>NW_008340410.1:217885-297885 GCF_000622305.1 Nannospalax galili | reverse complement strand
GTTAACCACATTGGCAAAGTCTCAGTCGTGTAATTATTTAGAGGTTCTGAAAAGCAGAACGTGAAAGCCTCTAGGGTTGTTCTTTCTACCTTGCTTCTTACCATCAGTAACCATTGGTATGCAAAACAGAGACTGGGTGTGTGGCAAACTCCAGGATGATGTGGAGTTCAGGCCAGCCTGAGCTATGTGATACTGGGCCTCATGAAAGAAAGAAAGAAAGAAAGAAAGAAAGAAAGAAAGAAAGAAAGAAAGAAAGAAATAATGCCTCAGGGGATCATGGGTCATAGGGAAGGAAGGGAGGGAGGGAGGGAGGGAGGGAGGAAGGAAGGAAGGAAGGAAGGAAGGAAGGAAGGGAAGGGAAAGAGAAAGAAGAAAACAAAAAGAAAAACCACAGAAATGCAAATAGGACAAGAAGGTTTTGGTGAGGCTTTGTATGTGAAGACATGCATAACCTTAATTTAATCTTGGCTCTCCATGGGACAAGAAACTTACTAGACTTTTTTTTTTTAATCTCACTCTCAATAGGGACGGACCTTAGTTTAGGTAGGTATGGAAATGTTGATGATATTGGTCAAACCAGATAACCAGATCATTGCCTATGTTCCAAAAGCTCTAAAATCATGTGGATGGAGCTGATTGTTGGCACGAACATTCTCTAACACTATGAAATTTCTGAGAGTTTTTCCATCTGAATGAACTTTGTTCTGACTTTGCTCTAGGATGTCTCAGGTAGGGGTTGGACAGCAGCAGGTGGTCAGCAGCTCCATCATGCATGGTGGTGACACTACCAACCAAATGGTAATGTATATGATGTATGCAGTATAGTGTGTGGTGTGTGTATGGTATATGTATGTGGTATATGCATGCATATAAATATGGGTGTGTGCAAAACGAAACGGGTTGAGTGTCCCAGTCTATCACGGTCTGCCAGATTCCTTTGAGACAGACTATTTCAATTAACCTAAGCTGGCTGACAGGGCAAGCCCCAGGTGTCCTCCTGTGTCTATCCCCCACAGTGCTGGGGTGACAAGCATATGTGCAGCTGTGCCCAGCTTTTTACATGGATGCTAGAACCCAAACTCAGCATAGCAAGTTCTCTTACACATACAACAGTTACTCCAGCCCCACGAATACCCTTTTCTGATCGCTCAGTTGGTCCTTAGGAACTTCCCAGAGGTGGCTTATAGATCTAGAAGAGACAGGACTACCTTTAGTACCAGTGCACCCAGCTAGGGGCTGAGGACAGGAAAAATTCACCTTTCAGAGTTGGATATGCCAGAGGTTTGAAGGGGATTCTATTCTGTAAGTGCTAATTTATTTCAACATGAAGATCTATATGGCCATGCCAGGTCTCCATGGGGGGCTATCTCCATGGCAGAAGTCATAATGTGCAGCTTGGGCAGAGTCACAAAATCAAGAGCCACAAGAGACTATTCCCTGACAGCCCAGTGTGTGACCAGGAGCCACCACTCCTGGTGTGTGGTACAAAATGCAGAGGGCAGCCACTTGTACCAGGAGCAATGGATGGCCACTGGGAGTATCTAGGGACTCCAGGAGGCCTGAGACAGGGTTGCTGACATCTTGAAGGGAAGGAATCTCTGAATGGCACTAATGGTTGAAATGCATGCAGACAGACCCACTCACAATGGGCCAATCTATAATAGTGTAAATGTGCATAAGTGCAACTTGTAAATTAGAGATTTGTTGATTTCGGAACCTAAGGCCTAAGAATGTTGACTGTGCTTGAATCTTGGGACTGCCGAGGGGGACAATACCAGGGAAGGAGCACATTTAGCAGGGATGGCAACTGGACTTGATGGCTCCTGCTTGAGGGAAAGAATAGTCTCTTCATCCGCTCACTTTATTACTCAGTGACCTGTTTGTCTGATCTGACCAGTATCAAATAGCTAGCAGGGACATATTGCGCTGTCCAGATCTTGTACTTTGTGGATCAATGACTAGTCTCTTTTTATAAGATTTGTATTTATAGGTCTTGTCTGAGTGTGTTAAACTCCCTGAGAAGAATGTCACCAATATGGTGTTATACATGGGTTCCCAGGGAAAGTTCAATGAGGCTGAACTCGCTCGCAAAGACTGGGACAATGCAGGGCTGTGAGATGCACATACTCCCTCCTCCTGCCCCAGAGTAGGATGGTAAAGGTACATCGCTTCCCTTTGGGGCTGACAACAAGCTGTGATGGGCAGGCTATTCAGAGAAGCACCCCGGAGAAACAGCTCCAAAGCAGCAAGAGCAGAGCACTTCCCGGCTGCTGCTTGGAGGCAGAAATCCAATCATAATAGCTCGGGGGTCTTCACAGGTGCTGCAGCCTCAAGGATACGGAAATCTGCAGTTCAGTGCTTTCATCTGAGCACTGGCCATACTGGCTGTTGAAAGAGAACGCAGTGGGAACAGTGACTCCTTCCTTCAGAGGGTCTCTGTGGTGCATGTTCATTCCTGTACTCTAACAATCTGAAGGAACATTACAGTAGGGAGGTTCCATTTGGTCCGTCCGGTGGTCATTGCTAAAGATTCAGTGTTACGTGTTTATGACTCATTGGGTCAAACTACCTAGGGTCTGTTCTAGAATATCTCAGATCACCAAGAGCCATGGCTTTGGAGATTCAGGCCAGACAGTAGTTCCAGCAGTTAAGGTAGGGTGAACCCACCTGCTTTCTCTTTCGTATTTGACAATGCTGCTTAAAGTATAACTGCCTTGTTTAAAATTAGCATCAAATTAGGTATAACTGTAAGCGACGAAATAAAAAATGAAAGTTTGTCCACTTGTCATCAGATGTTAACGCTACTTTAAAATCTATGTTGCACATGTACAAAAACAACAGCCACCCTTTAAAAAAGAAACGTTTCAGTCTTTGTTTCTTTTCCCTATATCAAGGTTTTTGTTCGATTTTTGTTTCTATGAGGTGGAAGGTGGTGGTTACTAGATAGTTTCTTAAGTCAGGTAATATTCTCTATACCCTGCTCACATTTCCAAATTTCTTTTTCCCAAATCAATGTCAGCAAGGGTGGTGAAGTCCCCCAAGACGATCATTGTTTCCTGTGTTTAGAGGCTGTAATGGTTTGCATGTAAAGTGTCTCCACAGCCTCCTATATTGAAGGCTTGGTCCCAGCTGGTAGCACTATTTGAAGATCTTGGAAATTGGTGGGGCCTTGTGAGAAAGAGCTGGTCAGATGGCATCTCACCCTTCGCCCCAGTCTGCCTTATCCTACTTCCTAACCTCTGTGAGTCAAGGAACCTCTCCCACCTCATGCTTCTACCACCACCTCACCTTGAGACAGAGCCAGCCAATCATGGACTGAACCCTCTGAAACCATAGGTTAAAACAGATCTCTTCTTCCTCTTAAATTGCTTCTCTCGGGTATGCTAATTAACATAAAAATTAGAACCAGAGAGATGGGGCACTCCTGTGTCTATTCCTGACAATGCCGGTCAGAAGCCTTTGGAACTGGATTGTGGGAGGAATTTAGAAAAGCTGAAGGCAAGGGAAGTTCTAGAATGATTAATGTGTTGAGTTCAGAAGACCAGAATTCCAACAGAAATACAGACAGTAAAGACTGTCCTTTTGAGGCTTCAGATGAAAATAAGGAATCTTTGTGATTTCAATGTGAATGTCCCAGGGCTGGGGAGATGGCCTAATGGTTAAGAGCTCTTGCTGCTCTTCCAAAGGACCTGAGTTCTGTTCCTAGCACCAAGTCAGGCATCTCACAATCACCTGCAAATACAGCTCTGGGGAATTTCCATATCCTCTTCTGGCCTCTATAGGTTCACACACTACCTACATGCAGGCAATACACTCATACACATAAATAAATAATAAATAAATCTTAAAGGAAAAAGATATATCCCCCACAGTCTTTTTTGTATCGAATGCTTAGTCCCTAACTGGTGATATAATTTGGGGAAGTAGTGGAAACTTTAGGAGATAGGACCTGGCTGGGTCAATGTAGGTCACATGCCTATGGAGGTTACATCTGGTCCTCGGTCTTTCCTCCTCCTCTCTCTCTCTCTCTCTCTCTCTCTCTCACACACACACACACACACACACACACACACACACACACATTCCCACTCCATGATGTTCTAGAAGATAAGGCCAAAAAGCTACAGACTAAGCTTTCTGAAACCATGATCCAAAACAAGTTCTTCCTCGCTTAAGCTTTTTCCCTCATTGTTCAAAGCAATAACAAAGGCTAAGACAATCAGGAATTAGACTATTCAGGTTACCTTGTGGCCAAGAACTTGTCTGTATCTTGTTGCTGCCTTGATTGTTTATGGAACTTGGTCACTTAAAGGTGACTGACTAATCAATCTGAGGGAGGAGCTTTCAAGGCAGTCCAGAGGTCAGGATGCTGTACAGTATTGCCAGCTGCTTCTGACTAAGTTTATGGTGAGAACCAGAGCAAAACTCAGAGCACAAGGATTTGAACAACTTGTAGTTTGGCCAGAAAAGAAGTGTGTCTAAATTTGGGGTCAAAGTGTTTCTACATAAAGAGATCAGTGTCATTAAAAAGGAACCAAGTTCTCTACATCGGGACACTAGGAAAGATGTCTTGAGAGTGTCTCGGAAATTGTCTGCATCTGCTCTTTACCAGATCAAGGGTGCAAAATTATACACTCATATGAAGGACTTTCCCTTGAGGAGACAGCACCTTCAGGGTACCCTGCTCACATAGGGCTGCCTAGAAAGTTCTTTCCCTGAGATTCACATCACCACACTCAGCCACGCAGGTGTTCAAAGGCCTCTACAGCAATTATTCAAGGAGCCACAGCTACCTCTCAAGCCAGCAGCAGATTTTGGTGCCATCCCTGTGTTGTTGGTTTTACATGTATGAATAATGCAAGAGCCCTGGGATCAATGGGATTCCTTCCCAGATGTCAAGGGAAAGGCGGGATGCCTGGCAGTATGTAGCAGGGGAGCGCCCCACAGGTAGATCCCGAAAGGATCATGGTTACAGCTGTGCCGGTGAAGCCAAAGACCAAGGGCAACCTCAGGAAATTAGAGACAGAAATGTGGACCCCGCCTCCCAAGGAAGCCACAGGCAATGAACAGAGTCTATCTACCGCAGGCTGAAAACGGCCGGGCAGTGGGGCTGCGGGAGACCTCGGCGGTCCAGTGTGCCCTGGATGCTACACATGCAGCTATAAGACTTAATGCTTTCCCTGATGGGTTTCAGTCCATCTTGGCTCCAAGTCCTTCTTTCTGTGCCCCTATCCCTCCCTTTTTGAATGAGAATATTTACTCTGTGTCATGGTATCATGGAAGTATGTAACTTGTTCTTGGTTTTACAAGGGCTCACAGCCAAGAGTTTGCCTTGAGTTCCAAAGGTGACTTTCAACTTGGACTTGGGAACAATATTGGAACTACTGAGATTTTGTAGCCGCTTGAAAGTGTACTGATGTTAAGGAAATGGAAAAGCAGGTCAGATGCTAAAAGCTTTTGCAATGTGATGGTAATTAAGAGATAAGTATGGGAGAGGTGAACAGGAGTCTCCCCCGTCCCCCACACACAACCCCTGTGGTCACCCAGGATGGAAGTCTTTGTTTTCCAAAGCTTTCACAGTCCTGTAACCTCTGCAGCCATATGTTACCTTGCTTAATTATCACATGTACCTTTTTACTTAATTACCATGTATATGCTATATACCCTTTACTTGCATTCCTCACAAGTATAAAAACTGTCCACAACTTGAACAAGGAGTCCGACTCCTTTACAGACGTGATCTGTGGGTCAGTCCCACTAGTGTCAAATTAAACTTTCTCCCCTCACCTGACTTTGGCTGTTGGTCTCTGATTTTTCCATAACACTATGTGCATTTTGCCTATTAGGGGGACATAGGCCCTTGGTGATAGGAGTGACGCTATTGTTTGAATACCATATTATGAACCATATTCATATTCCCCTCATGGCCTCATGGACTGTAGACTTTGCACCATCTCATGCTGCTATTTTCAGAAGTGGAGAGGAGGTGGGTACCTAGGTAGAGGAAGTAGGTCATTGGAGGTGTGCTTTTCAAGGGCATCTTGGCCCCTGACCCTTCCTGTCTGTCTTGCTGTTTCCTGCTTGCCATGAGGGACACGGCCTCCTCCGCACACATTCCCTCTGCTGTGATGTTTTTGCCTCATCTCAGACCCACAGCAATGTAGTCCACTGACCACAGACTGAAATTGTGAGCTGAAACTAATCCTTTCTCCTCTTAAATTGTTTCTAGGATGTGTCTTGGTAAAAAGCTAATGGGGCTGTTAAAAGCACTGGCTGCTCTTGCAGAAGACCTAGGTTTGGTTCCCAGCACCCACATGGCAGCTGACAACTGTCCTATAACTCCAGTTCCAGGGGATCAGATGCCTTCTTCTGGCCTCCACAGGCATTACATGACATGGGTGCACTTCCAGACATGCAGGCAATACACTCATACCCATAAAATAAAAATAAGTCTTTTTAAAAAGTTAACTGACACAGCGACTCTGAGCTTAAGCTCTCTAAAATAATCCTTCATCATACTGTTAACATGTAGCACTCAACTGAATCCAGTCTTTTCCAGTCTGTTCTACAGTCATCCAATAAGACAATGGTGATTTCCAACCCTTTGTAGGGCATGGAGTTAAGCTTTGGGAGCTGCTTTCCCATTCCACACCACAGGTGCAGTTCCCCTAAGTCCCGAGGGTCCCTAAGGTGTTGCTGATGCTGACAGAAGCTTGGGATGGATGGAGGCAGATTAGTAATCATGTCTAGTAATAGTAACCATGACTCTACTAGAGTCCTAGTAAGCCATCAGTCTTTTGGAGTGTGGAACTCAACACATAGTCATGAATCTTCCTCACATGAGTGGGCCCCCCTTGTGCCCATTAGTGCAGAGTATAGCTATTCCCCTGAGCAGTCTGTGGAACAAAGACCAGTGTCTGACTGAAACATACAAGCAGCATTCTTAAGGTAAAATTCTTCCAATATCAGTCACTGTGCTAAAAGCCAAACAAATTCAATCCAAGATTCATGGAGGAGTCCCACCCCAAACTCATAGCTCAGGACCACAACTCATGGAGGAGTCCCACCCCAAACTCAGATAGCCCAGGGCCATAAGTCAGGGAGGAGTCTCACCCAAACTCAGATAGCCCAGGACCACGATTCATGGAGGAGTCCCATCCCAAACTCACAGCTCAGGACCATGACTCATGAAGGAGTCCTATCCCAAACTCATAGCCCAGGACCAGGACTCATGGAGGAGTCCGACCCCAAACTCTAGCCCAGGACCATGATTCATGGAGGAGTCCCACCCCAAACTCATATAGCCCAGGGCCACGACTCATGGAAGAATTTCACCCCAAACTCAGATAGCCCAGGACCATGACTCATGGAGAAGTCCCACCCCAAACTCAGAGAGCACAGGACCATGATTCATGAAGGAATTCCACCCCAAACTCATAGCCCAGAACCATAACTCATGGAAGAATCCCACCCCAAACTCATAGCCCAGGACCACTTTAAGGATGATGTCATGAGGCTGGAGAGATGGCACAGTGGTTAAGAACACTGAATGTTCTTGTGGAAGACCCGGGTTCAAATCCCAGCACCCATATGGCAGCTAACAACTGTAAGTAACTCCAGTTCCAGAGGATCCGACAGCCTCTTCTGTCCTCCATGGACATTGCACAACACAGATGCACTTACCTACATGCAGGCAATACACGCATACACATAAAAATGTAAAACTAATAAAGATATTTTTTAAAAAGATGATGTCACATTGTACTCCTGTTCCTAAATGCTAGTTACCAAAAGTTTTAGCTTAGGTCAGTGAGATCAATACCAGATGCTTGGTAGGAGTTGGCAATAGAGCAGAAAGTTGCATAGCTCAGAGCACACACCCACCAGCAGGCAGCAGCTCAAAGTGTGTACTCACCAGCAGCCAGTAGAGCCAATTAGAGGGCAGAAAGCAGGAGAAGCCCCAAAGTGATGGTGGTCTGGGTTGGGGTAGCCCACAGCATCTTGCTCACACCAGGAATCATAGCGTGGCTGCCTTCTGACAGCGGGACTACCACTTCTCCCCCTCCAAAAATCCAGATCGACATACTGGTGATCTAATGCATCTACCTACAGAGGATGGAAAAGGATTAGACACATCATGCTTTTGAGGGAAAATCAGAGAGGACACTCAAAAACGGCTTAAGTAAAGAGAAGAAAGAGTAGCTTTGGTTTTTGTTAGAGTTAGGATAAAGCCAGGGTAAACAGATTCCAGCAAAGCCAAGTTCCACAAGACAGAACTTGCATAGCTGAACGTCCTACTATGCTAAAAAAAAAGATTGTGTGAGGGCCTGCAAGGTGGCTCAGTGGATAAAGGCAAGTCTGATGATCTGAATTCAATCGCAGGGACTCACATGGTAAAAAGATATACTGACTCCTACAAGTTGTCCACTGACCTCCACATACACATACCTACCACACATACACATAAATTAATTTTAAAAAATTTTAACAAGCACGTAAGTTTTCTTACTTGTTTGGGCAGATGTGAGGCAAGACAAGAAGGGCCAAAGGGTTTCAATACTCAGCGGTCAAATCTCAAAGCCAGAGTCAAACTTTATTAAACCTAGCTGAAGGACTACTGTTCTAACTGCTTGTAAAATTAATCTTCTCTTGGTTTAGTCAGCAATAATTTTCCCCACTTTTCTTAAAATAGAAATGTCTAAGGGATTATCTTTGACTCCCTGAACCACCCAAAATTTTTGCAGTGCCGGGAAGAAAGATTTAAACTTTAGATGTTCAAGTGATAAATGGTTAGACCAATACCTTCTGGCTTCAGCAGACTTAAAACAGCTATTTAAAGTCTAAAAATTAATTTATTTCATTCTTATGTTAGATATATAAGTAGTTACAAAATATAAAACTTTTCCCATCAAAAATGAATGTATTCTTTTTTATTTTGAAAGGAAATCTAGAAAATCATGATTTCTTTGTGATCTAGATTCTAGATCCAAAAATGTGCAAAAACTTGAAGGAAATAAAATATTTTGTTGTCATTAAAGCAACTGCCTTTTTCAGATGGGAAAAGAAGCAGCAACTCCCAAAGAGATACCCTGATAAAGACAGAAAGCTGGTCTGCAAAGAACAGAATTTGTGTCTGTTGTGATCATGGACTCAGATGTTTTCCAGCATAATTGTTGATTTTCTTTTTCTTTCCACCCAACTTAAAAGATTTCTTCAGAATCAATGAGATCAACTAGTTGGTCAATTCAACTTAGTTATTAAGAAGGAAAAACCAATGGACTGACTACGTTTCGATCCTACGTTTGTGTTTTGGGAGATGTTTCAGTCAGAGAAACATGACCATAAATTTCCTTTGAGAGGAAATCAAGGTGGGAAAAGAAATGGCCTTGTTAGCTAATAAACACTGCTTTTCAAACCTGCTAATCCTGTCCTCTCAAACACTTTATCACTGTTTGAAAGCTTTGGATTGCATTACAAAGGAATATCCATTATCCCTTCAAGTTGCATTGAAGTTTTGTCAAGGTCACATTTATAAAACCCAACACCACCTGAAATTAGAAGTGGTCCCAGCCAATTGCTAGCAGCTTTCAGCAGGGAGGAATGAGGAGTCCTGAAGTGACTTAGTCATCTCAAAAGATAAAACTTCCAGTCCAGCTACTCGAAAAGGAGTCCCATCAGTGATGGGGATTTGAAGGATGTTCATGAAGTCTTCCTAGTTGTGATATCTAAAGTAGTCATTCTGATCTAATCATGGAAAGATGGACACAAGCCTCTCTGGAAAGCATTCTTGAACTCTGTGTCGCTGTGTATGGTACAAAGAAAGCATCTCTGAGCATCTCTAGGCCCTGTGGCTTTCAAGCCCATTCTGGTGAAATGCCGCAACCCGCGGCAGCCAGGTGCTCTGGGGATGGGTGCAGGAATTGCAAGTCCTTCACACTGTGTTTGAAGATCAGTGGTGGGGTTTTAGGAGACAGGACAGCATCATAAGCCTGAGTCAGATGCTTTGATAGAAAGCTCAACTCCTTCACTTGAAGCAGCCTAAAGCACTGATCACTCACAAAAAACCCAGATACCTCACAGTATGTCTTTACTAGTCATGTCTCAGGTACAATCCAACAGAAAATATACTTGGTTTTCTGAAATGGCCACTGTTTCTGATTGAAAAAAGCAAAATGTTTGACCCCCTCCCCCCCAAAAAAAGTATAAAAACACTGAAACTAAGATTTTTAAATAATCTTTTTCATAACTTCTTCCCCCAGCCTGAGTTTAGAAATCTCTTTCCTGTTCAGTAACAAATATTTAGGGCCGACTGTGAACACTATAATGTTGGACTCCATCAGGGATATAGAGATAAAGCCAACCTAAATAAAGCACAGCATGAGAGACAGAATGTTAGGACTCAAGGTGGAGGAGGGGAGGTGGGCCCGCATGGCCATTTATTTGGCTCATTTTAAACAAGGTTCTTGGATGGCCTGCTACTTATTACTTATTTTGCTTATTTTCTGGCACTATAAGATGTTCCAGGCCTATTATATACTGTCCTGTACCTATGATTGTATGTATGAATGTTTTTTCTCCCTAATTTTTGTTATTGTGGTGAGACGTAAATAACATGCATTTAGAATCATGACTGTTTTCAAGTTCAGCAGTACTAAACACATTCGTAATGTTACAGAACCCTGACTACCACCCATCTCCAAGAACCCCTGCATCTTGAAAAACTGTGATTTTGTTCCCATTAAACAGTAAGTCTTCATTTCCCCCTCTTCCTATGCCACTCCACTTTCTGTCTATGATTTTGACTACCAAGCACTGCTATGAGTGAGATTATAAAGTATTTGCCTTTTTGTGTCTCATTTACCATGTTTATCCATATCGTGGCACATGGCACTTTCTTTCCTATTAAGACTGAGTAAGACTCTGCATTTTAGCTATTATGAATAACAGGTTTATAGTAACATGGTTGTGTAGATACTTCTTTGAGGAATTTTACCTTCAGTTCTCTCTCTCTCTCTCTCTCTCTGGGTATGTGTGTATTCCATTGTATATATTCACTGCGGTGCATAAGGATATCTTCACACTAATATTACTGTAGATTGAGTATATCTGCCTTAGCCCCCTCCTCGCCCATGAGTCCCCTTCATTCCTCTGCACAGTTCTACTTTGGTTTTCATGTTATATATACATATGTAACGCCATTCATCTATGTAAAATATAGGGACCACATGTGAGAGAAAACATACTACACGTGTCTTTCTAAGACTGGCTTAATTCATTTAGCATGATTATCACGAGTTCATGGTTTTCTACAAATGACCTGACTTTGTTCTTTACGGCTATAAAAACATTGCAGAGTTTAAATGTCACGTTTTCTTTCCCGTTCTTCTATTGTTGGCACCATCACAACATGGGTGCCCAGTCGATTTGGAATCTGTGGGGTGGGTGCCCAGTCGATTTGGAATCTGTGGGGTGGGTGCCCAGTCGATTTGGAATCTGTGGGGTGGGTGTCCAGTTGATTTGGAATCTGTCGAGTGGGTGTCCAGGACTAGCATACCTGGTTATATAGTAGATCTACTTTTAAGTTTTTAAGGGCACACCACACTGAGTTCCACAGTGACTGACTTATTCTGCCACCAGAAATGTGCTTTGCCCATGCCCACCCTAACATTTGTTGTTATTTGTTTTCTGTTTTTTGTTTTTCTTTTGTTTTGTTGTTTTGAGACAAAGTCTTCCTGTAGCCCCGGCTGGCCTGGAATTGATATTTAGACCAGGCTGACCGTGATCTCACAGAGATCTGCCTGCCTTTGCTTCCTGAGTGTTGGGATTAAAGGCATGTACCACCACTCCCACCTGTTATTTGTTTTCTTAATGCTCATCAGTCTCAAGGGGTGAGATGCAATCTCAATGAGATTTCACTTTGCATTTCACTGATAGCTGGTGAAGTTGAATTTTTCTCTTGTGTTTACATTTCTTCTACAGTTTTTTGAGTGGTTTAGTTAATTCCATTAGCCCCTTTACTGATTGGAGTTTTTAACTTCTTGTTATTTATGTTTCTTTAGTTCTTTTTACATTCTAGATATTGTCTTTTAGATGCACAGATTGCAAAGATTTTACTCCCATTCTATAGGCTATCTTTACACTCAATTAACTGTTTTATTTGTTACATAGAAGTTTTTTTTTTAATTTCCTGGGGTCCCATTTGTTAATTGTTTGCATTATTTCCTGAGCAATTGGAGTTCTATTTAGAAAGTATTTATTTATGCCTACCTCAATCTTGAAATGTTTTCCCTGCTTTTACTTTTTAAATATTTTTCATTTGTTATTTTTTTTTTATATGTATGAGTATACTACCTGCATATATGTAAGTGCACCTGTGTCTTGCAATACCTGCAGAAATCAGAAGGGCATCAGATCCCCTGGAACCAGAATTATGGATGGCTGTTAGCCCATGTGGGTGCTGGGAATCAAATCCTGGTCCTCTGCAAAACTAGCCAGTGCTCTTAACTGCTGATGTTCAAGGTCTGAAGAATTCCCTGAATTGACCACTCAGACACCGAGTCTCAGTAAAAACACAGCACTTTATTGGAGCCAACCGGCTGGGGACACAGACAGTCTTGGGAGCTGTACTGCGACCCCGAGTTGTGAACATGCAGGGCTTTTAGGCACAAAAACTGCAAAAACCACAAAGCAAGTTTTCTATAGAAACCATAAGCAGAAGAACCAGGAAAGGATTTGAACAATCAAGGGCTGATTTCCAGAGCCTTAACCTACACAGCCATTGGCTAGCTCACCTGGGGCAGATGTTCTTCCTCTCCTGCCCCAGACCATTTCCATAGAAACCACAAACAGATGTACCAGGAAAGGGTTTGAACAATGGAGGGGATTTCCAGAGTCAGGCAGAGGGCAGCTCTTTCTCAGAGGACAGTGGGTCTGAGGGGCACGCTCCTTCACTAAGCCATCTTTCCAATCCTTTCCCTGCTTTTTCATCTAATAATTTCAGAGTTTCAGGTCTTACATTAAGGTCTTTATCTACTTTTAGTTGATTTTTGTTCACAATGAGTTTTGGAAATCTAGTCTCATTCTTCGACCTGTCAATAACCACTTTCCCATTTGTTAAAAAGGCATCTTTTCTCCAATATTGGAATCTGTTAAAAATCATATAGCTTTACCACATGGAAATCTACTATTGTAAGCTTACTAAAAAGTTGGAGGGCATAAGAAGTGTGGACATGATCAAAACTGCATTGTGCTCAAATAGGAACTTCTAAAAAAATTAAAAATATACACTAATAAAAGAGTTTGAATGGAGGTAGCCTCCACAGAAGGGCAATGCTCCTCTGAAACCACAGTCATTAAACAAAAATCCCAGTCTGGCTGTGGATACAAATCGTGGATCGAGGACAGAGGCAGGGACCTCCAAGGCAGTGTAAGTTGTTGCCGTTGCCCTTGGTTTCCTGGCAGAACTTGTTAGTAAAACCCTACTCCTGAAGTCACAACATGCTTTAGACATAGGACATAGAGAAATGAAACTGACATTGACCTGGGCGTTTCACCTTTGCTGGGTAGCTTCATTAGTGCCAGAAGATACTATGCAGGCTGTTGAGGGAGAAGTCTTAATAGTCTTTCCCAGCTTCTTAGGGGAAAAAATGGAAGCATTCCTTCCTTTTCTCTTTAACAGTTTAGTAGAATTTTGTAGTGAATATATTTGGACCTGCGTTTTTCTTAAACAGGAAAATTTTTTTTATTACAACTTCAATCTCATTGCTTTCTGTGGGGTTTTAAAAATTATTTATCTCGGGGCTGGAGAGATGGCTCAGCAGTTGAGAACACTGACTGTTCTTGCAGAAAACTGAGGTTCGAATCCCACCACCCATGATGGCCACTAACAACTGTCCAAAAAGTTGGGGATCGACAGCCTCTCCTGTCCTCCGTGGGCATTGCATGCCTACCATGCAGGCAATACACACATACACATAAAAAAATAAAAATAATAAATAAAATAATTTTTTAAAATTATCTCACCTTGATTTAACTTTGGTAAGTCATATGCATCTAGAAATTCATCCATGACTTTTAAATTTTTCAGCTTGGAATATACATATCACACACCGATGTTTTATTTTCCTATCTACCCCTTTTTCCTCTAATTTTATTATTCTGCCACAAATTTTAAGCACTATATTGAACAGGAGAAGAGACAATGGACCTTTGTCTTGTTCCTGATGTTAGCGAGGATGCCTTTGAACTTTTCTCCACTTAGCGTGACGTTGACCACAGGTTTATCATATATAGTCTTTATTACATAGCTTTCCTCCATCCCCTGTCTCTCTGGAGTTTTTTAAAAAAATATTTTATTTGTTAGTTTTATTTTATGTGTATAAGTGTATTGCCTGCATGTATGTAAGTGCACCCGTGTCGTGCAGTGCCCACAGAGCACAGAAGAAGGTTTTAAAGAAATGTCCGTATGACTTTTTGAATTTTGTTGGCATCAGTTCTAGTGTCTCTTTTTTCATCTTTGTCAATCTTGTTTGTGTTTTCAAAGAACCAACTCCTTATTCCATTGACCCTTTTTATTTGTTTTCTTTTCTGTTTCTATTTCATTGACATCTGCCCTGATTTTAATTATTTTGTTCCATCTACTACTTTAGGTTTGCTTTGTTCTTATTTTCCCCAAGGTCTTAAAGTTAGGTATTTGGGATATCTCTGATTTTGTAAGGTAGGCACTTATCACTATATACTTTGGATAAATTTCTCTTTGGATTAATTTCATTTTCAACTTTCCTACAATTGTGCAGGCTTACTTTGTGTCCTCATAAGTGATCTATTTTAGAGAAAGTTCCACAGGCTGCTGAGAAGAATGTGCGTTCTGCTGTGTGTGGTGGAACATTCTTTGTCCCAAAGAGCTCACATTCTGTTCACATATTTTTATTGAGATTTGAGGGGGGGGGCAGGGCTTCCCTGTAGTACATCACTGGGGGTGGGATTTGAGAGTTCTTAAGCCTTGCCAGATTTCTAGTCTGTCTCTGCTCCTGTGCCTGCTTGAAGATGTGGTCTCTCAGCTCTCTGCCCTAGCCACCTCTGCCGTGGTGCCTCCTCCACCAGTATGGACTCTGATCCCTCCAGAATCAAAAGCTAAATAAACTCTTCCTTCCGTACATTACCACGGTCATGTTGTCTTGTTACAGCAACAGAAAAGTAATTACTACACCAGGCTAGGCTATGTTCTTTGGGCAAGCATATCAAAAGCAAAATGAAAATGGAAAGAATATAGAAGAGAAAAAGCATTAAATACGGAAGGATAAACGTGAAAGGGGAGAACTCGATGTGGATACAGCATCGAAATGCAGCCTTACCTACTTGCTGGTTGCAGCCTTAACTCTTGGCATTCCTACTTGGGTTCCCAGTTGCCTGCCACACCCCTATAGGCAGTCCTTTGCAAAGTCAGGGCTCAAATAGCGGTCCTGTCAGTTGGTGGTCCTTCATGGATCAGGTCACAGGTGCTGGTCACATCTCTTCATGGTCCTTCAGGGGTTGCTGTTCTCACTCTGAGCAGTCATTCCTGCCCAGCTGTGAATGCTAGCCCTACTCCTAAGCGGTCCTTTCAAATGCTGCTTGGAAGTGGTTTATGTTACCCTGTAGCTTCTGTCTCTGATCCTGTTTCCACCTTACTCAGTCCTCTGGGGTAGTGATACTGTTTCTTCCCTATAGTCTGGAGGTATTCTGATGGCCAGATTCCACATGTGGTCCCACGGCCCTTGCTCTAAGTTTCCCAAGAGTTTGGTTCGTAGTAGATCTGGAGCAATCAAGCCTCTGACTCAGCAGGGTTCTTTTTTAAAATGGCCTCTGGCATTGCTCTGGACTTTTGAAAATGGCATCCCACCTCTCTTAGGGATGTTCCATTGGAAGTTTTCCCAGTGTCTCCCCCGACCCCCGCGCTTCTTGCTGCACATAAGTTTTGTCTCCCTTCTGTCTGCTTTTGTTTTTCGTCTTAAATGTCTGTCACTGAGAGCACAGTGCTGATTTTGAGGATCTCTGTGTTAAGTGTGGCTCTGATCACTCCCAGTGAAAAGGAGTTTCCCAGACCGCACCAATCCCTCTGAGACAGATTCTGGATTAGTCCTCTACTGCATTGTAAAGTTAACTGCTTAGTTTGCTACTTTACTAGAGATTTTTAGCAATCACCCAGCGTGAGAGTTGGCATTAATTATCAACTTGACACCGCCTAGAATCACGGGAAAGAGAGCCTCAATGAAAGATTGTCTACATTGGGTTGGCCTGTGGGCATGTCTATAGGAGATGGTCTTAAGTTAATTGATGTGGGAAGACCCAGCCCATTGTGAGTGACACCATTCTGTAACAGGGGTCCTGAGCTGTGTGAAATCAAGCTGAGCCCCATGCAAGTGAGCGAGCAAGCACGCGTGCATTCCCTTCTCCTTGCCCTTGACTGTGGATGCGATGTGACCCACTGCTTCAGGCTCCTGCCATTGCCACTTCTCTGGTATAAAGGACTGTAACGTGGAATTGAAAGTCAGATAAACCTTTTCCCCTCCTGAATTGCTTTTTGTTACAGCAACAAAAATGAAACTGTGACACCCAGCTGTCCTAATAGCTACTGTCCATCTCCTCGGAGAGTCTAGCAAGTTGTACCTATGTGCCATCTGCCATGTTGGATCCCCAATTTCAGTTCTTCTGCATATATCTCCGGGAGTAGAATTCCTGTATCACATGGTAATTCTACTTTTAGTTTTGTGGAAGCTACCAATAGTGTTTTCCAGATTAGATGTGCCATTTTGAATTTGACCTACAGTGTACCTGTGTTCCAAATTCTTCAAACTTTTGCCAATTTTATGCCATTGGTGTGTTTTGTCTTTGTAAAGCACTGCATTGTTTTCATTACTGTTGTGAGTTTTGAACTCAAGATATGTGAATCCTCCATCTTGTTCTCCTTGTTCAAGACTGGCTAGCTATTCAGGCAAGTTGTGAAATTAGTATCCATTTAGAGTTCCACAGCAAGAAGTCAAAGCATATCAAATACCAGAAACAGATAACTTCTTTGAAGAGATGAAATAGGTGGCATTGGTGTTAGGTTGGAAATGGAGTTGCAAAGTCTCAAGAAGTTTGTTTTGAAGGGAAAGATGGGAAATCTGAGGCACAGAGTGGGATGTGGGAGAATGCAAGGCACGGGGCACCACCTGGGAGAATTCGGAAGGCAGGAAATCACTCACAGCTTAGTTTCCAGGGAAACCTCGCATGGGAGATGCCATCTAGGCTTTGAAATACGGCAGTACTCTGGGACATGGAGTGAACAGGACAGGAACGCTAGCAAGCTGTGATAGATTAGAGTGAGCAGAGGCTGGGATGCCCAAATAAGTCAGTCCATCTGGATGTGAAAGCGATACTCTTCCAGAAAACAGATTTGAGAGAACTGTACCGAGGAGCAGTCCTTTCTCTGCCGGCTCTGGGAAAATCTTCAAATGTGCCTAACAGCAGAATATATGATTATATATTACATATATATTATATATATATATATTATTTGACCCCTTCCTTTCATTTTCAAAAGAAAAATTCACATATGCACACCCTGAGATATAAGACCATGAGATCACACCAGTGATAGCATGTTACCTCTACATGACAAAACAGAAAATTTTTGTTTTTAAGTTCTTCTATATTTTCATATATATATATATATGGTTTCATTATGTGTTGCTCATGCTGTGTTCAAACTTATGATCTTCCTGCCCCAGCCTCCCAAGTACTGAAATTTCAGGTGTGAACCACCAAGTCAGATTCTTAAAGTTTCTACAAATTGTGACTGTTACTATCATAAGTAGAAACAAAAGAAGTAGACATTGTTATCACCAAAGAAGGATTTAATCTAGACGTGACTCAAGGGAGCATTTGGAAAGTTAAGTGAGTGGTGAGCAGATGGACAGATGAGAACAGGAAGTGGGCACTCAGGCCACAGCCTTCCAGCCACAACAGCTCCTGTCTCTTAGAAGGCAGGGCCCGGCTTCATATTTGAGAACAAGAGACAGCTGTGAAGATGATGACATTTCTTTCCAGTTCACGCAGGTGTGAGGCTTTACTCTCTCCAAGAACAGACAGAGGAACTGCTAAACTGCATAGAAACAGTGCAAAGTCTAGCGAGGTACAACCCCTATGGTTAGTCCTTCTACACAGTTGGACTTTACAACCCACAATGCAATCTTGGCATGACAGAGACTGAGCATTTCTTGAGAAGTCATGTGAAAGTCCTAAGTTCTAAAACTGCTTCCTTGGAGACATGCATAGAAGTTACCATCCTCCTTGAAACAACTACAGGAAATTAGGCAGCCTAGGAAAGGGTGTCTTTCAAAACTGTCAGGAATGGAATGTCTCTCACCCCCAAATGCATATATTAAACTCTGGAGCCCCAATGGGATGACATTTGACAATTGGACCTTAAGGCCACATTTAGATGAGGTTATTTGGATAGGGTCCCACGAGGAATTATTTCTCTTGTAATAACAGTTACAAAAGAGTTTGGTTTCTGCCATATGAGGACATAGCAGTAAGGCACCGGTCTGTTGACCAGGAAGAGAGCCCCCGCCAGCACGTGCCCATGCTAGCACCCTTGTCTCAACTGCTAGCCTCCAGAACTAAGGACAGTTAATGTCTGGGTTTAAGCCATCCAGCCTATGAGAGAGCTGGGCACACTAAGAAAATGTCCCTCCTCTGAGTTCCTCCTGGCCTTGTCTGCTCCATTTGGATGGGGCATTATAGTCATATGTGTTCAAGGTGAAGATTAAGACTCTCCATTAATTAGTATTTTGAATTCAGAAGCCATGTTCTCAGATTCTAATATCCTCTCACTGGCCAGCAGAGTGCTATCAAGTTTGTGTCTCTCAGCCAAAAGTATTTATCAACTAACTGCTATATACTAGCCTTCTAGAAAGATGTCAGGTATAAAGTCACAGAGCTGAAGACACTCAGGGACTGGGCAAAAACAACCTAATCAGCAAAATATATGCTGTTGTCATGGTGTATGAAGTACATAGATGCACGTGGGAAGGAATGATTCTTCTGCCTGAGAAGTACAGGTATACTAAGATGTCCAGGTAAGGGAACAGAGCATGAAAGAAAATGAGAGCCCCACAACTGAGGGGCAAGCTTTGACTCTACACAGGAGGAACAATGTGACTGTGAATATGTCAGGGAAACACAAAATGGTGTGTGCCTGTGTGTATGTGTGTGTGTGTGTGTGTATTGAAGGGCTTGGACATTATACATGTGGAAATGTAAGATTAGACAAGCAAGTAGGAGAGCAGATCATGAAGGGATTTGACTCCTGTATGAAAACCTATAGAGATTCTTATTTCAAATTTTAGGTCTTAGGCTGCTCATAGGGATTCTTGAGCAAGGGAATGAACTAATCTTTATTTTGGAAAAAAATATCTAGAAAAATAAAACATATCTAACATGGAAAATCGATCTTATAAAACAATAACAAGGAGAGTATGGTAAAGAAACGAAGAGTGGGAAGGTGAGGTGGGCGATCTATGGAGATAGAACCATATGTTGTAATCCAAACAGCACTATTTCATTGTTATTATTATTAAATTTTTTTTTGCCCACTTGTTCTGTAGCCATGCACAAGAGAGGATAATGAACCAAGCAACAGATGGGAGGTTTATCCTGACTGCGGGATGAGGAGGAAAGCAGGTGCTGCTGGACGTCGCGGGGCCTTCCGCAGCGAGCACATCGGTGAGTGTGCCGTGAGGGTGGTTTTGCGTTGGATCCACATGGGAAGATGAGACGACTCTGACGGGAGAACACGGAGTCCCGACAACAGATGTCCAAGGAGGCTAGAAAACTAGTTGCCAAAGGAAAAGAAGCAGAAAAGGGATTTCATAACTCATTACTTCACATGCTGAAGGCAGTTTTAGACCTGATGAGGATCAGGGTAAAGCCATATGCGATTAAACTCATTCATTAATGTGAAGAGAGGTGAATATTCTTAAAGGAAATCATTGTAAGGCACCAAGAGACTCAGTTATTAAGTTATCATGTGTAAGGAATGCTAAGTCTCTCAGGATAAGGACACGGGCCGGAGGTGAGGGAAAAAGCAGGAAAGTGCTGCCATCCGCAGAGAGTGTGTGCGAAGGCTTTGTAGGCACACAGGTGAGGTTCCAAATGAGTAAAGGAATTCCAATTCCTCCATTTCCGGGGTGGTGCCGGCCTGAAAACATAAGGGGAAACGGGAAGCTGCGGGCCCGTGTCCTGACCATATCAAATGTCTGGGGCCAAGCCTGGGACCCTGTGGCCAGCTCTGAGACTAGAACAGCCTAAACTCCAGAAGCTTCCCCTTATCACATGATGCATACTTCCTGGTACCTGAGGCCTGCGAATGTCTTCCACTGCTACTCCAACCCTTCGTCCCATATAACTCCTGATCCTTTGCTTTCGGGATGGGCCTTTGATACTTCAGTCCTGTCAACAATCCATCTCTTTGGTCGCTTCTAGCATCATTCGATTTCCTTTCCATTCTTCTGCTCCATAACCTTCTCCTTGTTCTCGTTAAACTCAGCATTCCTTAGGGACATGACTGGACATTCAAGCTGCCAGTCCCTTGAACTCACTTCCAGTCCTCAGCCACCCACTCTGCGATCACCGTCTGCATCTTATCACCTGAACACAATTGAATTTTTCAAGTATTTTCTTCAGCCTGGGTCTCTCCTCCAGCTCACTACTCAGACACCTCTGCTTTTACAAGCCTCTGAACCCCTTCACCGAAGCATCAGCTTCTATGGGGCAGGAACTGTTCAGCAATCCAGCTTCAGTGTAACTGTTACAGTGGGCTTCTTTGTTGCTGTGAAAAGAATTGACCAAAAAGCAACTTGGAGAAAAGGGTTTATTTCATCTTATACTTCCACAGCACAGTTCATCTTGGAGGGAACTCAGGTCAGGAACTCAGGACCGGAACCTGAAGGCAGGAGCAAAAGAAGAGACCACAGAGGAACGCTGCTCACTGGCTTGTCTCCCACAGCCTGCCCAGCTGCCTTTCTGCCCAAGCGAGGCACTGGCCACAATGGGCTGGAACCTACCACACCAACCAACACTTAAGAAGATGCTTCACAGACAGTGGCCAAGGCCAATCCAATGGAGGAAATTTCTCCAGTTGAAGTTTCCTCTTTTCAGGTGACTCTAGTTTTGTGTCAAATTGACAGAAAATGATGGTATAGAGTTTCTCAAATTTTTGAAATAATGAAAAGATTAATCTTTAAGAATTAATTTTTAAAGATTAATTTTTAATTCTAAAACACATGTGGATCCAGGTTTCTGTTATGACAAGGATACAGTATGAACAGCAAGAATAAGGAGGAAGAAGGAAGACCACCCAGTAGCAAATGAAAACCAATGAGCACATACCATGGATGCTATCTATCTCTTCATCAGATAACAGGGATGCAGACAAAAGGCTGCTAACCTTCAGAAAAAGGCCAAGAAATCAACGAAAACAAGCATACTTAGGTTGCCCTCACTTAGAAAGTTTCTACCTCAGAGTACTGTAGTAGTCAGCTTTATTGTTGTGTTGGGAAACCACCTGCAGGAGGAAAGACATTTCAGTTCACAGTTTCAGAGGCATTGGTGCATCATGGCAGGGAAGGTGAGACAAGGGCAGCTCACATCATGGAAACCAGGAAGAAGGGGAAGGGAAGAGCAGCATGCATGAGGTCACGCTCAAACGCCCTTGGCCAGGGCAAGAGGGACATGGAAAGGTGAGAAAATGAGTGGTCCACAAGGAAGAATATTGGATCTCCATCTCAAAGTTATTGATGCCCATAACATAATGAAAATCGCTAGCAATTCTGAAAAAAATTTTTTTTCTAAGTCTACAACCAAAGTTTCAGAATAGAAATTGTATGAGTCTAGAAACCTTCTAGTCTTTGATTAAACTGCTGTGTCCACTTGGAACCCCCTTTCCATGTCCTCTACCAGTCACATGAGTGCTAGTCATTCAAGATGAAGCTGAGAAGATACCATCTCTCTTAAACTTAACCTCTTCTGTTCCTGTATGCCCAAACCTTACATCAGGAACCTCTCCTCAAACCCAACTTTTTTTTTTTTTTTTGGTCTTTTTGAAACAGGGTGTCCCTGTAGCCCCAGATGTCCTAGAACTCACTATGTAGACCAGGCTGGCCTTGAACTCACAGAGATCCACCTGCCTCTGCCTACCAAATGCTGGGATTAAAGGCGTGCGCAAAACCAGCAGATAGATTAACAATACTCTGGTGTCCATTTTGATCCTAGCAATATATTATCAATATATTTTGGTTATGTGCATGAGCTCTGTGAAACTGGCATAGTGTCATCAACCCCTGTAACTGCTCCCGCCCAAGACAAGGCAACACTGACACTTGATACTTCCACTGGCCTCAAATTGAGGAAAAGAAAAACCCTTGTGCTTGGTAATACCCATCAGCAGTGTCACCTGCCACCCCGAGTCCAAGGCGGTCAGGATGGTTTGCTATGGCTGAGTTGGCAGCTGAACAGGAAGGCTGTTTTCACTGGTGTTGCCTTTACAACGTCAAAATGTCCACGAGAAAGTGATCATTTCATTGTGTTCTGAAAGATAGGCCAGGCATAACAGCTCCACATCTAGAGGAAAAGAGGAAAAACGGGCTTACATTTTGGAAAGTAACTTGTGACCTTGCATCTCTGAGAGGCGTTTTCCCTGGTTAGTCTGTTCCTAATAACCCCAGTTCTCCTGGCTTGCTTTTACCCTCATGTCCCCCCAGGGGATCTGTGTATGCTTCTGTCAGGTGTGAAATCAGAGGGACCAGAGCCTCAGAAAAATCTATTCTCACACTGCTTTTGCTTTCCTGTACCTCACCCTGGTGGGATGGTCTGTGGTTTCCATGGCAACGATATCTGGCACCAGTGCTGGGCAGCCTTCCGGGAGTGGGGATGGATGCAATGGGGCTGAAATACATCTGTCAGAGGTAATAATGAGTTCTCTGTGCAAACATTTCTGTGTGACTGCTCTAACACCTGCACAGATCCAGATGTGACCGGCATGATACAGAGACGGAAACCTGGAGAAGGGTGTCAGCCTGAGACGGTCTTGTCACATCACACAGTCTCTCACTGTTGCATGTATCATGATAGAGCCAAGATGCCACCCAAATAGACGATGCATTTATCCAGACACATAGCTGAAGTCTGGTTCTGACCTCGGGAAGTCTTTGCCTACGATTTACAATTCTCAGATTCAGATTTAAAGTCACATTCCTTATATTTCCATTCCTTGCAATCTCTGATAAGTCCTCCTCCTGAATTTACTGTTTCTATTAATACTACCCATATTTTTAACAACTAAGCCTTCAAGCTGAACTTCTGAACCCACCTTCAAATTCAGTCAAAAATCCCTGTCAGGTCTGGAGAGATGGCTCAGTGGGGAAAGCGCTTGCTGTGCAAGCATAGAGAACTGAGCTTTGATCCCCAGCACCCACCAAAAAAGCCAGGCAGTGATGCACACCTGTAACCTCAGTGCTGAGGGAATAGAGGCAGAAAGATACCAGCGGCTCACTGGCTGGGTTTGTGAGGCCCTGTGTGACAAAATAAGGTGGAGAACAACTGGGGAAGATACACACACACACACACACACACACACACTTAAAATTTTTTAATTTTATTCATTTATTTTTATGTGTATGCATGTATTGCCTGCATGTAGGTAAGTGCACCCATGTCATGCAATGCCCACGGAGGTCAGAAGAGGCTGTTAGGTCCCCTGGGACCGGAGTTACAGACAGACAGTTGTTAGCTGCCATATGGGTACTGGGATTCGAACCTCGGTCTTTTGCAAGAACAACCGGTGTTCTTAACCGCTGAGCCATCTCTCCAGCCCCACACTTAAAAAGTTTTTAAAGGGAGCTGAGGGGATGACTCAGTCAGTAAATTGCCTGATATGCAAGCCCAAGGATCTTAATTTGGGTCCTCAGCATACAACCTGGTGTGATGATGCACACACCTACAATCCTAGCATGAGATTGGGTGGAGACACACAATCCTCAGAGCTCTAAAGTGAGAGACCCTGTCTCAAAAAAATAAGGTGGCGGTGAGGAAAACACTCTGGCCTCCACATTCACCTGCACATTTCCCCACATGCGCGCACACACACACACACATACACAAACAGCTCTCTACTTTATTTTACCTCTATCTTTATACACATTCATTGATGCACACACCCATTTATTCCAAACACACTCATGCAAAAGGCTGCAAAGGAGTTGTGCACACTGACTGGGTTCTGCTACCATCAGGGACAGGCACAACTATATTTCAAGCCTATGGTCTTTGATGTGGTTCTATTTGTATTCCTATGTGCAAAATTTATGGAAAGGCTATCAACCCAATAAATACAAGAGTTCTGAGAATTCAGCCCTTTCTAGGAATAAAGGCTTGAGTCACTCTGCATATAAAATCTGCTTTATCAGCTGAATTGCTACCTTAAGAGGAAGATAATACCAAATTGATAGTGAAAGAAGTTACAAATATCAGTGACGGCTTCACACAGACAGGTGGCTCAGCAATTAAGAGCACTAGCTGCTCTTGCAGAAGACCTGGGTTCAGTTCCCAGTACCCACAAAGCAGCCAACTGTAACTCTAGTTCCAGGGGATTCAACACCCTCTTCTGACCTTTTGGGCATTGCATGACATGGGTGCACTTATACACATGCAGGCAATACATTCATACACATAAAATAAAAATAATAATGCAATTTTTTAAAAAGACTGGCAAAAACCTGATTACCACAACTACCTTCTACCTCTGCCTATAAAGTACACTGCTGTGTTTCTCTCCACTCCTGTGTTTTTCTAAAGTGCTACTGTTGGCTGTTATGTTTACAGTAAAGTCTTCAAGTTACAGGTTATTCAGTTTGCTACAGGAAATCATCTCTTGGGGGGTAAAGGTAAAACAACCCTCATTTGTGAGAAGATAACTATCTCATTAAGCTGAAGCACAAGGCTTACATCACTAGTCAAAAGTATGGACATAGATGCTAACTGTAGTAGTTATTTGCCTGTTTTGTCCTAGTTACAATCCATAACCTATAATGCTGAGCCTAGATTTACATGGTGTGTTGCCTTCACGGGCTTTCTGCCTGGTATTCTGAAGGCTCTGCCTATTAGAGGAAGCAGAGGAATTGGAAGATGGGAAGAGAGGGAAAGGCCTCCCTCCTGGTGCGTCTTTTGGAGAGTACTTCAGCAGACACAGATGACTGGCTGAGTGTCTTTAATCCTCAGCACCAGCTTTCCCATGCCCCTTCACCAGTCCCTGAAACAATGAGGCTGGGCATTCTTGGTAGTTTAGAACTAACCATGTCCTGTTTCCTCACTGAGCCAGGCCTCTCGATGGTCTGCATCCACTGGATCATATCCACTTTTCCAAAGTTGAAGCACCTGTTAGGCCATCGTCCCTCTTCAAAGTCCAGCATTCACCTGACTATGCCATTCTTCACACCAACACTGGGGATCTCCACATTCTGCTAATGCTCCAACCTCTTTATTTCCCAGTTCTGAGTTAGTAACTGATTCTTCTAGCTACCTAATACTCCTTTCTGTATTAAATCCTTTCCATTTAGAGTGTCTGGTGTGCTGGTGCTTTGACACTTTTGGTTTTGGGTTTTGGTTTTTTTGAGTAGTTTATTGTTCATCTGGTTTTGATTTTGTTTTTCTGATTTGACACTTGATACAGAGAAAATCAGACCTACTAGTTATTTAACTCATCTCTATAACCAAACAACTTAAGAGGAGAATTTCTCATTTTGACTCACAGTTTCAGAGAATTCAGTCTACCATGGCAGGGAAGGCACAGAAGCTAGAACAGCTACATTTGTAGGCGCATGGAGGGGTGGTTCTTACATCACGGCTGACCAGGAAGCAGAGACTGTATCTGGAACCAGGGACAGATACAACCTCAATCACCTGTCTTTAGTGATCTTCTTCCAGCCAGGCCTCACCTCCTAAAAGCTCCATAGCCCTCAAAAGAGCTGGGGGTCTAACATTCCAAACCTGATCCTCTGGACACATTCCAGATTCAAACCACAACAGCAGATTTGGAAGGTGTGTTAGTTTCTTTTCCTGTTGCTGTGATGAAATATTCTGGCAAAAGCAACTTAAGGGCATGTTTATCCTGGCTCATAATCCCAGGCAGAGGCTCCAAGGCAGGGAAGTAAGAGTGGCAAGCACTTGAAGCAGCTGATCACCACCATGAACATGATCAGGAAGCAAAGACTGATACCAGATGCTGTTGCTCATTTCTCTTTTTCCACTTAACACAGTCCAGGACTTCAACCAAGGAATGGTACTGCCCACAGTGGGTGGGTCTTCGTTTTAATGTAATCAGGATAATCCACCTCAGCCTTTCCCAGATACTTATCTCCCAAGTTATTGATTATAGATGCTGTCAAGTTGTCAATTAGAGCAAACAATCACAACTCTACCCCTTGACATCTTGACATTCAAATACATTACCATTAAGCCATAACTTTCCACCTCTCGCCCCCATAGGCTCATGATCATGCTATAATGTAAAATTTACTGTCTAACTTTAAAAGTCCCCATAGTCTTTAATGATTCCAGTATCATAAAAGCCCAAAGTCTCTTAACTGTGAGCTCCTGTAAAATAAAACAAGCTATATACTCCCACCATAAAATAGCACATATTAAACATTCTTACTACAAAACGGAAGAAGAATCAGGGCACAAGGTAATTATCAGATCAAAACAAGACTGAAATCCAGTAGAGCAAGCAACAAATATTGCAACTCAGCACCCAGCATCTTGCTCTCAGAATAAAATGAGCTGGGCTTCAAAGGGCTTCGTAGCCCCATCCCTCTAGCTCTGCCACCTACACACACGTAGCCTCTCTCTTTGGCTGGCTCCACTCCATGCCCATAGCTCACTTTGAAGCACAGCCTACAGTGCTTCTATCTCCAACGTTCTGGAGTCCCCACTGCAGCCCAGGCTTCACAAATGGCCTTTGAAGGCCCAAGGATGCCTACCCTGTGGTACCCTGCAGATCCTCAGCAGCATTCTGAAACCTCTGAGCTCAGGTTCTTCCGACCACAGCTGCCTCAGCCTCTGCCCACGATCCTGGAGAGACTCTCCTAGGCAGCAGCTGAGCAGTAGGGACCCTCAGCTACAGTCTCAGTTCAGACTTTCTCCTTTCGCATTAATGTGCATCCGTACAAGTGGGTGTCTTCACTGACTAAGGTCTTCCCTCACAGGGTCTTTTCTGTCCCGCCAATGCCTAGTGCCAGGTTTCTCTTCAATGGCACGCCTCTCTTTAACGTTTGCGGCTGATTTGCTGTCTGTACACTCAGCCTGAAACTTGAACTTTCTTCACTGTCACTGTCACTATCAATGTTGTGATAAAATACTCTGAAAAAGCAACTTAAGAAAGGCAGGATTTTTTTTTTTTTTTTTTTTTTTTTTTTTGGCTCAGTTTGAGGTTACAGTCCACCATGACAGGGGAGTCCTAGTGAGAGGAGGAAGTGATAGGGCTCAGATCCAGGAGACCCCAGAACCAGAAACCATGAGGAGCTCCTAAGAGGAGCTGAGTCAACCAACTCCCGGCTACCTGCAAGTTAACAAAAGCACTCCGGGGAAGTTTATGACCAATGTATTGCCGTAACCAGAGCATGCCCCACAGGCTGACAAACAAGTTTCCCAGGCCCTTAGCTGCAATTAATTCCTGGAACCCTGTAATTGTAGAAAAACAAGTTTTACAGTAGATGTTTTCCCCAATATACTTTGCCAGGTACAGACCCCAGGCCCTCCATTGAGCAAGCAGCCCCCTCAAAAAGTCCCAAACAGCTGAAATATATTCTCTTTTTTCTGCATTCTTTCCCTTTATAAGCTACCCCTCTGTGGTTCTTCCTCACATCTGAGTTGAGGACCAGCTCCACCAAACCTAATTAAAGTCTTGCTTTCCCAGAGTCCTCTTTGTTTCTGTTTCCCAGCGATCCCGACCACTGCCACCTTTTCATCTAACAGGGAGGAGGTTGAGGCAGCTGGTCACAGTGCATTCCTAGTCAAGATGCAGAGAACAAAACGCTCTGTGCTCACTCCATTCCCATCTTTCTGCAGTCCATGATCCCAACCTGAGGAATGGTACCGCCCACTGTGGTGGCTCTTCCCACCTGAAGTAGGCTACACAAGACAATGCCCCACGGGTGTGTTCAGAGGCCTGCCTCCCAAGTGGGTCCATATCTCCTTAGGTTGACAATTGAGATTAATCGGCACACTCACACACCTTTCCTCTGCCAAACAAATCGATCGGTTATCTTTAAATTTAACTTCAGTCAAATTTTCAGGCCGTAAGCAGAATGAAGCCAGATTCTTGTTCAAAATATCATATGGTGGCCCTCGCCCAATTCTAGATAGTCACTGTCCCCCTCTGAAGCTTCATGAACTGAGATCCCAGTTCTAATTGTCTCATAGTCTGTTTCCTCCTCATTCTTTTCTTCCAAGCCCCCACTGAAATGGCTCATTAATCTGTTTACAGCAGACAAGAATTTTCCTAACCGAAGGTTCCAAAATTTTCCACATTCAAGCCACAAAACAGCTCCAACAGCCTAAGAGCCACATGATCAGATTTATCATAGCAATGGCCCCACTTCTTTGTAACAATTTCTGTTTTAGGTTTTTTAATTGTTTTTTGATGTTGTTGTTTTGCATATTGAGATGTAAAATACTCTGAAAAAAGCACCTTCAGGGAGAAAGGGCTCATGGTTCAAGGTGTACTTCATCACAGCAGGGAACAAGGCAGCAGGAGCCTGAAGCAACTGCTCACATCACATCCACAGTCAAGAAGCAGAGAACAAACATAGGCTGAGGCTCAGCTCCCTTCCTCCATTCATAGTCCAGGATACCAGCCAGGGAACAGTGTGCCCACGGTGGATGGATCCTCCCACCTCAGTTAACATGATCAAGCATGCTCAGAGATCCATCTCCCAGGTAGTTCTAAATTCTTTCAAGTTGACAATGAATACTAACCCTTACAGAAGGAAAACTAATTGGCATCACCATTCATACATTGTGATTCTGTCCATCTAGTCACACACTTTTCCATTCACTCAATATGTATTTGATGCTTACTAGCATGCCACTAAACTGTAGGACTATAAAGTTCCAAAGAAACGTCATGGTTTATCACAACCAGCAAACAACTTATGTGGAGTGGAGCCAAGGAAAAAGCAGTGAAATCAGCAGTCATAAGAGACCATCACGGTGAAAGTGTGGACTGGCCATACTTCGGAGTCCAGTGAGGGCTGACAATGGCTTCCAAAGTCAGTGACATCTAAACAGAAACATAATATGTGAATAGGAAGCAAGAGGGAGGAAAGTAGAGGCTGAAGAAGAGTTCCCTGCAGGAGAAACAATGAACATAAAGAAAACATGTTTGAAAAAACTTGGCAGACTTGATACTCCAATATCTGTCTTTCCTGATTTGTTCCTCTGAATCCCAGTTCCTCTGAATCCCTGTTCCTCTGAATCCCCGTTCCTCTGAATCCCTGTTCGTCTGAATCCCTGTTCCTCTGAATCCCCGTTCTGTTTAATGCACAGTAACTTCACCTTCATCTCTTCCAAATGTGTCATCTGACTGCCAGGACCATTCTTCTATTTTATTATTTTTATTTTTATGTGTATGAGTGTATTGCCTGCATGTATGTGAGCACACCTGTGTCATGCAATGCCGCGGAGGTCAGAAGAGGATGTCAGATTCAACTGGAACTGGAGTTAAGCCACCAAGGGGCTGGGAATTGAACCCAGGTCCTCTGCAAGAGCAGTTAGTGTTCCTAACTGCTGAACCATTTCTCCAGCCCCAGGACTGTTCTTCTTATACATAGTTAATCGTGGATGGCAACAAATATTTTTCAATCACAAATAGACACAGTGAACTAAAGTGAATGTTGGGAGTGTCTTAGGTTCTGTGAAGAAACGTCATATAAGATGGCAACTTCAGGAGGCAGAGGCAGGCAGATCTCTATGACATCGAGTAGTGAGTTCCGGGTCCCAGCTGGGGCTGTAGGGAGACCTTGTCTCAAAAAGACCAAAGCAACAGCAACAACAACAACAGCAACAGCAACCAAAAAACCCCTGAACTACAGAATCATTCTGCCCATGATTATCTGTGTGGAAATAAATGTGTTTCTTCCTCATAATTTAACTCCTGGTTTTCCTTTCTCAGTTCTCTCTGTGTTATCACATACTTTTATATTTTCTAAATTTTCTGCAATGCAAATATTCCTTTAGTTATGAAATAGAAACTTTATATAGCTATTCAAATACCTGGGAAAACATGGCATCAAGTTTCCCAATACCTATTTGTATAAGGAACTGAAGAGATTTCTCAGTCAAGAGTGACAGCTCTGATCCAGTAAACAAGCCTTGATGATCAAAAGAAAGGGACGATCCTGACCACGCAGTGAATGGCATTGGGTCTCTTGCTTATGTTGGTCAGCTTTCGTTCCACACCTGAATTCTCTGAAGAAAGAGTAGCTAAAATAAAAACTCACATCTTTGTATCAATGAACATTCTTTATAATCTCGAGGCAAAAGTCACACAAGTTCAAGACTCCTCTGACTAGATGTGACACAGGACAAACATTCTCCCTCTCACGGCAGACCTGCTTTGGCACCCAGAGGAAAATGAAAGAAAGCCATGATACCCAGCTAGAGAAGGCTGAGTCTGTAAGCCCACAAAGTGTGTACGTGGGAAGGGAAGCCATGTTTCTAAAAGCAGGATTCTCACAGCATCACTCTTACAGAAGAGGCAAGCGTGCCCAGTCCACGAAGAACTAGCGTGTGGCCCCAGTGGTGTCGAAGGAGACCGCCAGGCAGAGGCTGCAAAGCAGCTGGCAGAAAACAACAGCAAGAGAAGCAAATGAGAGCCCAGGAGACACTCCTTTGAAACTCGCAAGGGCGAAAAAAACTATGAAAGCTGGCAGGTATCAGGTAAGACACAAATTGAGAGGCCTGCAACTGTGTCTATGCGTTCTCTAAACAATGTTACAAACTGCTTAAGGCAGTTTCTACTTGCTGGTCCTTGTTTCCCTATAAAAAGTGGCTTGCCAGTCCCTCTATAGCAGTGACTTATCAAATTATGTTTTATGGTTTCTTGGGATCCAATGAAGGTGCCTCAGAAAGAAAGTGGAAGTCTAGGGGAGGGTCTCCATAAACAGTTTTGCCTAAGAAAAAGTGAGCTTTTTCAAATAGAAAATATGTCAGTGCTCTATGGCCATATAAGACAACTCATTCTTCAAAACAATAATCATCAAAATGTTTGAAGATAGCCCTCACATCTATGGTTAACCTCCTCTCCTCATAGAGCTGTTGTTCCTCAGGAATATGGCTTTTTAGTCGTTATCGTTCTAGTTGCTTTCTTAAGCTGCTGTCTAATTCATCCATGTCCTTTGTTATTGTTGTTGTGTGTGGATGTGTGTGGATGTGTGAACGTGTTAAGGAAAAATCAGAGACCAACAACAGCCAAAGTCAGGTGAGGAAAGGAAGTTTAATTGGACGTTAGCAGGACTGACCCCACGAAAAAAAGGAGTCAGACCCCTGTTCAAGTTTTGGAGGGTTTTTATACTCATGTGAGGAATGCAAGCAAAAGGTACAGAGCAGACACAACGCATATAATTAAGTGACATAACATAGGGCTGCAAAGGTAATAGAAATGCAAATGTTACAGGAATGTGATAGCTTTGGAAAACAAAGACTTCTATCCTGGATAACCTCAGAGGGCAGGGGAAGATTCCTGTTCACAGCCCCATTTCTATCTCCAGACCTTCCCTGCTCCAGAGTTCTTAACTACCATCACACTGCAAAAGCTTTTGGTACCTGACTTACTCTTCTATTTCTATAATATACATGCTATGGTTTGAATGAGAAATGCCCCCATCCTCATGTATTTAAACACTTGGTCCCCAGCTGGTATGTTGTTTGGGAAGGTCATGGAACCCTTAGGTGGTAGAACCTTGCTAGAGGAAGTGTGTCAGTGGGGGCAGGCTTTGAGACTTTACAGCTTGGCACCCCTCCTCCTGTTCTGTTTCCTGACAGCCTCCTGCTCCTGCTTCTGTGCCTTCTCTGCCATGATTGACTATACCCCTCTGAAAATGTAAGGAGAAATAAACCCTCTTCTCTTCTAAGTTGCTTTTTGTCAGGGAATCCCATCACAGCAGCAGAAAAATAACGAAAGCAGTGACCAAACCAAAATTCAAAGATCTTAACTCTGATGTTCTTTGCTGTTTTTAATGGTCTGTAATTAATTGTATATTGTTCTCTGGCTCCTTTCCGGATCACACTAAGACAAATTAAACTTTCTTGATAAGTCCATTGTTTGGGCTGAAAATACAGACTATAGTCTACCGCACACTATTCTGTAATATTAATTGCACACTGGTTAATGGGACAATGAAACTTTGGTTTGTGCCCCCAAAGTCTCCACGTTGGAAACAACCCCTAATTCAACAGTGTTGCTGGCTGTGACCTTTAAGAGGTGATATCTCTGGACTCACAAATGGGTTAACAGTATTCTTGAGGACGTGTGCTGGGTATGGCAGAATGGGGTACTATAAGGCTGATTTCGGCTCCTTTCCTCTGCTCTCCTGCCCTTCTGTCGTGGACGATGCACTGGCAAAGCCCAAGCCAGATGCTAGCACTACACCCTTGGACTCCCGACCTCCTAAACTAAGAGCCAAATAAATATTAGTTACAAATCAGTCTGTGGTGTTTGGACTAAGACGATTCTGACATAATGCAGAAGTTGTTTATACGTGATTTCTGCTAGAGAGGGGAGTGGGAGCTGAAGCATGAACTTCAACAGGAAAGGAAACTAGCCTGGGCTGGACAGATGATCAGACAGGAGCCTTTAGTCTATCTTTTAAGAGAATCAAAAATGAGCAACTGCTAAAAACTTACTTTCTTTCAGAAACAGGTATCTGAAGCTGAGCATGGTGGCACATGTCTGTAATCCCCACAATTGAGAGGCAGAGGCCGAAGGATCAGGAGATCAAGATCATCCCTAGCTATATAAGTTTAAAGCCAGCCTGGGCTACATAAGACTTCGTCCCCCAAACAAACAATCTCCTTTGAGATGTCCCCTCCCAGTTGGTCTCTGGCCCTGGGGTGCCAGCCTCCTGATGTGAGCGCATGCTGATGACTGTGGCCCTTTCTCTTCCTCAACTGTAGTTCCAGCAGTGTGCTGTCCTCTACCTGCCCCACACCTTGCCTGGTCCACAGGCTCCCCAGCCCTTCTCTGTTCTCTCAGTGAAAGATGCAGAAGTCTGGTCACACCATTCACCCTGTGCAGAATGGAGGCTGTGGCGGGTCCTAGGGCTCCTCCCTCATTAACACTACCCTTCTGTGCTGATGTGGCAAACAGGGCACACCAAGGACTTTCTCTTCATCTCCTCCACCTTCCTACAACCTGACTTCTATGGGCAGATCCCCATGATACTTGATTTTAAAAGGGGGGGGGGGCGGTGAGGTAAACATTTGAAAATTTGAAATCCCCTCTGTGTCTCAACTGAACCTAATTTTCAAGATTATTATTTCTATAATTTCAGACAGTGAAATGGAATCTCAAAAAAAATTTATTTAGACTATTCTCACTTCAGCTGAAGTAATAATTGCCACTGATTTGGACAATAGACCTCTGAGACAATGAGTTCAGGACCATCTGGAATCAAGTTACCACAGTTTAATTTTTTTTTTAATTGCATTGTTGAAAGCTGGGCATGGTAGGGCACACCTTCAATCCCAGTACTCAGGAGGCAGAGGCAGGGGAATTTCTGTGAGATGGAGGCCTGCCTGGTAGATAGCGAGTTCCAGGCCAGCAGGAGGTACAGGGTGACCTTGTCTCAAAAAAAAAAAAAAAAAAAAAAATTGCGTTGTTGAACTTGATGGTCAGAATTGAGCAAGAAGGTTTAGCCAGTGTAGAGCTCTGTGTGACTAAGACCAAGAATGCCTTCACCTCTCTGTAAAGGACGCTGCTTTTCTGTTAATCTTGTCTGTGAGTCATGTAGCCAAGTGAGAAAGGGAGCTGTGGGTGACCTTCAGTTCTCCAAGGTCACACCTGGGAAGTCATCTGAGCAAGGGTGTGCGTGGGTTCCCTGTTTACTGTTTTTATTGCTCTGAGGCTGTGACCTTTATTACTTTTATTTAACTTTTACCTTATGCCTCTGAGGGGATTTTTTTTGGGGGGGGGGGCGCGGTTACTGTTTTTTCCTCACAGAAGTTTCCTGCAGCTGCCAAGCACAGAAAGGAAATGATTCTGCCTTTCTCAGCAGATGGCTAGGCTCAGGCCACACCAGGCTGGATACCCTGGCTCTTGAGGAGGAAGACTGCAGAGCAGCACCTCCTGGTGCCTTTGCCCTCTGTAACCCTTGGCAGTGTGAGAAAGCACTCTTGCTGATTTTTACTGCATGCAATTGATAAACCAGAAGCAGACATCAACTTCCATAAAGGGCTGAACACATGGTAAACACACTAAAATTCTCTATCCGGTGCACAAGTCTCACAGGATCTTTCATATGTACATGTTCCCATGTACCGGTGGCAAATATGGACTAACTCAGAAAAGAGGATGACTGAAGAGTCACAAGGCCTCTGAGCATGCCCAGAGCCATCCTCTTCTAATACCTGTAGATGGTCTTCTTCATATGCTGGCCTCCCCTCAGCCCGAACTCCGCTGCTACTGGGAGACGGTTGTGCACCAGTCCCCATTGCAGAGGGTCGGGGAGAGGAGAGAGACCGAGGGGGCGGGGAGGACACCAGGAGAAAACACCCAGGAGGCTGTGTCAGCAGACAGCTCATTTTAATATGGCGAAGCAGAAGTTTTTATAGGAAAGTTTCACAGGTAAAGAGGCGGGGTTGGGTTTCTGGCAGGCAGGCAGGTAGGGGGAGGGAGGGGACTTCTAAGGCTATGTGGCCTTCGTCCTGTCATCCGGTCACATGATCTACAAGAGACCCAGTTAGGATTAAGGCATTAGAGACCTAATAGTTTTGCCTGGGGGCTGTTGGGTAAGAGACAGTGTATTTAGAATGTAGTGGGCCTGGCTCCTGCCGTCCTCCCACATGGCCATGCTCTACATTCCAGGCACCGCTGACTTATCCCAACATTCATACCTCAGCCAGAATGGTCATTTAAAAGGGAAAAGTCTGTCACATATTAAATACTTCCCCTCAAGTTTTACCAATGGCTTCTCACTAAATTTACAAAATATCTGTTTCGCTCCTATACAGTAGGGGAACAATAGACATTAAGGTACTACACATTTTAAAAAGTTAGAATAAAGGGATTTAAAGGTTTGGGCCTTGCGCAAATGCTAAACATTTGAAGAGACAGATCTATTGAACCCAACTTTACATTAGACAAAATGTCCATGTACAGTCATAATGTATGCTGAACCCAATTTTACATTATACAATGTTGTTGCAGGTTCTCCTCAGACCAGCTGTGAAGACCCTGACCTGGATCAGGTCCCCTGCCAATTAGGGGGGCAAGAGGCACGGAGTCAACACACAGACACCGAGAGTCAGGTAGAAGCAAGCACTAGGCAAGGTGCTGCAGGCTCGGTTAATGCAGGAGGGGGAGGGCCTTATAGTTCCCTTTTCTCCGCCCCCAAGTCCCTTTAGTCGGTGTATTGTTTTCTGATTGGTCCACGCCACGCAGTCTGTCAGCAGTCACTGGGCTCGCAAGCAGGGTACGGAGGCGTGGGTTCCTTTTGGCAGGCTATTTGCGGACCAAGACGTGAAGTGAATTCTCGCTGAATCCCAGGGCTCTGGGTCCGTGCCATCTTTGGAGGCCTCCTGCTACACAATGTATACATACATGTTCAGTCATCATGTATGTTGAACCTGACTTTATACAATGTATACATGCATCAGTTATCATGTATATTAAACTCAATTTTATATTATATAGTATATATGTGCATGGTCATCATGTATGTTAAATCTGATTTTACATTATACACTATATACATGTATCTGTCATCACATATGTTGAAACTGATTTTACATTATACAATGTTAAACTCAATTTTATATAGTGTACACATGTATAGTCATCATGTATGCACTATCTGATTTTTACATTATACAATATATACATGTATCAGTCATCATCTATGTTGAAACTGACTTGACATTATACAATGTATACATGTATAGTCATCATACATACTGAATCTGACTTTACACTATACGAATACATGTATCAGTCATCATGTATGTTGAATTCAGTTTTACACTAGACAACATATATTGGTCATCGTAGTGTTCTATTGATATGCACAGTTTCTGTTTATTATGTATCCATTACATTTTTAAATTTTCATAATTAGTTGTGATGAACTTACAGCCATGAGGTCATCCACTTCCCCACTGACTTTATATTCTACTTGCAAACCCTCATGGCAGGACGCTGCTGCTTTGGACCCTCCATGCTTGTTCCTGCCTCAGGGTCCTCTGTCACAATTTCATCTCTTTCGGAAACATACATTCCTCAAGACAACTTTTTGCACACTTTCTCTTGTTAAGGGAGAATTTCCAAAATATTCTTGGCTCCTGTGACCTTATTGTTTCATATCAACTGTAGGATAAAGTAAATACATAGAAGCTTCCTCTTCTCAGTGTCAACAACATCATAACACTTATCAACTTAAAAATACTGATGTACATAAACTCAGAAGAAAAAATGTAATTTCTTTACATATAATCCCGACTCCACCAGTGTCCTGGGGCTACTTCTAGACTATTTCCTGTGGCAACAAATCACCATAAACTGTGTGCTTTCAGATGACAGAAATTGATTCTTTCGTAATCCTGGAGGCCAGAAGTCTGAAATCTCTGAAGCAAAAACCCATTTCATACCTTTTCTGGCTTCTGGGAGTCACACAATCACTGATTCTCTTTGCTTACATCCATGTCACCCCAATCTCTGCATCTAGCTCCCTCTGCCTCTTCTGTATAAGGAGACATAGGAGTCCAGTTCTAGTTTACCATATCTGGGAAAACTTCATTCTCTAAAGATTATTTAACTGCATTAGGGTCAGATAGAGTAATGTTTACATTTTGCCGTCTAAAGCAATAGCCACAAGTTTCAGGGATTGGGAAGTGAATATATCTGTGGGAGTGGGGAGGTGCTTTTACCTGCTGGCTCCTCACACTAGTAAGGGCACCTATTGGGTGACACATAAAAGTCCTCAAACTTTGAGCTGCACTTGATTCTGCTATCTTCACCTCTTTGTTATAATTTTAAGTCAGTACTTGCTTTTTGTCACAGCAACAACCAAAAAATGTCAGCTTTGTAAAGGCATTATGTAATGCTGAAACTGAGTAGTACCATAAACAGTGCTTCATGAAGGATCCAATAGACGCCGAATATTACTGTTTGCTCCCCACAAAACCTCAAAATACCTTAGAGCAGTCCTATGGGATCACTGCAGCAGCCCACGACTCCATCTCAGTTTGAGAACTGTGGGCTTAAAACGCTTGCCGAAATGTCACTGCTAAGCAGACAGTGGCTTCCAGCCGCCGTCCTCAGCATTCCAACCTGCTGTTCTCTACTTTCTGCTTTTCCCTCACAGAGTTAGGCATCGCCTTTCACCGTGCTGTGGCTGTGTTTATGATCATTTCTCTACTGTGACATAAATTCCATGAGCAAAGACCTATTTCCTGCATGCTCACCTGTAAAACAGGGCCTGGCATAGGGTAAGCACTCAAGAAACACTGTTGAATAAATGAATGAGCAATAGGAAAGCAGCCCTGGGGATCTCCATGTCCCAACACATAAAATATAGGCAACAGGCCCTCTCTGGGTGGCCACCAGGTGAGTATTTTCCGACTGTATGTATTTGTATCTGTGTCCTTGAGTGCAAAGCCTCCTTAAGTTCTTCAGCAAATATGGAAGCTGTTTTTCTGAATTATGATCCCATAGGACAGTAGTTGAGGTCACGCACTGAAGTAAAAATGCAAGAACATTGATCTACAGTTGTCCTGTCCATAGCAAACTATTCTATGACATTAAAAAAGCAAAGTTTGGGAGTCAATGAAAGAATTAGAAGCTCGTGTTAAAGGAAAGAAAAGAAGAGACAGATGTTTTCCATGGGAGGTGAGGTGCCTATGGTGTCCCCTGACAGCCTTCCTTTCTCTGTCCCTATGACAGCTTTTCTCCTGACTCTTTGAGGGCCTGGGCATGACATTCAAAGTCTGGTATCCCCTGGAGTTAAAATGTGTTTTCTAAAAGTTTTAAAGTTAATTATTGTTGTAATTGTCTTAATGTTAGCAGTTGGTTTCATTTCACCCATGTTCGGGTTGGCCTTGATTTAACAGCCCAACATTTCAGTAAGGAGAGAGGGCTTCAGGGTATGAAAGCTCCCTCATATCTTCTTCTACATCTTCTTAAAATGACAGGGAAGAAAAGCACAAAAGTTGATTGTTAGTGATAAAACGAAATGAAAATGGGATTTTGCACTTGGAAATGAACTCCTAAGGCCCAAGAACTAAACTCTAACAAAAGCATGTCCTCGGCCTAATGAGGAAGTTATCAAGCTTGGCGGGGTGCTGAAACCTGAGAAAGAAGCCAGTTTGATGCAGGCCTGGAGCTCTAGGGTGGACAATAGTGGCCGCCTGGACAGGACTCCATCCCACAGTGAAGCTGCCCTTTTCAGGTGCTCTACAGGGAAAGCTAGTACAAAACTCCATAGTCCCTCCATATCACAAGCCTTGGAGTTGGAGAGATGGCTCAGCAATTAAAAGCACTTACTGCTCTTGCAGAGGACCTGGGTTCAGTTCCCAGCACCCACATGGTGGCTAATACCCATCCATAATTCCAGTTTCAGAGGGTCCGATGCCTTCTTCTGGCCTTTGCCAGCACTAGGCACTTACACACACACAGACAGAATACTCATACACAGTAAATAAAAATAATAGAACCTTAAAAAAAAAACCAAAGCAGAGACCACTTACCAGTTTCTTTTCTGTTGCTGTGACGAAGCACCATGCTCGAAGCAGCTTATGGAAGGGAGGGTTCATTGATCTTATGGTTCCAGGGGGGTGAGAGGCCATCGTGGGTGGAGGGAAGAAAGCTGAGTGCTCACATCTTCAAACAAGCACAGGAAACAGAGGAAGAGAAACTCAGAGGGGGACAAAGCTGTGAACTCCCACTGCCCATCCCCAGTGACAAACTTCCTCCAGACCACTCCTAAACCTCCCCAAACTGCGCCACCAACTGGGGACAAAGTGCTCAAATCCTTGGAGCCTATGGGGGATATTCTTCATTCAAGCTACTACAAGACTTCTACATGGGCAGCTACTCAGCATGTAGCATGCAACAGCATTCTCAAGTCATAACTATAGAAGACCAGTGCAGGGAAGTCCAAAAGACTAGGAAAACAAGTATCACAATGAACAACAGAAAACTCCTTCTGGAGACTATCGCAAAACAGACCTTAATAGTACTCAATTCAGGTCAGCAAGATGGCTCAGCAGGTAGACACTTGCCATCCAGTCTGATGACCTGACTTCAATCCCCAAGGTCCTCATGGAGGGAGGTGAGAGCCAACTCCTGTGAATTGCTAATTATTTTTCTTATTTTAGAATCACCCTATAGACAGAATATGAAGGATTTAATCACAAATACAGAACAGAATGCAAATGTTAGAAGCAATGTGCAATAATGTTGGACTTTCCATCCAGTAACAGTTATAACCTAAGAGACAAAGGTTGTATTTTCAGCTCCTGGGTTCAGAAGCTTCCGAGATCATGGGGGGAGGGGTGGCTGTGGATTCGGTTCACATCGTGGCTGCCAGGAAGCAGAGAGAAGAAGACCTCTGCTAGAGCTCTGGCTCCTTTTACCTTTTATTCCAGCTGGTCTCCCAGTCTATGGGATGACGCCACCACATTCAGGGTGAGTCTTTCCCTTTAGTTAACCCTCTCTGTAAACTCCCCCACCGACATGTCAAAATGTCCTTTACTAATTTCCCATGTACTTCCTAATCCAATCAAGTTACCAACCAAGAATAACCATCACAAGTAATAGAAATCAGGAAATGGACAAGAAATAGGGTGAGCATCAAGTGTACCAAATTTCCCAGCTTTTACAGTAAAAGTAATATGCGATGTTCGTGATAACTTAAAAATAGGGCCATTAGTATTATTGATCACATAGTAGGAGGCTCCAGAGACAATGAAACAAACTGTCCTCTGCCTCTGGGAAGAAAGACTGTGGATAAGGAGAGGAGACGAGGTTTCTTACTTTATACTGTTTGAAAAATGTGGGAAAGGAAACATGCTAAATGAAAAACAAACTGTTCAGTGCATATATGTGTGTGCATGTGTATATGTAAATGAGTGTATATGTATATATGAGTGTATGTGTTTGTGTGTATATGTATGTGTATGTTTATATATATGTGAATGTGAGCATATATACACATGTATATATGTGTATGTGAGTGTGTATATGTAGCCCGAAAATTACTCAGTCCTCTGAAAAGAGTGAGCCTATGGAGAGTAAGCCAGCCAGGGGCAAAACAAGGAGCACCCTGGGAAGAGGGCCAGAGAGTGAGCAGACAGAGAGTTAGTGGCAGCCATTTCGAACTGCAGGAAGTCCCTGGGGCGTGGTGTGGGGCTTGAATGGCACATGGGTTAGGAAAAGCTGTTTCTTTGTAAGTCATCCCCTCCCAAATGTCATATAAACTATGCAAAATTCAAATAGGATGGCTTATGTTGTTTGTTAGCCCTGGGGCCTCAGAGGGTGAGGGTGCAAGTCTCCCAAGAAGGGAGGAAAAAGGAAAAAGTTAGTGAAACAGTGTATGTGTGTACGTTGATGTGTGTATATGTGTATATGAGTATGTGCGTGTGTGTGTGTGTGTGTGTGTGTGTGTGCGCGTGCGTGTGTGTTGAATAGCTTCAGTTGTCAATGTGACACACCTGGGTGGTGAGAACTTCAACTGAGTAATTTCCTCCATTGGACTGGCCTGTGGTCATGTCTGTGGGGCATTTTCCTGATTGCTGAGTGATGCAGGAGGGCCCAGCCCTGGGCGAGTGGGCCTGTGCTGTATAAGAGAGCAGGCTGAGCAGAGGCCAGAGGAGCAAGCCAGTAAGCAGCGCTACTCTGAGTTCCTGCCTTGACTTCCCTTGATGATGGATTGTCCTCTGCGCCAAATAAACCCTTTCTGCCTTAAGTTGGTTTTGGTCAGTGTTTTATCATAGCAAGATAAAGTAAGTAGGACAACATCACGTATGTATGTATATATGAGTGAGGAGGGGTAATGTGTGTAAATGCTGTATATATTTGTGTATGAGTGTGTGTGTGTATATGAGTATGTGTATTGGCCACTTAAATAAGAGTAAAATAAACCTCACTTTGAAAAATTGGTCTTGTTCATAGAACTCCTGAGTTCTCAGAATAAAGCCTGAGAATTCTTCCATCAGGAGCCCAAGTAGCTGCAGGTTCACTATCCCTGCAAACCCCACCACTCGATCATGCATTGGATTTAGGCATGGAGGACATTCATAACATGGACAGCCATGAAGAAAACGCAAGATGAAATGGAAATTCAGCCCTTCATTGAAACAGGGTAAAGGATTTTGCACAAACTGGTCAGTAAGTTTAGCTAGAGAGTTACAAGGCTGCACAGCATTAGTTGCAGTTAGCTGGAATCAAGACCAGACAGTCCAGGAGGAACCGGTCTGTAAAACACACCAGGGACCAATGAGCTGCTCTTGAGTCATTTGACACCTGAGGAGGAAAAAGCTGGTTTCGCAGTTTTGTTTCGGGTCAGCCTTGGCTGCAAACCTTGAGGAAGCCACACTCTCCTGCCAGGTTTGAACATCACTCTAGATTACTGAATGAAATGGTATTGTCTGTGCTTCCCAGATCTCAAATATAAAGCTCTATCCATCCTTTCTCTCAGAAACTAGGGCAAAAGTAATCAGGCCGTATTAGGCACCATGGGATCCATGGAGACTGGAGGCAGGTATGTTTTATAAATATCAAAGCTGACCTGAAAACACATCTAATAATGAATCTTTTATAGGAACCAGCGCTATCGGATGCACTGGATGAGGAACAGAACACTACTCGCCCAATATCAGGTAATTGCTGCAAATGCCTTGAAGAATAATATTTACTGACCTACAGGCATGTTGATTTTAGATGTAATTGTGTAAGGTTATTTTCAGTTCTTTTTAGTGCACAGATCTTATTTTAAAACTCATTTCTTCTATGCAATTAAAAGAATCTTAGTGACTACAAGCAAGGAGGGCCATCTAAGGATGGCACTTGGCACAAAAAGAAAACTAATGACAAACAGCAGGTGCAAGAGTTCATATAAATAACACGGGATCACTTGAATGAGAAACTATATTACTGAATAGAGAGAAATTTCCACCAGCTATTTTGTACCCAATGCAGTAGAGAAAGAACATGTTGAAGTTTGATTTCTGTGTCTGTTCAGTAAACATTGTACATTGGCTTAATGGACAAAGACAGAAACAGAAAGTTATCTTGCTGTGAAATGCAAGCAAAATAAGTTTTCCCAGAGCTTTCAACAGTGACCACACAGTTGGGCCAGTTGCTACTTGAAAACCCCCTGTCCCTCCTGGGAAAGGTTGGTGCTTACTTTTCTCTTCTGGTAGCATGCACTGTACCTTCCAGCACTATGGAAGCTAGCCAGGAGGGATGAGGCTTCAAGGTCAGTCGGTACCAGCTTGATGTCTCCATGTTCTGTGTCTCGGGTATATGGTATCTTCAACAATAGGGTCTTACCGTCAAGTTCTGGAGGGTGACTAGGAGCATTGGCAATAGCCTGTGGTGTTTGAGAGTTAATGGGACCCCACTGGCCAACAACTTAAATAAAGGGAACCCATTCCTGGCACCAGACTTTTTATTTGTTTAGCCTGTGGTGTCTAGTAGGGACATTGTTGCCCAGTTATGGGATAACTCCATTTAAACTCCTTTTATGTATATGTATTACGTATGTATGTATATTTTTTTAAGAACCTGTGGCTAGACAGGTTGTAGCCCTAAGCAAGAACCTACTACTATTCTGCTAAATGGATACAGTATTAAAGTGATTCCCAGTGATTTCCTGTTGCACTCAAGATTAGTGTCTCTCTCATCAAATAAGCTTCTTTAAGCAGGTGTCAGTTGACACAAAGATCTACAACTGGTCAATGCACAGAATAAGAGACTGCTCAATGCTTAGCTCTAAATGGGCCACCTATGTTATACTCTCCCCTCCTAAGGCTCAGGGATTTGGGGGGAAGAAGGATTGGAAAGATTGTAAGAGCCAGAACCACAGATGACCACAGGGAAATGGTATTTTCCAAATACAACAGGGGACTTACATATATGAACTCCCAGTGGTTATGACAGCATGTGCATGTCACAAGGTCAAGATAGACAAAATCCCAGCATGGAGAGGGGAGGTGGAAGTGATGTCCCTCTCCCAGCTGAGGAGCTACTGGCAATCAATAGCTCCCAGGAGAGGGAGAGTCAGTTTAAGAGTGACTTGGTTGGACTGGTAGGCCACCCATGCTCCAGTGGATGGCCACACACTCTATACTATATGAGCCTCACAAATTGGACTTGATGGTTTAAAAAAAAAAAAAAAAAAAAAGAGGACACAAAGTTGTGTGTGTAGAGAAGCAGAGTGGACCTGAGAGGTATGGCGGAGGGAGATTATGATCAACTCTTTTGTATGGAATTCTCAAAAGAACTATTAAAAATTTTTAAAGAAAGAAAACCTCTGTCTCAGTGATTTCAACAAAAAAAGTGACAACTTGTGTTGGATCCCCAGCACCCCTGTAAATTCTGGGGAGGCATAGCAGCCTACCTGAGATCCAAGTGTTCAGGAGGGTAGCAGGTGATCCCCAGGGAAAGCTGGCTAGGCAGACCAACTGAATCAGAGAGCTCTGGGTTCAAGTGAGTGTCAATAAATAAGGTATAGAGCAATCAAGGACATCACCTGTGCTAACCTCTGGCACCCTCACACACATGTGCCCATACATGTGCAAACACACATGCATACCAAACACAATTACATATGCAAAACATAAATGAGAAAAAAACTTTACATCTCCCTCTGGCTGTGGCCACTCACGTGGCATTCTGTGCCCTTCACGGCTGCCTCCGAGGCATGGTATGCCTGATTTCTCTTCTCGGTTGGTGTGCTCTGGAAACTTCCCTCCAGCCCAGATCATCTGGAGAAATTCTGAGATACATATCTCCAAGAGAATAGAATACCTGCCTGGTGGACTCAATCAATAAGACAAAATTCAAGGAGAAAACACTTATCCCTCTTTTTTCCTTTCCTTTGACTTTGACTTTGAAGGTAAATGGGACATTTGCACAGCCTATCTTCTTTACCACAAAAATGGCATCATCTTAAAACTTTCTTCTATTCAATTGATATTTGCCCAAGTGTCTGACTCTTTCCTTCAACAGCAGTTTCTTACATAAAGTCTGAAATTCTAAATCAACCTTATAAGATAATTTACCACTTACCAAAGCCCGCATTTCATGCAAACATGAGAGCTCTGCTAATTACAGATCTAGAGTAGTCATTAACTATTCTGAAGTGTGGTAAGTGCCACTCTGCAATGTAAAGTGAGGCTGAGTGTGCACACAGGCTTTCTTATTGAGTGGCAGCAGGGATGGCCGTGTGCACTTGGCACCCCTTCAAGCTTCATTTCTGTCCTGCTTGCCCTAATTCAGCGATGGATCACGTTCCTGCATTTGTCTAACTCAGTTCAGCAGCAGATAAATCAAAGTTTTTCTTGCCCTTGCCCTTCCATGCTGTTCAACTCATCCATCTGACCATGGAAGAGAGGAAGCGGTTACCTGCTTGAAGGAAGAAAATGCCTGTTAACTGCATTAACCCAGTAACAGCACTTCTATATCAGTGTGTAAATGTATATTCGTATGTGTGTGTGTGTGTGTGTGTGTGTGTACACTGACACATACACACTGACACCACATACTTTGAAGCAGACTTTGAAAAAAAGCACATCAAATTCACAAAGTGTTACCCTTTTTTTCTTTCAGAGGAAAAAAAAAAAGACAGTTTCAATTCTTTCTTTTAAGAAGAAAGTATACATCCAACATTTCAAAAGCCACAGACTTTACCTATTGCCATATCTTCTCAAACTAAAGGAGTAGGAAATTAATTGATTCTTTAATTGACAAGTCCTTTGTCAGACAGTATTCCCCGCCATTCAGAGGCCTAATGCATGTTTTCTTTGTGGTTTAACGCAGGAAGCATAAGCCAGGAAGCCCAGGTGGGCCTGAAGAACGCAACTCCCGCTCCTGTCCCTTTAGTTCCCGTCCCTCAACAGTCCTGCACTGCTGTTCAACATTCCACTTCCCCTTAGGAGAGTTTATCTCATCATCTAGGAAACAGCCGTATTGGAAAATTTTTTAAATTACAAAATACAGGGCTGGAGAGATGGCTTGGAGGTTAAGAACACTGACTTCTTGCAGAAGACCCGGGTTCGAATCACAGAACCCACATGGCAGCTGACAACTGTCCATAACTCCAGTCCCAGGGGATCCAACAGCCTCTTCTGACCTCTGTGGGTATTGCACAGCACAGGTGCACTTACCTACACGCAGGCAATACACATACACATACACATACACATACAATAAAAATAATTTTTAAAAAAAAATTTTAACTATAAAATACAAGGGCTATGCCTGTGACAGAGTGACCCAAGAGCTCCTGGACTTTCCACCAAGGTCTCCAGAAAGAAGATGCACCAAGAAACATACCCTCTGCCCACTCCCAGCGGCTCCCTGGGGACAGGGTTGGTCCTCACCCTACACAGCGCTGGCTCTGGAGCTCCAACAGCACTTGCTGGTGTGACACTCATTCTGTGGGGAATCATGACAAACTTCATTTTCCCCCTGAATAATCACACAGGAGTCCTCCTGGGTTCTAGAAGGGTCAGAGCATATTTCTCTGAACTGGCTTGACTGTGTGGCTGGGGTTGGATTCTGTAAAATTTGTAGGAGAATTTTGAGTTTCTCTGGAGGCAAAAGAAAATACAAAATGTGGTTATTTCTCTAAGTATTTCAACTTACAATTTTATGTAAATATCACTTTTCCCCCCGGCTCTGCCCATTTCTAAATTCTAACACAGTTGTTCATTCTTTCAGTTACTACTTAAATTTTTGATAGTATCTAAAAGTGATATTGTAGACTTTCTTTAGAACCTTCCCATGAGGAGTGTGTAAACACAGTTCGGAGTGCCATCCATGCTGTTTGGTTTTATCTGTATCCCTGGAACCACTGTCTTTCTATTATCCCTTTCTGTACTAATTCTCTCTCTTCTTTCCTCTCCAAGCATTGTGTCCTGACATTTCACTGGCCATCACTCAGAGGAAAAAAGACCTGGATAACCCTGAAAATTTGTTTCTTTTATTTGATAGGAGAAAGCTGACTATGGGGCGGGTCGCTTGACCCCCGACGTGGTGTGTGCGGGCACCCTGGGGTCTCCGCCACACCTGGCTAATCCCGGCGTGAGTCTGGCTGCAAGCGATGTGGGGAGTGCGCCTGGGCGCCCGGGCGCACTCACTCTGGATGTGGCCCAGGGTCAGGTGTGCGTGCACTCTCCCGCCGTGGTTCTGGTCCCGCTGGCTAGCTAGCGGCTGGGGGCCCTGCCGCGCCTCTCTGGAGACGGCAGGTGCGAAGACTTCTCTGATGCTGGCTATAGCTGATAGCTACACACTTCTCTGGAGCGGAGAGCTTCTTCTGCTACTAGAGTATTATCTAGTCGAGATCCCGCCTCTATTACACCCTTGTGCCCTTCCTCAGGATTGCGGAGTGCTGGCCAGTGAACTCCACAGGGAAGAAGCACGGAGGCGGCGAAAGCTGGGGTATCCGTGTGTCGGTAACGGAGAGGGCTGCTCTCCAGTGAGATCAGGTTGCCGGTAGTAAGACACAGGACTCAAGGGACGGCTTAGTCTGTGTTTACTGCTTTATTGTATCTCTGCTCCTTGCTGTCCAGCGCTCTGCTGATCCAGCTTTCTGGGACCCAATCTCCGGGACCCAATCTCTGACCTGATCTCTGGGTCTCAGTCTCTGACCTGATCTCCGGGACCCAGTCTCTGACCTGATCTCCGGGTCCCAGTCTCTGACCTGATCTCCGACCATTAAGAGAAGACTAGCATATTTATATACCATGGGGGTAGTGGTAAAAGCTTTTAGATACTTTGTGAGATATTCTATTTACATGTGGAAGTGGGTTTCTGCTAGACTATTGTCCACCTGTAAAAACCACACACAGGAAGGCATGGTATGCATAGAGCCAAAGGCCATGTTTATGTCAAGGCATCTGTGGCGGCCACTTCAAAGGGAGAGACAGGAAAGATGCCAGAAAGCACCTTGCTATGAAAAGGAGCCCGCGGCACATTCCCCGAGCTGCATGAGCTGTCCGGTGTGAAGGGGCTTCGACTTTTGCATAACAGAGGTCTCCCAACAGCTGACTTTTTTTTTTTTTTTTGTAGAACTATTTTTCTTTTTTTAATGTTTTATTTATTATTTTTATTTTATATGTATGAGTGCTATGCCTGCTTGTAGGTAAAGTGCAATCATGTCATGCAATGCTCGAGGAGGACAGAAGAGGCTGGAACTGGAGTTACTGACAGTTGTTAGCTACCATGTGGGTTCTGGGATTCGAACTCTGATCTTCTGCAAGAACAGACATTGTTCTTAACTGCTGAGTTATCTCTCTAGCCCCAAGAAAGCTGACTTAACAGATCTGATGAAGCATAACACAGCAGTAGATAGTCACTGGGTCCGGGAGGTCTCCTCTTTTAGACACATGGAGGCCCTGAGGTTTCATAATGTTCTAGATATAACTGGTTCTCCATCCCCCCACTGGATGCACAGCATCCCAGGGCCTGGCTCCCCTTTATGGACTGCTGGCCACAGGGCATGTTGTGAGATGAGGTTTTGAGAGATCTGGGCACTTCCCAACTTGTAAAGCCCACTCGGTGAACTCTACTATACAGCTACCAGTGGTGACAGTGGTATGTTTCCTGGTTTCCACATTCACTTCAAACTCTAGTCAGCACCCCTTCTCCTAGTCACAGGTGTGTCCACTCTTTAGACCATGCAGTGTGATATTGTCATCTACATGTTCATACTAGAGAACCACATAATCAAGTTACCCCCCCCCAAATCACAAAAGTATCTCATAGTTTTAAGAAAGCACACAATTTTGTGTTGGGCTGTATTCAAAGGTCTCAGTCCTGTGTGGTATCTGAGCAATAGGTTGGACACACCTGGAGGGAATGTTTACAAGTCAAACTGTACAAGGCTCTCAGGCTGGTCAAGGTAGATGTCTTAAAATATTAATGTTCATATTACACAATGATGTGTTTATGACTCAGAGAGTTTTCTGAGACATTCCTCAATAATGTATAAGTAATTACCTACTTTCAATTTCTTAAAAGAATTTGGGAAACACTGAGAACAGAACTGGGTGAGCAGGGAGACTTCTACCCTGGAATAGTTATTTGGGGGCCCAAGGCATCTGAGCCCAGTCACACCACCCCACTCTCATTCTTCCTTTCCTCATAGGCACATTCTCTCCAAGTACGGCAAATGTGTGTGCTAAGCGGAGGGCAGGATCATGGACTACACTACCCATGTTTCTAATGTCATTTCAAATCATCAAACAGCTATTTAGAATAGTTAGTTATTGCCCACTGAATCTAAAATGACTAGTCACCAAGGAACTAATATATAACCAGTCAGAACAGAAAGAAAAGAAAAGCTGTCATGGATTCTCCTTTATGTAATAGCCCCAATTAACAACAGTAGCTAAAAGTGTTAAACATGTGCATAAAAAATAAGCAATGGTTTAAGCTTTTAAAAAGTTTTAATAGAAATATCAGCAACTCACCAAATATTTCATATACTAAAGGGAATTTGAGGAATGGAATTGCATATTCTTTATACATTGGAATGAAATCTTACAGCAGCACATGTTCCACACAATTTAGCCTGAGATCTCAGAGGATTCAGAATATAATCATGGTAAAAGTGCCATTTCAGAACGAAGTCCCAGCAAGCAATGAAAAGAAAATAAATGGATTACAACAAGCATACTAAGAAGGAAAAACAATGTTAGATAAACTTCCCCCAAGAAACTGGTTATAAAGGAATAGATTTTGCTGTGTTTTCTTCTCTATATTTGATTTTCAAATAACATGTTCAGTTCAAAAGAAAAGATAAAATCAAATAGAATTATTTGCCAGGTTTTTTTGGGAGGGGGGATACCTTAGTATCTTAAGATAATAATAATGAACAGAAACATATTTCCAGGGCTTAGGGTTGATTTACTATGAAGTTCAAATCCAACAAAGAAGTCAGGGACAAAGGGCACAGTCCTAATAAACCTCTGTAAATAGCAGGCATTCCTAATGGTAACACTTCATTAACATAAAAGCACTTGCACAGTTGGTGGTCCTTATCTGGCGTGAGGCCCATGGACTCAATTACAGCTAGTCGTCCCATTAGAAACTTTTAAAACAATTTTGAGAAGAACATTGTTCTAGTTTGCCTTCAATTAATGTGACAAAACACTCAGACCAATTCCAACTTGCAGAGGAAAGGGTTTATTTTATCTTACATCTCCCTGATCATCACTGAGAGAGCCTAAAGTAGAAACTCAGGGCAGGAACCTGGAGGCAGGAGCTGGAGCACAGGCCATGGAGGAACACTGGCTTGCTCCCATTGCCCATGCCCAGCGTGCTTTTTCATACAGAACAACCTGACCAGGGTGGCACCACCCACAGTGGGCTGGACCCTCCCACATCACTCAATAATAAAGAAAATGCCCCACAGATATGGCCACAGGCCAGTCCAATGGTGGAAAGCCCCCAATTGAGGCTCCCTTTATCTAGGTGTGTCAAGTTGACAGCTAAAGCTGTCCAGCACACACAGTAGAGTGCACATCGTAAGCATAGATAATCACCAGAGGAGCTGACTGCCTGCATTCTGTACAGAGGGTTGTGAACCTCAGTGTCTATCAAGTTTGAGCACCAGGTCCCGGGTGAGGAAGACAGAGCTTCTGCCCAAGTTCATTTCCACGTTATAGCTGGTTCCGGCATTGATAGCTGCCAAAGGGTGCTGAGACCTCCGGCGAGAGTTGCAGAAATGGGCAGGAAAGCAGGCCTGGCTCACAGTTACCAAAGAGATAGAGTTTTGGAAGGCAGGTTGATCAGCTCCAAAGAGCTACACGCATGCCTGCTGCTGCTCCCTGCATCGGAGCCCGCACTGGGGTCCTCAGGCTTCTGTGGGGAACTCAGACGGCAAGAGCAAGCAGAGAGGGTCAGGAATTAAGGTGAAAAAGAACAAAGGGGATCCAGAATCCCCTATCAAATGAAAACGACATTAGCTTCATCAACCTGCTATATCACAGAACACTGTAAAGATTTGGGTTGTCCTAAAAGTGTCAAGGAGACACTAAAATAGTTACATGCTGTGTGGCTCTGTCTTGCTGATGTGAAAATAGAACCTTGAAATCAGGAAGTCTGCCCACAGCTGGTGTTAGGAATTCTGTGGGAAGGGAAAGGTGAGAAAGCCCAGGCTACTGTCCTTTCAGGCACCAGGACGTGTACTGCTTGTACAAGGTAGGACATGCTCATTGAAGTCAGCAAACGCGTCTGTCTCCAGAAATGGAACCAGAGGAACAGAGTCCATCTGGATGCCATGACCACACATGATTCAGAAAATATACACATACCATGATGGCCCCCAGAGCACTTAGAGCCTGCAGCAAGATCCCCTCACAGGCTGCCCTTTAGAGCAGGCCAGTTGCCATGGGGACCATCCAGCCTCACTCTGAGCATCCACCCCCACCTTCTGAATAGCACATGTACAGACCTTCTCAGCCTTTCATCCAACCTTCCTCTCCCATTAGCTCAGTCTGGAAATAAATAGGGTACTGTTCAGAAATCAAGACTTACTTTCTTGAAAATAACGAAGGAATCTTAAATTCTTAAATAGGGCTTCATCTTTGAGATTTAAAGTACTTAATTAGGGAGGGTGCATGCCACGGTATACATGTGGAGGTCAGGGACCACTTGTGGGAGTCAGTTCTCTTCTTTTACCATGTAGGTACCTGGGATTGAACTCAGGTCATCAGGCTTGGCAGCAAGCACCTTTACCCACTGAGCCATCTGGCTGGCCCTGGTGATTATCTTACATAATATGCCTGGTTTAGAAATAACAGTGTTTCCATATTTGCTTAGCTAATGTACATTTTCATGATTATTCTTCCCCTCTGATTGACTATAAAAAATGTATGCCTTTGTCTCTCCTCATTGCAAAGCCCCCACTGTAGCACCCATCGTAAGTAAACTCTTTCTCACCGTCTTTGATGAGTACCGTGATTATTTTTCTCTGTAACACCAGAACTCTTTGGAAATCACACAGAAATGGTTACAGAGTGTTCGAAGAAGAAGGAAGTCAGGAGCAATTAGCATGCGCATGCCAGAAACGTGGACAAAGGTCAGTGGATTCAGTCTCTGAGTTGGCAAAATAGAGTGATCATCACCATTAGTAAAAGCTGCTTGCCAGTGCACACCAGCACCTTTAGGCGGCGCAGCGAGGGCTGGAGCACAGGTGCCAAGGGGGGCTGAAAGTGGTTACTACAGCAGCATATGCTCAGCTACCAAAGAACACTCTAGAAATACTCCCTACACAATGTCCTCCAACAGCATCTCATCTAGACTCTGCTTCTACTGTCTCTCCAAATTGTGAAACTTATGAATGCTTGTCTGGTGATTTTTCTTGTTTCTTGATTCTAAATCTAGAAACCTTTCCATAAACCCAATGCAGACAGATATACATCAAACCATGTCTTTTGTTTATCTGAAAATATTTACTTTATTTTTAAATATTTTTATTATTTCTTTGAGAATTTCAAATGAGCATACAATGTATTTTGATCATATTTACATGGATCTGCTCCCAGATCCACCCCACCCCTTCATTCCTCCTTCCTTCATATCCTTTTCTATTTTTGAGAATTTCATACATGAGTATTGTCTTTGCCCCCCAGTCCCCCTACATCTCTTCCCATGTCCCCTCCTCTCCCCCAGTTACTTGTCCTCTTCTTTGTTATTGTTACATATTCAATGCATATACAATGCATTGAATCCCACAGTGCTCATGTGCACCTCTGTTGAGGACTTCCCACTTGGGATTCATAACCTCTCAGGGAGTCAAACCCTGGAGATAACTGATTCTCCCCCACCCCCCAGCATTCATTGTTTACCTGTGACTCTTCACCTTGAGATAGAGCCCCATGAAAAACCCCCCATCCGCCTTAGCATGTCAAGTGGTTTTGTCATTATGGAGATCTTGTTAGGTTACCACACTGCAGAGACTTCATGGGTGCAGCTTCCCATCATGGCTGGAATTCATGATCAGGCAGCAGGCGTCCTGTTCCTCTGACTTTGACAATCTTTCCACCCCCTCTTCCTCGATCTTCTCTGAGCCTCAGGTGTAGAGGCTGCATTGTAGATATCACTTAGGGATGGGCATTTCACAGACACTCTCTGTGGTTGACTAGTTGTAGAACTTTGGAATAGCTGCCATCTCTTGAAAACGGGATGCTGCTCTGATGGAGGTGAGGGGTACATTTGTCAAGCTGGTCTGGAGCTCCCCAGCAGCACACTGGAGGCCTAGTCTCAAAGCAGAAAGGTGATGATAAAGATGATGAAGTTAGCAGGATTCTGACCAGCTCACCAGGGTGGCTTGGAGCACCTGAGCATCCCAGTCCCGAAGCGGGAGATGGATACAAAGTCCCAAGCATGTTTTAACCAGCCTTGTTGTGCGGCAGTAAAGCAGTTTGTACACAGGCAGTGTGTACACAGGCCATTTGGCAAGCTTCTATAGAGTTACACACGCCAGTCTATAGCCATTCCCAGGAGTCTGCCTAGAGTCGGCTCCTACAACTACTCTTAGAGACTGTCACAAATTTGATCACATAAAGCCACGCAAATGCATGATCTTACAGTTCTGCGGATCAGAAGATCAGAGCACAGCCCTCACTGGGCTCCAGCGCAAGGCTGGCAGAGCTTCGTGTCTTTCCAGTGTTCACAGGGAAGCTCCATTCCCTGCCTTTCCTTCTCCAGAGGCTTCCACGCCTCGTCCTTTCGGGCTTGCAGGGACCACAGCTACACGCTGCCATCAGACAGTCACCCCCAGCCTCTCCACCCAGCTGAGAGCAGCTCTGCGTCCATCAGTACCTGTCACTATGAAACTGGTAAAGAATCTTCAAGTGGCAAAGTTCTTAAGTCGTCTTTCAAGAAAAGCCTCCAAGAGGCCACTCACCGTGGCTACTTCTGAGTGCCAGGGCGCAAGCTTCCCATGCTAAACACGGTGATTCGTCCCTGTGATAGAGAGGCCTGGTGGCCAACTCACTACATAGGCACCATAGAACCTTAAACCCATGTCTCTCACCTCACCCACACCATTGAACAGCTTCTCCCTCTCCCTTCTGGTAAAACCCCCCACTGCCTGTCAGAGAGGTGGACTTGGGCTGGGTTCCCAGCCTCCTCTGTGACTGACCTAACAGTAAGCTTTTGCTTTTTCTAAAAGCCCAGTGTCATTAGTGTGGGGTAGATCTGAGCCACCAAGAAAATTCAAGATAGACTCCCTGATTTAGGGTCTGTAAAAAGCCTTGATTGTGTCCGCAACCTCCACTCCATTCTGCCATGCTATACCTAAGACAGTCAGTTTCCAAAGAATAGCCATTTTTGAGGTGGGAAGGGAGTATCTTGTCACAACCCAAGAGATATTAATATCAGTATCCACACAAAAAATCCCAGTATTCGCAGAAGCTTTCAAAATAGCCAATAACTGAAAATAACCCATCAACTAGTGAGAGGATAAGCAAGCCGTGCATCCCCGTAGGAGAACACTGCTCAGCCATGTGAATGAACAAGCACGCACACACCACATGAATAACACAGATGAAATGTGTTCCCCAAAAGAATTCCACATGTGACTTTCTAGAGAAAGAAAAACCACACTGATGGAAAGAAATCATAGGCTTTCAGGAAGAGGGAGCAGAGGGACCAAGAGGACCCCACAGAATGACTGTTAGGATGGTTAACAGAATTGTACCCATTTGGAGCACTCAGCAGGCCTTGCCTTTAAAGCTGGTGAATGCTACTGTATATAAGTAATAAATAATTTGAAAGTTTTTATTTGTTATTGTGTGCATTTATTTGTGTGTGTAGATAGGAGGTGAAGCCTGGTTGGGGGAGGGAAGGGGTCAGTTCTCTCCTCCCTCTGTGGGTTCCAGAGATTGAACTCAGGTCAGCAGGTCTGTGTGGCAAGTGCTTTCACCTGCTGAGGCATCTCACCGTCCCTAGATAAATACGTAAAAAGAAATATATAGATTAGATTAGATGCGTGAGTAGAATAGAAGAAAGAGCAATTTTAAAAGCTAATAAGAGGGCCATCATAAACTGTCTGTTAGGAAGGAGGACGCCGTGAGACACTTGAGGAATCTAACAATCCAAAAGACAAATGCAGAGAGAATCCGAAAGAGAAACGCAAAAGAAGAGACCTTGGAAACTGACTTTGGCAGCAAAGAGTTATCTAAATGGACCCCTCAAAAATCAAAATAACATCTGATTTGCATTCCCACATAGAGACACTGGACCTGTGCAAACCAGAGGAAGCCATGGTATCAAGGAGGGAGGAAGAACTAAACCGGGTCATTGAAGAAAGTGTCACATCAAAACCCAAGGCGACTCCACAAAGACGACCGTCTTCTGCAGGTGAACTCAAGGTGGCTCATTTATTTACCTGCTGACTGGTCCCCGGGGCCTTCCAGAAGCTCCTCAGTACCGGGCACAGAGCCTTACCATGGGCAAGAACTCCAGAATATTGGCTGAATGGAGGATGAGCGCATTTAGAATTAGAATAAATGAAATGAATTCTTCTGCAACATAGAACACTACACAGTGAAAAAAAGCCAGTGGTCCTTGTATGATTAGAGAAAGAAAATTAAAAGCAGCTCTTGAGCATCTTGAAAATAACCCTCCATGGCCCCTTTCACATACACAAGACCAGCCCCTTTCATGTGGGAGCAGTTTGAAGTTGACTGGTTTCCAGTTACAAGATGTGCCTTCTGTTCCCTCTTTCTGCATACGTGGGTCACACACCAGCTTCTCCACTCAGCACAAGGCAGTCTTGGGGAGAGCCATATGTGCTCAGTTACATGAAAGGCTGAGAGACTGGAGAGTGAGGGCAGGTGGTGGTGGCCCAGCTGCTACCTGTCAGCCTCTCTTGCCTTCTTCCCCTGAGGTACTGCTCTTAAATGCAGTCACTTGCTTACATTTTTTAAAAAGATGCTATTCAGGGCTGGAGAGATGGCTCAGCAGTTAAGAACTGGTTGTTCTTGCAGAAGACCCGGGTTCAAACCCCAGCACCCCCATGGCAGCTAACAGCTGTCTGTAACGCCAGTTCCAGGGGACCTGACAGCCTCTACTGACCTTCGCAGGCATTGCACAACACGGGTGCACTTACCTACATGCAGGCAATACACATATACACATAAAATAAAAATAATCAGGTTTTACAAGGTTGTAAAAATATTTAATTGAATTTTTGTGGATTTCATACATCTTTATATTTAGCCCCCACTTCCCTATCTGTAACCCCCACAGCCCGCCCACAGGACTCATGCATTTTGTCATATATGTTAAGATCTATTGAGTCAAGTTTGTGTACCCAGATGTCTCTCGGTGTGAGTTCATCCACTGGAGGCTGTTAGCATCACTCCCTTAATGTCAACTCTCCCTCACCCAGCAGTGATCAGCTGCCAGTAGTTCCTCTCCACAGTTGTGGCCTCCTGCCCATTTCCCCAGTTCTATGCTGGTCTTTGTCTGACTGAGTTTACATGGGTCTTGTGCATGCTGTGAGCATTGTTGTAAGTTCTTAATGAGCAAGGTCCCAGCAGTTTGTAAGACACTGTTTCCTTATGGTCATGCACCTCCTCCCTGGCTCTTGCCATCTTTCTGTCCCTTTTTCTGCAATGGTCCCTGAGCCCTGGGTGGGTACAGTTTAACACAAGAGTCCTGTCCAGGGACCCACACTCTGCAGTCTCTTACTCTCTACATTTTGGCCAGTTATGTCCTTTTATGTTCATCGTCCTCTGTTGCATGAAGAAGCTTCACTGATGAGAGTTGAGAGATGCATTAGTGTTCTCTCTCCCCCTTGTACCACCATGTTCTGTGAGCCTTAGGCAAAGAGGTTCCATTGCAGGTGTGTCACTTAAGGCTGGGCATCTCACAGACATTTATTCTCTGTGTGTGACCCTGTTGCAAAAGAAGCTTCTTTGATGAGTGGTGACTGGCATACTTGTCTGTAAATATAAGAATCCATATTTAGCATATAGTAAGAAATTACATTTGCCTAGGGATGTGACAGACTTACAGCTATGATTTTTAATATATGATCATGACCTAAGATCAATGACCTCTCCAGCCACGTATATTTGGCTATGTTTATAATACCTCACATGAGTTCCTTTCCATTGAGCAGGCTTTAAGGCCAATTAGGTAGCTGTTGATTACCTCCAAGATAAAAGTGCCACTACTGTACCAATATAGTTTTCTGTGCCAATTATTGTTGTGGTTATTGGGCTTCAAAGCTGGGGTAGACCATTGATTGACTTTCTCCCTTTTATTCATTTTATTTTATCAGTGTTCTGCATGCATGCGTGTAAGTGCAACCACGTCATCCAGTGCCAACAGAGGCCAGAAGACAACGTTGGATCCCCTGGAACTGGAGTTATATAGATGGTTGTTAACCACCATATGAGTGCTGGGACCTGAACCAGAGTCCTCTGCAAGAGCAGCCAGTGCTTTTAGCCATTGAACCATCTCTCCAGTCCCTTGTTTACAGCCTTCAACTATGCTCTTGTATCCACAAAAGTAGTCTATAGGATGGCCTTTACAGAACTTTTCATAAGGAAAATGCTTATTATACAACAGTAAATCTTTAAAAACTACTAAAGAAAATTGCTCAGAAAAATGTTGGGAGAAAATCAGTCACAAAGTTAATTGTTGTTATTTCTAGGTGGTATAATTTGAACTGTTTTAATTTTTTATCTTTGTACATTTATAGAACTTTTCATTATTTAAAAAATGTTGATGAAAGAATGTGGCAAACAAAATTATCTGAGGGTCTAAATGAGATGTGGAACACTCAAAAAAATATCAATTCTGGTCAGTTTGTTTGCTGGTTTGTTGGTTGGTTTGTTTTGAGACAGGGTTTCCCTGTAGTCCCAGCTGGCCTAGAACTCGCTATGTAGACCAGGCTGGTCTTGATCTCTCAGAGATCTACCTGCCTCTGCCTCCTGAGTGCTGAGATTAAAGGTGTGCACCACCACACCAGGCCCTTGGTCATCCTTTTTGAATATTGACCCCTGCCCCCAGCTGTGAGAATAGTAACCACACATACACACTTATGCCTGTGATAACAGGAAGAGCATAGTAAGTACCCCAGATAACACCCATGTGAGTTCTGAGCTGGAATGCACGTATGCGTGAGAACCTTTTAAAGTCAGTACTAAAAAAACTGAGTTCTTGACATACAAGAAAGAACGAGGACGTCTGTGTTTCTTTCCATCATTAAAGTAGTTTATAGGCCTAGAACAGAAGTAAAACAAAAAGAGACATGGAATTTGACCATGGGTTTCAAGAGGGGACATTTTACATACTGACTGTCACCCTGTGGGGCTCCCATTGAGAGGGTGGAGGCTGTGAAATTTCCTATAGGGCTTGGGACACCACTCCACTAGAAGTATCCAGGCCCCACTGGAAGTATCCAGCCCCAAACAGGGTGAGTTTGAGAAATTCTGAGACAGGCAACAAGACGTATTTAGGTAGTTCATGGTAGACAATTCCTCGGAGTGGGGTGTCTTTGATGTGTGAGACAGATCATCAGTAGGTAGTTGACCCATCTAGTGATCACTTACACTCTATAGTAATGACAGCCAAAGGATTAGGAAGGGCTCAGATTCCTGTAAATAGCACAGGGGAAACACAGAAGGCCACTTGGCCCAGTGCTGTGGGTGCTGCCAGAAACAGCCGATGTAGACATGCACACACACGGTGGTCTCCTTGTCTTGGACACAGTGTAGCCTACAGTTGCATAAGGAGGAAAAAGAGCCTGAGATCGTCTCGAGACTTGTCCCAGATATTTGCTGTTCCTGCCAGCAGCCTTTTGTTTAGAAGATAACAAAGTTTGTACACATGCACAGCTGAGGATCTGAGTGTGCCCGTCAGTGATAGGGGTTCCTGCACACGTCATTGCCTCTGACTGTCACAAAGAATCATAGCGATGGTAGCTCACACTGTAACCACAGCTGTTTGTGATATTCTACCCTAATGAACAGCTCCAGAGGAAAACAAAACCAATAAAGCATCTGCCAGCGACTTGATTGGAGGAAGGAATTCTGTATGCTAGAGGATTCCAAATTAAAGAGCAGAACCATGGGTGCTCCAGGATGTGAGTTCCTTGACTCCCCGTAGCTTGCGCGTCGATTTCCTCCACATTCCAAATGGGAAAAGTCTAAGCCGCTGTTCCGCTTTCTTCGGCCAGGTCAGAAAACATAAGGAGCCTGATTTTGTTTTTCTGTTTTTACAGGCTGAAGCAGGGGGAGGCCACACTAAAGTCAGGTACAAAGGATTCCTTTTCATGAGTTTCAGTCTGTGTAGATTCTTACTATGGCTTCTTTTTTGTTTTGTTTTGTGGCAGGAATGGAAGGAGGCTGTGTCCCTTTTTAATGGAAAACCCAGTTTCAAAACTATCACCAGCGTGTCTCCCCCTTGCCCCCAACCAGCCTATCACAGTCAAATGTTCACCATAGGCTCAGGAGCATCGAGTGTCAGCTTTGCAAAGACCAAGTCTACCAAACAAAACGAACTGTGTCATTTCGTGCTAATTCAAAGACTTGCTGTACATGCTGTGTGATGGAGGACCCAGGAACTGAACTATACCCCAAACATAACAGGGCGCATGGCCAGGGAAGGGCTTAACACAGCCTCCCTCCCGTGAAGGAAGCATTGATGAATACACCATTTTGGAAAGAATTCAAACATATGCAGCATTAAGTCTATAATATATCTTTCTTGCAAAAATAATCCCACTTGCCTTTGAAGGTAGCTTGGGGAAATGCAGCATTTGCCTCGAGCACCTAGCTGGTTCTTTGGGGCAACCTGTTCATAAGTAAAATCCACAGAGTCTACAGAACATAAATCAGTGCTTAATTCCACCTGCAAACATCAAGCTGCCCCTGGTGGAACTGCACACACAAGGTCTTGCAGCATGCCTTCATAGGGGACCACATGCTTAGCAATGCCACGGGCAGAGGTGAAGCCATCCCATCTAGGACAATTTCCAACTGAGCTGAACTCTGAACTTATTTTAGGCTAATTTTAGACAATTAGAGCTGCTCTCAAACCTCCTGTAACTGAAGCAGGTTTCTTTTCAAAAGACTCCAAGTGAGTAACATGTAAGTTGGCAGGCAGACCACAGCCAAGGCCTTTGAACAGAGGTAGTTTCACGGTAAGCTAGGGCTGTTGGCATAATGGGAAGGGTGAATGTTTTAGCCTGTGTCTGTGTCAACTACTCATCAATTTCCTCTCAGCTGTAAATCCACCCCTCTGTTGTCTGCTGTAAGAGGCCAGGTTAGAGCTCTGCAACCGGCTTCCTGCGAAGACCTAACAGTACAAGGCACAGTGAAACGGTTGGCGGGAGGAGGGGAAAGGACTGCCTTCCTATTTACCCCATCCTGACTGTCACTCCAACACTGTGGACTCCTGTACCAGCATGTGGCTTCCTGGGCCACTTGAAGATCCCTCAGCACTGCTGAAGCCTGAAGGACCCAGTTAGGCTTACACTGCAAGCAGGTAATTCTGGATGGTTCTACATCTTTCCTCTGGTGTTCTTCAAAATCAAGAGTAGTAGCTGTTGTGTTTGAATATGAAGCGATGCCATTGGAGGGAGGTTATAGAACGTGAAGAAGTTAGAACCTACTGGACGGAGTGAAAGGGAGCACATTCCAAGAGGCATCTCGTCCCTGGCCCCTTGTCTCTGCTTCTTGTATGCCAATAACTGAGTATCAGTCTCCAGTGCCCTCTCCTGCTACTGACGTTTTCTGCCTAAGTGTGTGGTCCAAGAGACACGGGCAGAAACCTCTGGAACCATGAGCCAAAACAGTTCCTTCCCTCAGGTGCTTGGTCACAGCAACTATAGTACATTATTTTTATTATTATCTCACTGTTGCTTTTGTTTTTGCTTTTTCAACCCACCAGTACCTGTGTAATGAATTCTCAGTGTTAAAATCCCAACTGTTTGCAATTTCTTGTACCACAACATGTCCTCCCTTTTCTTAGCTGGATCTGCCACAGAGTAAAGCCTGGTGAAAGGTGAGGGTTTGGAAGCTGGGAAGAAATAAACAGCAGAACCTTGGCTTACAGGGACATATAAGATATCTGTTTAAGGATCAGTTGGCTGTGTATCTGTGGCTTGTACCTCTGCAAAGCACTCTTTAGATGCCTATGCATTTTTTTCCCTCTCTGTGTCCTCTCTGCATCCAGGTTCTTTATTCAAACACAGTGTGTTAATTACTCTTTACTTGGTAGCATGTGATATATACAGATATCAAAAGCACAGAGAGATGAAACCTAAAGTAACGTTAGCATAAAAAGCCTGAGGAACCCGGGCATGGCGACTCACTCTTGTGGCCCTTGGGAGGCTGAGGCAGGATCACTGTGAACTCAAGACCAGCCAGGTCTGCATCATGAGTTCTAGGCCAGCTGGGATACGAAGTGAGACTCTGTCTCCGAAAGAATCCAAAGGACACAGTGCTGACTGAAAGCTGGCCTGGAAGGACACAGCCTCTAAGCACACTCCCTCACTTCCCAGCATGTTGCTGTTGGGCCAGATGGCAAACCAAACAAACAACAAAAGCCAGATAAAAGAACATCCCCTAAATTCAATCTAACAGTTGCAGATAATTAGCTTATGATGTTGCAGCCATTCAATATGCTTTCAAATGTCACAACAAAGGCATCCAAATGATTACAGCTCATTTGTTATATGTCAAGGTTTGCCTGTAAAATAGAGTAAAAGCCTGGATTTGAGGTTGTGGGGGAATAAACATAGTAAGATAGCATCAGCAATTACGCTATACTCTCAAGTTATACATTTCTACATGTTTCCCCAGGAAGCCTTATATTAATGTCATCTTTTTCTAATAACAAGAAAACTAGTTTAGCATATAGAATCTTTCCATGTTACAGGCAGTGTATCTCCATTGCAATTCTTTAACACCTATTACAACCTAAAGATCAATCAAGTACCATGCAATATCTACTATGAAACAAAGCTCAGGTGGAGGGACTGGGCACTGAAGACACGGCTTCTACTACAACTTTGGAGTATATCTTGGAAGTCACTAATACAATCTGCCCCGTTCATTTTCGCACTGCTTTGACATACAGCCATATCTTCACGTTAAGTCAAAATATGCATATGTAGGGTAAAGAAGGGGAGACAAGAGACAGAAAAGGGGTGTGAACATCATCAGGGCACATGTGTGAGGTGGAACCTGTTATTTTCTACAGTATGTTCTGACAAATAGGAAAAGTGTCGTGGTAATTTCCAGTCCCTGGTCCTTCATCCATCCTCCTCCACAAATAATAGCTCTTTGAGTATTTGAAGTTCCTTGTCCTACCCTCTGTCACTTTTTCACAGATAGCATTGCCCTATGTGGCTTCGTAAGTGCAGGGCGAGCACTGGAACACTCGATGGTAAAATACACTTAGAAAACACAGCACATTCTCCTGAGGGTCGTGGCCTACACCTGTGATGCCAGCCCTTGGGAGACAGAGGCAGGAGGATCAGGAGATAGAGGCCAACCTGACCTCTAACCATGCCTCAAAGAAGAAAACAAAACCAAAAGAAAAAAAAAACAGTATATTTTCATCTTATCTTGAGAATACAGTTTTACTAAAGAAATCAGGACTCCTGTAGTTAGAAAACATACACTATACCAAGTGCTTGGGAGACCCAACTGACAGCAGAAATCTGATTTCTCTTGGTTCCACCCTGCTAGCATCACAGACTTACAAGTATTCATTAAGTGCTCCTATTTTGAACCAGGTACGGGAAATACTAATAGACAAAGAAGTGATTTTTGATGTCTCAGAGCTAAAACTAGTATGAAAGATGGAGAATTAAAGGATAAATTATATAAAGTTAGCATAGAACCTACTGGAATACAGTGTTATGAGCATCCATTTTGGGTACTGTGGCTCTGGGTCATACAATCTCAGATCTTTCAATGCTTCTCTGTATCTCTGTATATTATGATTTCTGGGCTTCTTCCTTTCCAATCATTGTCTTTTGTACATGCTCTCCATGTCCTATAAAGGTCCCAAAACTAAGCACCATAATCTAAGAACAATTTGACCAGCATGGTCTCAGTCAAGACAATACCGTTCTTGGGTCTGGACACTGACCTGCCAATGCAGCTGTGTTCCCCAGAGGTCCTGGTTCCTCCAAAGGGCGGGGCCTGCTGAGAATTGACTGTGGAGAGTTAGCTATGGAAGGAGGGGCTTGTGGTGCCATCTTGGGACAGAATCGTGAGCCACCAGGAACCCGTGGCTGCGGGCATGGGGAGCAGGTGGCAGGAGGCGTGGAAAGAAAGATGGCCCCAGCATCTCACCCCTGTGAGAGGGGGCATTTACCAACCTGGGGTGAGACTGCCAGTCCAAGATGCGATGCGTGGGTGAAAGTTAATGGAGACTATGGGTGGGCTCTGAGCCACAGGGCAAGAGTGTCTCTTTGTAAGTTCCCCTATTTACCCCCTCCTTACCCAAGGGCATAAACCATAATAAATTCACATAAAAATATATTATATGGTTTGTCTGATCATTCAAGAGACCTCGAGAGAACTCCGGTGACAGCAGCGTACAATGCAAATACAAGACACTCAAGATGATGAACAAATTTAAAGGAATGGTTAATCACATTCAAATAAGAAATATTCAAAGTCAGGCATAGTAGAACCTTCCCTTATTCCCAGCACTTGGGAGGCAGAGGCAGAGGCAGGAAAATCTCTGTGATTTCTAGGCCAGCCTGGTCTACATAGTGAGACGCTGTCAGAGAGAGAGAGAGAGAGAGAGAGAGAGAGAGAGAGAGAGAAAGAGAAAGTCTTTTGTGTCAATTACTGAAAATAATAGACCAAAAGAAAACTCCCCTCCATCATGGTGGAGTGGATCTGGCTTCAACACTCGAGCTGAGTCTTGGAAGGAGAACAAGGCCTTCAGCTCACTCACAAAAAACATAAAATGTGAGATGTAGAAAATCCAAACTCAACCAGGGACCCTATAGCCTGCTTAGAAACACTAAAAGCAATTTCAGCATTCTGAAACAGATTTGCAGCAACTGATAATACATTCAAAGACCAGCAGTGAAAGTGGGTAAACCATCAGAGGATTCTCATTGAGAATGGCACTGCCTGACCTGGTGGAGGTCTTGGAAAATCAGTGTCTTCTTCCTCTCACCAAGTGTGCAAACTGGGGATCCTCATCCTAGCAGGTGGGGAGCAGGAGCTAGGACCTGGGAAACCCCACACCAGGAGGAACAGAGACCCTAACCATTTTTAAGAACAGCTCAGAAGGTTACAGGCTTAGATGACTTCACCCACTTCCCACTGATTCCCTCTGAAGCTCTGGATGTAACCCACATCGTGCTTCTAAAATCTTTGCAGAATTTTCAGAGGAAAAAAACAGAAAATTACATCCATTCTGCTCCAGTTTTAGCCCTAATTAAATGGCAAAGGATATTTACAGCACTCTCTTGGACGCATGTTCTGTGATTACTGTTATCGCTCTGGTTTTCATTTCTCCATGCCTCCTGTCTCTCTCATTAACATGGTTAATTGAGAGCTATAGTATACTGCATTTAAATCAGTAGTACTTAACACTTAATAGCCTGATTCTATTGCTGCTTTCTGACCCCATAGCATCAAGTACACCAAACAACTCTGAAGGACATCAGTGGTCTAACGTCATAACTGGCCATAACTTATGGGTTCCACATGAGAGGCCCTACTCTGTTTACTTTTAATTTGAGTTTCAGGAATGAGTCTATTCATCATCAATGGAGAATTCACAAGGCCAAACCAAAAGCTACATGATGAAACTGAACATTTTAAACCAGCAGCTGTAGATGTTTTCTGTACTCGGTTATACTTCCAAAATAGGGCACTTCTGATAGCTGCCTAGATTTTCATAGCCCGTTCAGTTGTTTGACTCCAGTGTTTATTTACATCTCCCAAGTGGAGTATGGCAATAATCTAAATTAGCTGTGAAACTGACCCGTAGCAAGCAGGTCTACTTGATTCTATCCATCTATTTTTTCTGCTAGGTAGAAATAGGAGGGAGGGAGGGAGGGAAGGAGGGAGGGAAGGAAGAAATAGAAGGCAGAAGAGACACAGGGAGGGAAGAAACTGATGAGGGCTGATAGAGCAGATAGATAAAAGGAAAGAATGCTGAAAGGAGAAAAAGAGAACTAACAAGCAAAATAGGGAGGAAAACATGTCACAGGTCTGCCACATTGCGGTAGGTACTACAAGACCATTAGAGGTTTCTCTATGTGCTTCTTCGCTTAATTGATGAGCTTTTTCATTGAAGCTGTCTATGTATGAATGGGTAAAATGAATGCATACCAAAAACGTGAGAGCTTTGTCTTGTCTTAGATAACTGAACAGCAAAATACTGGAATTTTTAATCTCTGTTTGGTTGACATAGATCAGAGTCTCCCAAAATATCTGGGTATTAGTCCTTGGGGTCTAGGAATGTTTCCTAAATGAAAAGGGGGTGTCATTTTAGATGTGATTAAATCAGAGGACAGATTGGGATTATTCTGTCTGATCCAAATAAGCCCTAAATACAGTTACATGCATTCTTAGAGGGAGGAAGAGAAAGACTGGCCTACAAATAAAAGGCTAAAGATGCCTGGCTCTGAAATAAATAGCTTTACCAGAATGTGGGGGTGTTTCCTGTAGGACAATTGCCACTTTTGTCGGGTAGCTGTGCACACTGGCCACAGATGGGCTATCCAGTACGGGTACCCAGAAACTGACCTAACAAACTAGCTCGCCAGGCCAGTGGGGCTTCTCTCATGACATTGTTGACTCTGTACCTTGGGGACTTGGCTGCATGACCAATGTGGATGGATTTTTTTTCCTTCACTATTTGGTATTTCTGATGCAGGAAAAATAAAGCTCATGTGCATACAAACATACTTAAAAAGTAAAAACTGGGATTGGAGAGATGGCTCGGCAGTTAAGAGCACTGACTGCTCTTGCAGAGGACCCAGGTTCTATTCCCAGCACCCACATGGCAGCTGTGAACTGTCCTTAACTCCAGTTCCAGGGGAATCTGAAGCCTTCTTCTGACCTCTGCGGCATTGCATGACACAGGTGCACTCACATACATGCAGGAATATACTCATACACATAAAATAATTTTTTTTTTAAGTGAAAACTGTGTCACCAAGACTTATACCACCAGCACACGCATACTGCGAGTGCACCCCATGGCTAATTGTTCTGCTCAGAATGAGCCTAGCAGCAAGTCAGGCAATAAAAGTCATTTGTAAAACTCCTCAAGATTAGGCCAGAATGCAGGTAACTGAAAAATTATTCTTAGCAACTGTGCAACTTAAATAGGGATATAAATGGGAATAAGATTTAGTAGTCAAGGGAAAGATCCATTTGTACTAAAAAAGAAAAAGAAAAAAGAATAAAAAGCTGTTGCCTGTGAGAACCAAGACCTGGAAAAGCCACATATCCCCAGCCCATTAGCCAATGTGCACTGCAGTCAGGGTTTAACCCAAGCCCTAAAAACAAGCTCTCAACAGTCACCAGGGGCTTTAATAAATGTTTGTCAAAATGCAAAATCATGATAGTTCTGACAGATGAAATCTAAGTACAGTACAAACTAGAAGGAAGGTTAAAACTTAAACTGATTTTTTTTTCTTATTAAAAATCAGAATCGGAGAGGGTGGGCTCCAACCTCCATCAGTGTTGTAGCTGTGATCTCAGCATACCGCCAGAGAGTGCTGGGTTCTGGCCTCCCTCTGGCATAGGGCCTGAGAACACAGGGGACTATCTGAGAGCGCCTGGCTCCTGCCTCCACATGGTGGGGATTTCCCAAATTTTCTCTGAGTTCCTGCTAATAGGGGTCCAAACCTTAGAAGGAAGCCTGAATGTACCTGACTGGAACCTGGCTTAGGCTTCTGTGGGTGCTCCTGAAGAGCTGATCTGAAGCCATCAGTTCTCTCCAGAATAAAACCTGAGAGAACCTGAACCCTGTACCAACCAGCCTTACATAACCAATAGGGAAAGGACCTAGGCACCCTCTCTGAGTTCCTGCTAATAGGGGTCCAAACCTTAGAAGGAAGCCTGAATGTACCTGACTGGAACCTGGCTTAGGCTTCTGTGGGTGCTCCTGAAGAGCTGATCTGAAGCCATCAGTTCTCTCCAGAATAAAACCTGAGAGAACCTGAACCCTGTACCAACCAGCCTTACATAACCAATAGGGAAAGGACCTAGGCACCCTGATAATACAAACAGAAGCATACTTCAACGTAATTCTCATATCAGAATCATAAACAACAAAAGAAATTCACATGCCCAATCACAACAAAAGAATAATAAAATGGAAAGTCAAAACACTATGTCCCCACCAAACCACCAATCCTGTAGAAGAGTTCTACAAGGAAAACCCCCTAGAGATAACCCAGGACACAGAGAATTTAAAAGAATAATCATAAAATGGTCAAGGAATTCAATGAATTTAAAGCACACATGAACAAACAAAGAACTAAAACAAGATAGGGATAAATTTCTGAATGAATTCACAAAAGAGATAGAAACATTGAAGAAAACTCAGGCAGAAATGAAGAAGGATCTGCAAAACTCAATAAGCCAACTTGAAACAACAGGGCAAAGCCTCACCACTAGAATGAATGAAATGGAAAACAGAATATCAACACTGGAGGACAAAGTTGAAGATCTGGACCACTCAAGCGAAGATTATGGAAAATTTTAAAAAACAGAGAACTGGAATATGCAAGAGATGTGGGACACCATGAAAAGACCAAGTCTGTGGATCATAGGAATAGAGGAAGGAGAAGAATTTCAGGTTAATGGTGTTGACCAGATCTTAAACAGGATGGTAGCAGAGAATTTCCTGAAATTAAGGAAAGACATCCGCATACAAATACAGGAAGCACATTGAACACCAAATAGACAGGATCAAAAAAGAAACTCCCCATGACATATCATAGTAAAAACACTAAAAGTACCAAACAAAGAGAGAATACTGAAAGCAGCAAAAGAAAAACAAGTCACACACAAAGGAAAGCCCATCTGAATTACAGCTGACTTAACAATACAAACTATGAAAGCCAGAAGAGCCTGGACCAAGGTAGTCCCAGTTCTACATGACAATAGATGTCAGCCCAGAATACTTTACCCAGAAAAAATGTGTATTATAGTTGAGGAGGAAAGAAAAATTATCCATGACATGAATAGCCTGAAAGAATACATGTCCACAAAACCAGCCCTTCAAAGAATACTTGAAGCAATACAGAGAGCAGAGAGAGAAACAACTACACACCAGGGGCAACAAAAGAAAATAAATAAAGGTATAATTGAGGAAACACGAAATTAGACAAAGAACACAAATGGCAATCAAAATGACACCAACCAATACACACCTTTCAATAATAACCCTAAATATCAATGGACTGAACTCCCCAGTCAAAAGACACAGGCTAAGTGAATGGATTAAGAAACAAAATCCATCTCTTTGCTGTCTGCAAGAAACCCATCTCACCGTCACCTTAAGGAAAAGAATATTCCAAGCAAATGGTACTAAGAAACAAGCATGGGGTTGCAACTGTAATATCTGACAAGGTAGACTTTAAAATAAAACTAATCAGAAGAGATAAGGAGGGTCACTTCATTCTGATCAAAGGAACAATTAGCCAAGGAGATATTACAATCCTTAACATATATGCCCAAACGCTGATGCACCCAGATTCATAAAAACAACACTACAGGACTTTAAGACACAGATTAACTCCAACTCAGTAATAGTAGGGGACTTCAATACCCCCACTGTCTCCATTAGACAGGTCAACTGGACAAAGAATAAACAGAGAGACATCTGAATTAAATGATACCATATATCAAATAGACTTAGCAGACATCTTTTGAATATTCCACCCAAGCACCAAAGAACATGCTTTCTACTCAGCACCCCACGGAACACTTTCAAAAATTGATCACATACTGGGCCACAAAACAAACCTCAACAAATACAAAATATTGAAATAATTCCATGCATTCTATCAGACCACAATGCAATAAAGCTCAAAATCAACACTAGACAAAGCCCTAGTCACTACATGAACTCATGGCAATTGAACAACACATTCCTAAACAATGAATGCGTCAAAGGAGAAATTAAGAAAGAAATAAAAGAATTCCTGGAATTCAGGGGCTGGAGAGTTGGCTCAGCAGTTAAGAACACTGACTGTTCTTGCAGGAGACCCAGGTTCAAATCCCAGCACCCACATGGCAGCTAACAACTGTCTGTAACTCCAGTTCCAGGGGATCTGACAGCCTCTATAAATAAATAAATAAATAAATAAATAAATAGAAATATTTTTAAGAAAAAGAATTCCTAGAATTCAACAAAAAGAGCAACACAACAGAATATGACCTCTGGGACACTTTACAAGCAGTCCTAAGAGGGAAGTTTACAGCTCTAAGTGCCTACATTAAAAAATTAGAGAGAGCTCAAATAAATGACCTAACCCTGCAACTCAAGACACTGGAAAGGCAAAAACAAACGAAACCCAAACCCAGCAGAAATTAATGAACTAGAAACAAGAAAACAATACAAAGAATCAACAAATCTAAGAGCTGGTTCTTTGGAATGCTAAACAAGGTAGACAGACCCTTACTTAGCCCAGTTAACCAAAAGAAAGAAAGAGCAAATCCAAATCAACAAAATCAGAGTTGAAAGAAAAGATCCAGACCATTATAAGGGAATATTTTAAAAACCTACAGGCTACTAAATTTGAAAATCTAAAGAAAATGGATGGATGTCTAAAATCATGGGAACCACCGAAGTTAAACCAAGAAGAGATCAACAGTTTAAACAGACCCCTAATATATAAGGAAATTTAAACAGTAATACAAAGCCTCCCAACTAAAAAAAGCCCAAGTCCAGAAGGATTTACAGCAGAATTTTACCAGACATTTAAAGAAGACCTCCAACCAATACTACTTAAATTATTCAAAATGATAGAAACAGAGGGAGAACTCCCAAAGTCTTTCTATGAAGCCAGGATCACTCTAATACCCAAACCTGGCAAAGACACACCCAAAAAAGAAAACTATAGACCCATATCCTTAATGAACATAGATGCAAAAATTCTCAACAAAATACTTGCAAATCACATACATGTGTACATCAAAGAGATCATTCACCATGATCAAGTAGGCTTTATCCCAGAGATGCAGGAATGGTTCAATATACAGAAGTCAATAAACATCATTAATCATATAAATGGACTCAAAGACAAAAACCACATCGTCATCTCAATAGATGCAGAAAAGGCTTTTGACAAAATTCAGCATGGATTTATGTTCAAAGTCCTAGAGAGAACCGGACTGGCGGGAATATACCTCAACATAATTAAAGCCATATATAAAAAACCCACAGCCAACATCATTCTCAATGGAGAAAAACTAGAAGCATTCCTCTTAAATCAGGAACCAGACAAGAATGTCCACTATCTCCTCTCCTTTTCAACATAGTGCTTGAAACTCTTACTAGCGCAATAAGACAGAATAAGGGATTTAAAGGAGTACTAATTGGAAAAGAAGAGGTCAAACTATCCTTTTTTGCAGATGATATGATCCTATACCTAAGAGATCCCAAAAGTTCCACCAGAAAATTCCTAGAGCTATCAACACTTTCAGTGTAGTGGCAGGTTATAAAATCAATCTACAAAAATCAGTAGCCTTTCTATACACCAATAACAAGCAATTGGAGAAAGAATACAGAAAAATGCTCCCATTCACAATTGCTGTAAAAAAATAATATCTTGGAATAAATCTGACCAAAGACACCAAAGATCTTTACAATAAAAATTTCAAATTGTCAAAGAAAGAGATTGAGGAAGACACAGAAGATGGGAGGACCTCCCATGCTCATGGATTGGAAGAATTAATATTGTGAAAATGACCATTCTACCCAAAGCAATATATAGATGTTGGGAGCTATTAATCCATTATGTACATTGAGCTGGGGCAGGCTTGCTTGTTTACTTAGAGTTTGTGTTTTGCACACCAGTACCTAATCTGCCAAGTCAGGAGGAATGTGTTTATATGGTGGAGCTCACAACAAGTATTTGACCAGTCTTTGACCCTCAGATACAGGCGGGAAAAACAGCTGTTGAAATTAATTGAGTTAAGTAAACGGTGGCTATAAAACAAACCGGGGCTGCAGTCTCTACTGACAGTCCTCCCAAGTATCTTTTCTCTGTCTTTTGTTTTTTCTTACAATCCTCACTCCCCCTTTCAGGTACTGTCCGTCTTGGCCGGCTGGCACCGGCAAGTGGTGCCCGGAACAGGGACCTGAAAAGTAGGGGAAAAAGTGAAGGACACCGCTGAAGAAGTTAAGTGAGTGCACTCGGTAAGATTGGGGAGCGGTGAGTATTTATCTTGGGAGAAGATGGGGCAAGAAAACTGTTGCTTGCTCTTTGTACATATGTTAAAGAATATGCTTCGGGCCTGAGGAGCAAAGGAACTTTCATTCATCTGACTCATGCTTTAAACTGAAGATTATTGATAATACTCCAGGCTTTTTGGATCCTTTAACTGGACAATGGAATGGCCCTGACCCTGTATTGATATGGGGAAGAGGGCATGTTTGTGTTTTTCTGCGGATGGAGCCAGGTGGCTGCCAGAAAGGCTGGTGAGGTTTGCCCGACGAGTGCCAGAAAAAGAAGTGGAAAAGAATGATGAGGTGGCAAATGTGGCCAATGATGATGTTCCGGCAAGTGATCTTGGCTGAGTTATACTAGACTTATGTTCCTGATTGACCAATAGTGCACCCTGCGATATGGGAGGAAAAAGAGATAGTAGTGACTATGAATGACTCTCGGTTAATTGCTCAGCCTATTTCAAAACACCTGATGATGGAAGTGGTGACGAATTTTTATTATTTGGGATCGGGAAGTGGGTTGCATATTTGTTTTGTTAAAAATGATAATAAGTCTGGGTGTGTACAAGTAGATGACTGTGTGCTTGTGGGACGAGGTGGCTACTGTACCAATGTCAAAGTGTTATTACCAAGAGATAAGAGAAAAAAAAAAATTTCTCCACAAGCATTTCCACCCTGTAAACAGCGGCAGATATTCTAAAAAGGTTGAGAGCCACCTTACCATCATGGTCCTCTATAAGAATAGGAGGTAGGAATTGGCTAGGTAGTTAGATAAAAAAGACCCAAAAGAAAAGTAGCCAGTTTCTTGGCTAAAAGTCAAAATGTCCTTGGGCCTCTTAGCAACATACTCTGTTCCAAAGGCCAAAAAAGTATTTGGGAGCTCTTATCTAATCCCTAAAAGATTTTAGGGTTGCCTCTTCAGAGGGGTAATGTTAGAGCAGCAAAAAGCCCCAAGGAAGGGAGGAGGAAGGAAGGAAGGAAGGAGGAAGGAAGGGAGGGAGGAAGGAAAGAAGGAGGAAGGAAGGAAGGAAGAAAGAAAGAAAGAAAGAAAGAAAGAAAGAAAGAAAGGAAGGAAGGAAGGAGAGAGAGAGGAAGTTGTCAGAAAAAAGTGATGGGGAAATATGGGAGTTGTTGGAGGGGAGAGAGGGGGCATGGATTTGACCAAACACCTTATATGCATGTATGAAATTCTCAATAAAGTTTCTTTTAAAAGTTAAAAAAAAAATCAGAATCACAATTTCCAAATAAGAAGCAAAATTTTGAACTATCACATCTTTTCTTAAACATGACTTTTTCTTGCTAAGCAGGTAAGGCACTTTCTTCCCAGGGATATAACAAAGTCCACTGGGTTCCCAGGCACACACATTGTTTTTGCTTGGTTTCAAGCTTTTGCATGCATGTAAGTGCACTGCTGTCACGCAAAATGCCTGTAGAAACCAGAGGGCTTTGGATCCCCTGGAACTGGAGTTATAGATGGTTGTTAGCCGCCATGTGGGTGCTGGGAACTTAACCTGGGTCCTCTGCAAGAGCAGCCAGTTCCCTTAACCTCTGAGCCATTCTCCAACCCCCATTTTAAGTTTTCTTGTATGAAACTGTTTGGAAAAGTTTCTTCCAGCTCCCGCAATGTGCTAGGATCAGAGGTTTGATTTTGTAGCATTGTTATTTTATTACATTCATTTTCTATCCTTCATTTATTACATTCATTTTATTCATTCTGTCTTCTATCTTCATTTCTATCATTCATTTATTACTTTCATTTTCTATTACCACATGCTTTGTAGTAAAAACAGCACAGCTCCATTCTCTCACTGGTGTGTGGGTTCAGGCTGGCTAGGCTGGTGTCTGCTCAGGATATCACAGTCACACTCAGATGCAGAAGCACCCACTCCTTTCTGTTGGCTCTGGAGATGCTTCAGCTCTCAGCACCATCTACACTGCTGGCAGGGCCCAGGTCCTGCCACCGCACAGCTGGGGTCCCTGTCCTGGCTCCTTGTTCCTGGGAACAGGAATGTTTCTTAGCTCTTGGAGACTGCTCCTTGCCCATGGTTCTGGTCCATCCTCTTCAAAGGTCTTGTCCTCCTATACTTCTGATCTTGCTAATGTCACTGTTCCTGACACTCCTCTGGTACTTCCTCTTTTGCCTCATCTCTCTGACCTCACTGTTTTGTGTTTACACTTTGGGCCCCAGATAATCTCTTATTTTAAGGTCAGCTGACCAGCAACCATAATTCCATCTGCAAAGCCCCTTGCCTGTGGTTTTGATTAGTTTTTGATTGAATATTCAGGGTTGAGACACGTGAGGAGATAGCTTTAGAATTCTACTGCAGCACTTATCTGATTGTTTATTGCTGATATTATGTTTTATTGATAACAAAGTTAACTGAGCTCAGCAGTATTGGTATTTCCATTTTGGTGTACAACACATTCTCTCCCACTCTCCTGGTCTGATGAAAATTTAAACCATTTTTGTGGTGATAGACCAGGGTTTTTAGAAAATGGTGGATTTCCCAAACAAGCTGATGTTATCAAATTTAAATTTTCTAAAGTTGGTAATTTTCTAGAGAAAGTGCAACTTAAAAAAAAACAAAAACAAAAACTTCTCAGGGGCTGTAGAGAAGGCTCAGTGATTAAGAGCACTAGCTGCTCTTGCAAAAGACCCTTGTTTGAATCCCAGCATCCACATGGCAGCTAACAACCGTCCATAGCTCCAGTTCCAGGGGATCCAAGACCCTTTCGTCCTCCCAGTGCATTGCACCATGATATGGGTGCACTTACACACAGGCAGGCATAACACTCATACACATAAAATAGAAATAAATAATTAAAAATAAAATTTAAAAGACAACTACTATTGGCAATTGATAGCTGCTGGGAGAGGGAGAGTCAGTTTTCTTTGAGGATGTGGCCCCTGACAGGGGGACAAAGCTCTAGCAGACAGCCTCATACCCATAAGTATAGGAGTAGCACAAATTAGACTCGGTGGGGTGTTAAAAAAAAAAAAAAGATGACATGGAATTGGGGGTGGGGCATGGATCTAGGAGGAGTTAGAGGAAGAGTGGGGGTGAATATGATGAAAATACATGGAATGCATGTGAATTTCTCAAAAAAATAATTAAAGTTTTATTTTTTTTATAAAAAAAGAGACCCAAAGAGGTCAGAAGAGGGCATTGGATCACCTGGAGCTGGAATTACAGGTGTTTGTGATGTGCTTGACATGGATGATGAGAATTGAACCAGGATCTTCCCCAAGAGCAAGTGCTCTTAACCACTGAGCCATCTCTCCAACCTCGTTGGGGTTCTAAATATCTCCCTCAAATTTTCACTGTGTTCTTGAACTGGAACACATTTAAGTGCTCCTACTTAGAAAAGAAAATGACTGCTGCTGTTTTAAAATCTCTCATTCTGACTCTACTAGAATATAAAGAACACAGGGGTGCTTGTTTGATGCTCCAAAAATCCAAGTCATATTCTTTGGTCCTCTCCTCACTTCTAAAGTCACCTAATAATGATGAAGAAAAAAATTGCTCTGGCAAATTCTTGCCAAGTTCCTATTATTTCAGAGTCTATGATAAAGAGCATGGCCTTGCACATGATAACAGTTGGAGGGGGTTCAATACCCCCACACATGTGCAGGTAATCATGGAATAATCTCTGTTCAGAGCTCTAAGAGGACCTCCTTCAGCCACTAATCAATTTAGCACATAATTAAAAGAGCTTTAAAAATCATCAGTCATCTTGGGTAATGCTTAGGGTAAGTAATAATTTATGCCAAGGGAGTCAGAAAGAATGCTGATTTCATTTATTTTATCTCCTTGGAAGGAAGGTGGACTGATAAATCCCTGTGCAAGATTTTTAGACTTCTTCAGAAGGCTAAATTAAAACAGCAGACATATTGATGACTTGTGAATATCTTTAATCTCTCTGCGTCCTCCTTTTTGAGAGGAAAAAAGGGTTTACATAAATGTAACAACCCCTCCCAGTATGCCCTCCTTTGTGGTGATAGCTGAGTTTTAAAAAAAATGCCTTTAGAACCAGCATCCACTTCACTTTTTATTAGTGAATAAATAATATATGTAGAAGAGATTTTTAAAAATTTAGATACATTTACATCGCGTAAGTGTTGGTTCACTCGCATATTTCCTTCTGAAAAACAGTATTGCCACTGCACTTGGGAAAAACGAGCTCTCTCTGTAGTTAATCACCTTGTGGAACTGCGGGGTGGGAGCTGGGAGACAGGCAGCGATGCTTTGGGAGTCTGGAGCAGCAAGAGAAAGAGCAGGCAGGGTGCTAGCAATTTGCATTGAGTGCACTGGGTACCCAGGTGAGTAGGCTGGCCCCGCCCGATTAAACCGCTCACTGAGGTGGATTCAAACTCAGCCTGCTTTGGCATTAAAATTAGCTTAGCCTACCTTCAGAAGGGCGCCTTGAGATCACATTTCACAGTGCTGGAAGTATAAAGATATCAATTTGGTACCGGTATCTGCTTTTTTAAAAGGGAACCAAAGATATTTAAATTAGGATGCAAATGCATTCTTTTCTGCATTGAACAAGCAGCAGTTGAGGAGCGAAGGAGGGCTGTGCTCTGAGGTATTCAGAGATGTTGAAGGGAAAGTGATGCTAAGTCCATGACCTTCCAGTGCGAGTCCCTGCATCCTTTAATTCTTCCTAAAAGCAAAAAGTGTTGTAGACTAAGAGGACAGGCATGCTTCTCACAAAAGCCCAATTCAAACAGGCCTGTGCAGAAGAGGGGGCTCATAACTGAAGAGCCTGTGGGCTCTGACAGGTTTTCCTGAGAACTTGAACCATGTCACCAAGACACTCCATCGCAGGGCTCTGTCCAGCATGAGAAAAAAATGGACTCCGGTAAAAACACATTTGACCTGCCAGGATGAAACGTTCTGACTAGAACATCTCAGTGTTCGCTGTAGTACTGCTCCTCTCCTGGAAGCTAAACATCAACCCCTGTGAAAGAAAGTTCCCAGAAGAATTCCTCACCTTGGACTGAACTTCCTGCAAGGCTCACCAACTGATTAGCGCTCCCAGAGATTGTGGAGAATCTGCAAAGTTGCAGAACCCGAGCCTATTCACAGATCATCTGGAGACATCATTAACCCCATAAATAGCCAAACATTGCCCACCTCTGTTTCTGGATTAACATTCTTGTGACTAATAAAATGTATCCACTTAGCAGACCACTAGGTCTCACCAAACAAAGAGCTAAGACTGTCATCAGACAGCGCCTGGTACCTGTAGTGGAAACCCCCACCCCCTTTCCTATGCCTGGCCTACCGAATGTACCCACCAATGTATTCCAAATGTGTCTTCATTTGTCATGTTTCTTTGTTCTGTTATTCCAAAAACATAATGTAACTGTTACCATGGCAGAACATGGGATTTTGGGTAACCTGAATCCATGTTCCCAGGTCATGGTCACTCATATTTGGCTCCAGAATAAGCTATCTCTTATCCCCTTTGAGGTGAGAGTTATGCTTTTGTGTCGACACCCTTAAAGCTCATATGTGTAAAACCCCGTATCTCATCACCTCAGACTGTGACTGTATGTACAAAGAGGACTGAGAGGGGATTGTTGAGAAAGGTCCTGCTGAAGCCTGGGGACATCACCTCAGAATTCGAATGTGTATGAAAAAGGACTTAAAGGAGAATTATTTTGAGTAAGATCCTAAGAATTGGTCCTCATCCAATCTGACTAATGTCCTGCTTAGCAGAGATTAGGGCACACATTCACACACGTGCACACACACACACACGAGCACACACATACACATATTCACACAATGTAGAGAAGAGGCCACGTGAGCACACAGAGAGAAGGTGGCCATCTGTGAACCAAAGGGGAGAGCCTTAGAAGATAGAAAACCCAGCAGAATCTTAACTTGAGGCTTCCATCCTCCAGACCCGTTAAAAAACAGATTTCTGTTACTTAAGGCCACTAGTCCATGATAATTTTGTTACAGTGGCCATGGAATCTAATATACCTTCTGAGTAAGATATGATCATTTCCTGACAAATCTTTTAGAGAAATTTTTTTAGAAAAACACATGTACAACCCCAGCTTTCTTCACCCACCTGCCTACCACATGCGCGCGCGTGCACACACACACACACACACACACACACACACACACACACTCCAACTATAGGATAGGTTTTTGTTTTTGTTTTTACAAATCCCATGTGAGCAATACTCTCAGTCAAGAAAGGGAAGATGCCTATTTTCAAGTGTTTCAGGTTAAGGGGAAGGTTAGGCTACTGCACAGTGTAAAGGATAACCCTCAACTTTCTAGGTACAGGCTCACCGAATGACCATAGCAGGTATCTGACCATTCTGCACCTGAAAGTTATATTTGGAGGACTTCACAGTAGCAGATCCCATCATCCTATAGTTCCCAAAATGGTCCCTGGGCCCCTTCACCCTGTACATGCCAGAATCAGAGGACATTCAAATCCCTTATATGTGATAGTGTAATATTTGCATACACCTTACATCCATCCCCCCATTTGATTTGATCTTTAGATTGCTTGTGATGCTTAGTACAATGCAAATGCTATGTGAATAGCTGTTGTACTGTACTGTTTCAAAAACAATGACAAGAAAAAAAGTCTACATACTCAGTACAGATTCATATTTTATAAAAACGTTTTCCACCCACAGATGTGGAAGGCCAGCTGCATTTGCCTTCCCAGCCCTCTTTGCAGCTGGGTGCAGTAGGAGACCTGGTTCTGCTAACTAGACATACCTGCTGGTACTAAACCTGCAGCTAGTGAGGCAAACAAGACAGAGCCTGAAGGACCACTCTGCACATGGTGGCAGCTGCTGTAGTCAGTGACAGAGCGTTCCTGGGGTAGGAAATGACAGCACTAACGGCAACCCTGGAGAGGACCAGATGTCAGCTGTGTCCAGAACAGAGCGTAGAGTATCCAGGCTCTGTCCTGATAGGACGAGCCTGTGGTGTGATCCTGAGACCCCCATCTGGCTTCAGAGCTCCTTGTCCAGCCTTCCAGTGGTGGGCACTCTGCCCCAAGCTCTTTTAACAACTTTACTTTCATCTCAAACTCAGAGTCCTCCTGTGCCTAAAACTGAAAACCCTGACTAACAATATGACTACTTAAGTGAACTCTACTACTTCCAACCGTCCAAAACACTTGTTACCATAAGAGATGCCTTAACTGCAGGAGACCATAGGGATCCTTGGGTTCCAAGGTATTGCATATGTCAGAGTGTATCCTCACTGGAAGAAAAGTATGTTTTAACTATGGAACTCGGACACACGTTGGTGAATTGTGAAGGTGACAACATCTGAAGAAAGACTGGGTTAGAGAATGTGCTGACATATTCGGGTTCCAGAGAAGAATGAGGCTCAGCCAGGGCTTCCTCATCAGGCATCACTAGAGCAATCTGAGCTCAGTTTATGAATACCAGTACCAACATCTCCCTCCAAGAGATTTGTGTTGTTCATCTAATATACAGCCCAGGAATACAACTTTGTACCGTATTCCCCAGACTCCAGGTACTGTTCAAACTGACCAGTAAATGGAGGTCCAAGTAGTAAAGGCTGACGAAAAGCTCTGAAGTATGGTATAACCAGCAAAGCCTGAGAGAAGAGGGACAGAGGAAGCCACTGCAAGAGCACCAGTACCTCGGCTTCTTGAGGAGTCCATAGTCCACAGACAGCAAAGGAAGCCAAGGGAGAGTGGGACAAACAGAGCATCAGGATGTGGCAGGAACTCTCAGGAAAACCAAGCCAGATGTTCCCTTTTCTGGAGTTAATTGGCTCCTCCATCCACAGTTACTTCATAGTCGTTAGATTTTTTCTTTTTCTGTAACTCTTTACACTCTCATATCTTTTATCTGCCTGTCTTCAAAGTTACAGGAAGCCCTTTTAGGCATGTGTCTTGCTTGTGTTACTATGCGCCCCTAACGGAAGCAGTGCCTAGCATACAGTAGGTGCTAAATAAAGAATTAATGAGGAAGGGAAGGAAGGAGAGAGTGGGGAGTCAAGGCAGATGCTCCCAAGGAGCAAAACCACTACATTTCCTTAAGGTTGTTCTGAGCAATATTATTTTTACCAGGAAAATGTTTTATTTTCTAACAAAATATTGTAAATGACTCCTTGTGATGTCATGGGAGACAGGTTTGGCACTGTCATGTTTGACACCAGAGTATGACACCAAAAAAACATGTCTACCAAGTTCAGACAGTAATTCAGAATTTACTTTGGGCAACTAGGGAAGATTGCTGATTTTATTAGCAAGTTTTTAACATTTGTTTCATTATTATAAGTACTTTGCTATTAGCTTCCCGTTCTTGTGATGCAAGTAACTTTGGAAAGGTGATACCCAGCTTTTGCCTAGTGCTTTACAATTACTCCCTTATTCCAAGATGCTGGGTGGATTGCTCTGGCTAGATGCCCACTTCACCCCCTTTAAAATGCAAACACCCTGTAGGAGTGGCACACTAGCTCTTAATCAACATTTTAGCAAGAACGTCTGCAATCCTTGTCACTGATCACCTCTGGTCCCATTTTAAGGCCTCCCGGGTGCTAGCAATCCCTGCAACCTGCAAATGTGATTTCTAGTGTGGTGGGGAAGGCAGCCACCTGCTCTGCTTCCAAGTACTAAGACATGTCTCTGAGGCTGGGCTTATCCTCCTCAGTCTGTTTATGGTCCACCTCTTCTTCCATCATCCAGAGCTACATTCCCAGATGTAAGGGGGACTGAGCCACAGCAGGCAACTAAACTTTGCACAATTTCACTTCATGCTCAGATTTGAGGAGGGAATGGGGCTGAGCTATTTTGCTGGACCCACCTCCACAGAACAGAGGGGGATTCTGTGTTTTATCAGTTAGAACTGTATCAATGTGGCTGGAGAGATGCTCAGCCTTTAAGAGTACTGGCTGCCCTTGCAGAGGACCTGGGTCGGCCAACAACCATCCAAAACTCCAGTTTCAGGGACTCCAGGCACATAATGCATTTATATTCAAAAGGTGAAAAACACAAATGCACATTAAAATAAAAATAAATTACATATATAAATAAAAAT
>NW_008340410.1:184961-217857 GCF_000622305.1 Nannospalax galili | reverse complement strand
TATATATATATAAATGCTCAGGAAAGGAAGAGAGCATCAAGATGCAGAATTCCAGCTATGGGTGTTTTGTGTCCTGAAGGACATGAGTTTGATCTTCACTTTAATATTTGTCATTACACACAAGCTGAAAGCAAACACAGAACTCACAGGTCTGCTCCTTTTGTTCTTCCAGGAACTGATATCAAGGTGGTAACAGTTTTTACAGAATTTGTCACATATTCTTACAAACTGAATTCAGAAACCATCTCAAATATCCACACTTACTCAAAATTCAGCATCTTAAAGGGAGGGAGGAGAAAACAAATGCCAAGCCTCCCTCCTGCGACGTCCCTCTGCTCACCTGCCCTCCTCTGGAAGAGTCCAAGGTGAAGGTACATGGACAATGCTCAGCACAGAGGGAGCAGTGAGTGCTCGAAGCACTTCCCCATGGAATGGAAGACAGGGACCTCTCCCACGACGACAATCCAGGTTCAGGGCTTCGAACTCAAGACTCCAGAAAAAAGGTCAATCACAAGACTTACCGAACAAATTTCTGAAAGTAACAAATCACATTACCTTTGAGTGTCTGTTTTATTCATTTTTCAGGTAAGCTGATTTCTTTTTTATTTCAATGTGTGAATCTAAATACTATGAGGATGGTTTTTAAATTAAACCTGCCAGAATTTTTATATCCAAATAAAATTTATACCCTTAAAGACTTAATCTTGATGTTTTAATCTGTTTTGTTACAATAATGAAATGCCTGAAGCAGGATATTTTGTAAAGAAAAGAAGTTTATTCTGAGTTAAAATTCTGACGGTGCAAAGGTAGAAGGTTACAGCTGGTGATGACCTCCTTGCAAACAGAGTCCTATGGTTGAAGATGCAGAGTGTATAGACAGGAGTGACTCTGGCCTCTTGCTTCTTACAAATCCACCAGGATTTAATCACTAACCTTACCTAACCACTTCCCAGAAGCCCATCTCTAAACACCATAGATTTAGTAAGTTTCTACACTCTTAACAGCTTGTGATACGGATCAAAGTTCAACACACGAAGCCTTGGGAGACTTACTCCAAGCGTCCAATCCATAGCACTTGGGAACCCACACATCCATTCTACGGCTTACCATATCACAATATTTTCATGTCTTCCTTAGAAATTGCTTTCAGTGCATAGAGTACATCTTTTTGGTTGTTCTGAAGTTCACAATGGTAGCAATTAGTTCTTGAGGAGAGTAATAGACTTAAAGTAGTTGTTCACAAAATTTTGTCCTCAGAGTCCTTTGACACAAAATGTGTTGATGATCTCAAGGAGCTATTTTTCTTGTGAACTGCATACCAATATTTACCATACCGGGAAATAAAAGAGAAACTTTAAATATTTATTAATTTATTTTAAAATATGTTAACTTTTAAGTCAATATGTTTGTGAAAACATTACTGCTTTTTCCAAAACACAAAAGGCTTTTGGTGAGAAGGAAAACATTACTTTGTATCTTTTGTAAGCTGCTGTACCGTCTGGCTCAGCAGAACACAGCTGTCTTTCCTTGCCCATCCACTAATAATCTGTGTCGACATCATTTTAATTGATGCATGAAGAACATCCAAACTTTCGGATTCACAAAAGAAGGTTCTAATGGTCTTTACAGGTGATTGCAGCACCCTCTTTGACCCCAGGCCAAAACTCAACAAGTGGCAATTTCTTGGTTCCTTGCAAAGTAAACTTTGAAACAATGACAATAAACTTATTCTTTGCTACATTAAAATCTGTTGGTCTGACTTTCACTTTAAAGGAATCCCTCATTCATGCGTAACTTTGTATCATCCTGGTGTTGATTGTTCAGAGTATACTGAGTCACTGATTTGTACAGATCTTCCAATATTGACATATTTTATTTAGTTGTGTGATGCTATCTAATGCCATAAGACCTCTGAAAAACACTGTACTCTTGTGAGGTTAAGAATGAAAATGGCAAGTAATATATCAGAATTATCTTTTTTAAAAAAACGTTAACCTTCATGGTGTTAGATCAGGGCCTGCCCCTTTAAGATGCTGTTTACTCTAAGAGACCAGACCAGACTGCATAGACTGCATGTGCAGCCTGAAGAAATGTGTGTGCGTGAGTGTGTGTGTGTGTGACAAAGAGTTCACTGTTGTGCTGTGGCCTAACAACCCCTAATTTATGGACCTACTGGGTATCTGGCTCCTCCTTGCTCCTTTAGGCAATCCCAGACTAAATCACCTGGTAGGGAAGTTCCCAAACCCCTTGAAAGGATACAAAAGCCAAATATTTTCATTGTTTCAGGGAGTTTCCATGAAGGTTTTTCTCTGGGCCTCCCCTTCCTAGCACCCGTGGTCCCTGCACCCTCTGTTCTAATAAACCTCATTTTCTGATGTGTAGTTGCATGTCAGCTCCTTTCCCGACTCAACCTCTGCTCTCCTATTTTTTTTAATATTTTATTTTTTGTGTATGCGTGTATTGCCTGAATGTAGGTAAGTGTACCCGTGTCGTGCGATGCCCGCAGAGGACAGAAGAGACTCTCAGATCCCCTGGAACTGGAGTTACAGGCAGTTGTTAGGTGCCATGTGGGTGTTGGTATTCAAACCCTGGTCTTCTGCAAGAACAGTCAGTGTTCTTAACCACTGAGCCATCTCTCCAGCCCCCCTGCTGTCTTATTTTTAACACATGTATTCTCTAAAAGAGCTTCAGGCCCAGGGTTCCCAGACCATGCTTTAAGAATGAGAGTTGAAGAATAAGCCAAAAGTCTTCCAATATTGAATCCCACCCAGAATATTTATAAATTAATTGAAAAAAAAATGCAGCTAAGGGAGTTAGTGATTTCAGTAACTTCAATGTTTTCATGGGCAGACTAATTTTTCTGACTGTTGTCAAGTATTTTAATTAATACCAACTTTCATCCTTTTATGTCATATGAGACAGGTAATTCAGGTTAATTCACCACTATGGAGCCAAGGTTACCTCCAGTCACATAGCCAGTAATAAGCCAAGCTGGATCAAAAACCAGAAATACTATAAAACACACAAAAAAATTTCCCCCCGATGGGGTCCACTTACTTTAAGCCATATTCAAAGTCTCTGTTTAGCATAAGGAATATTTTAGTTATCATATGGGGTCTTGTGAAAAAGGATTTTCTACTGTGCTACTGTAGACATTCTTTTCTGTTTGAGCTGTGATTTGCGATTGTAGAATTTAATGGTGACGAACCATAAAGAGTCCACAAAGTCCAATTACTTTTGACAAGTGATAAAAAGTGAAAAAAGAGAAAAGGGGAGCCGAGCAACCATGCTGAGACGGAGGGGATCAAAGCTCAGGTCACATGGCCTTCTGCCCAGCACCCTCTCCACAGACCCTGGGGGCCCTGAATGGAAATACCTCACCTCACTTGTGTTACCCAATCCAATCGGAGAAGCACAAAGTTGTGTAATTGTGTTCATTAATTCATAAAAAAGTTAAACATTTTAACAAGTAAAACCAAATGTCGGCTTTGAAGTTATATTTTTTGTGCCCCACCCATAAGTCAGCGGTGACATTTTATTAATAAGGAACAAAGAAATATTGAAATAATTTTGTGATGTGCTTACACATTGCAAAGCTGGCCACAATTATTAGGAAATTATTTCCTATTTTTTTCTATTTTGATGATATTCTTTCAAATATAATAAACTGAGACTCAGGGTCTTGAAACAGGCAGTAAAAATGATATAAAAATGACTGAAGATAGGTGGACTGCCATTAATTAAGCAGTAGTCCCTTTGAAATCAGTCATTACCGGCAGTTTTTGCTACGGGCCATTAGCACTCTAACTAGCAAGTCATCAATAGTGGAAATAACCGATTCTGCAGGGACGACTGTTCGAATAAACCATATATAATAATTTTTAAGCTCTGAAAAAAAATTCACACTTTTACATTAACCTTTGAATGGATACTAAGTAACTATAGACAGAATTAGCAGAGACCATCACTGGCCCATTTTTAAAAACATAAATATTACGTTTCTCTATCTATCTGCTCCTGATTTTCACCTATCTTGCCTTTGCATTTGAGTATGATGTTTCTCATACTTCCAGGGTATGGAAGGATTTGCCATCTTTTCCATGTGTAGCTGGTTGGTATTTGAACTGCCTTCACTCATTTAGAGAACATCACTATTGACTTTATCTCCACTTGGAATCAAGTTTTGTTCAGTATTATGTAGGTCACTTTGCTGAATTTTTCTTTTTTGGCATGCCAGCAATTTTGCCTTAGCCATACAGTATACAGAGAATGTTGTGGCTTGCTATAGACACAAAAGCCACAGCTAACATGGAAATACACAATTTGGGGGGAGGGGAGTGATCCTGCAGAGTGTCCTAGACACAAGTTCCCCCACCTTGCTCCCTCCTAGTCCCCCAGGCCTTGCTTGCTGCAGTGCGGGTCTGGGCAGTAGCTTTTACTATGCTGGTCATAGTGAATTGTTCTTGGCCTGCCTTCCTTCTTATCTTGGGGCCCAGAGGGAACACCTCTCTGATACATTTGATTAGCAGTACAGCTCAACACTTAGATAATCTCACAAATTATAGCTTGACACTGAATGACGCTACAGCTGAATCTCTTACAAAATGAGCAAACAAGGAAAGTCATTGAATACATGCAAAGATCCTGGGGGTGTCAGGGAAGAGGACAGAGGTATGGAGAAGAAAGCAATCCTAATCACAGCATCTTCTTCATTCAAAAGGGGCATTTAGGCATAAGACCATGTCATTAAATATCTGAATGATGTCTTCAATATTCAAGAAAAAGTTTCCTCTGGAAAACTGACAAGATAGAATATCCCATGATGAGGGATGACTACTGATGAACAACCACAACAAAAAGTGAGAAGTAAGCTCAACCATGGAGAAAATGATCGAATGAATGGGAAAACAATCTTGAGATTTTCTTAGAAGGATAAAAATAAGGTCAATAGTTACAAAAATTCAAAAATTCTGTCATTCGCCAACCTTCATAAATTAATTTTTTTAAGCTGGGAAAATGTTTGCCAAAATATAGTCTTAGTAGTAAGATATATAAATTAAATATTTTGACTATCAAATTGAGAAAAATATAAAAACCTATATGCCACAAACAAAAAGAAAAGTTAAGAGCTGTCATGTCCTGTTGGCAGCTTTAAAACAACTCACCCACTTCACTTGTGCCCCTCAAGAGACTCGGTTATCTGGAAATGCAGCAGTATACTTCAAGGATCTAAAGTCTCTGTACTAGCATAGGATTTGCACACTTCTCCTTTGAGGCCTAGAGTGAATGTTTGCTGCCCTGGGCTTCACCTGTGATCACTCTGACCAATAAAGCATGGAAGAAGTAATGGCTTTTTCTGGTTTTGGAACTTCTAATGCTAAAGTACAGAAAGGGTACCACTTCCACCTGGTTCTCCTTCACTTAGGATGCGCTCCCCGTGAGGTGAGGAAGCCAGGCATCCATAGGCAAAAGGTGTGCTCCTGGCACAGCCTCAGCGTCCCGGGGCTCCCCAGCCAAGTGCTGCCTTCAAGCCTTTGCTGCTTCTTATCTACAGACCGCAAGGGGGAAAGAGACTCACCTTCTCCACTGCACCTCTCAAAATCAGAGGTTCACCAGCAAAATATTTTCTTCCCATCTCCACATTAAGCAGCATTGCTTAAAGTCTTCCCCTCCCCCTAAAGGAATGCAATTATTCCATCAAATTACAGGTTAACATTACCAGTCATGCAGCCTTCAAATACCTACTGGACCCTGCGACAAGCAAAATAGGGAGGCTGCACATTGACCTGGGTAATTTCTCTTTATTAACAAGGGAAAGTGAGTTTCACGTTGTTGGTGGGATACAGTCTCTTGAGTTCATGAGGATTTGGGGAAGGGGAAAGCACCTCTTAGTGGTTTCTTGGTGACATCTAGGATGATAGTTATTAGCAGTAAAAATAGAGCTTTACAAACTTGCCAGTGGAACTTAACAAAGTTCTTGGTACACATCAAAGACCAAAGGCACAAGCTCAATCACCAAATTTACAGATAGTGGAGAACACAAAGAGCCTGCACGTGGCAGGGAAGCCCAGACACCGGGTCCTCCAGTTGATCCCCTTCAGCTCAGAAGATAGCTCTCTGAAACCTCAAATCCCAAGTCCACATGGCTGAATTGGACAGAGACAGAAGGAAGGCGGAAAGGTGTTTGTCGCCAACCACTGTAAACCATAAACCCCACGTCTCCATTTCTAATTCCTGTGAAAGATCAGCCCTTCTCCTTAATTGTAACAACTCAGCATGATTTACACAAGCATCCTCCTTACCCCTGAAAAATTAGGAGAAATTCTCCCTTTATAAACATGTTCAAATATTCAGAATCAGGTTTCTAAATAGGATCTCATTGCTAAAGAAAAGAAATGCTTGTTTTTATGTCCTTGAAAGTTTCAAAGTTAGAAGCTAGCAAAGTCTCTGTTTGAACTAAGTAATATAAAATGATTTTGTTAGCCAGTGTGCCTGAGTGCACCCTCCTAAAAATCAATTGCTACATTACCATCTATTAAAAGAACAATAATAACCTGTTTTCTGAGCTGCAAGAATTTTGAAAAGTCAGCCAAAGCTATAGTTCACTACAAGACCAATTATAAGTCCAAAGGCAATAAATTAATTTTCAATTAAATTAAAAATCAAAGTTTTCAGACATTTAGGTTTCCTTAAAAGCCACCTAATATTAAATTGGAATGTATCAATTATTTAAACTCCCTCTCATGACTACCCCTGTACCTCTCATCTGTGTTGTCCCTGGTGAGTGTACTCCAGGAATATTAAAATCCCAGTCTGTCAAAAATCACTGTAAAGTGTCTTCAGATGTAGACACAGCCATCTCTGAGACACGGAGTGATGCAGCATTGTGTGCAGCTTTGTGATGAGCTGAAAATTAGTGGCCAATCTGCCAGCTTGAGCTAGGTCACTGAAGCATGCGATCAGTCTGATTCAGCTCTTGAGCAACTCCTGAAGGTATTAAAGAATGGAAAGGTGCAAGCCGGGGGCAGAATAGCTACAGAAGCCCAGAGCATGTCTGCAAAGCCCCTAAAATGTAGCATTCAAGAGAAATAGAAAAGAACTTGAGCAAGTCGGGTAAATTTTCTTTATCTCACTGTGATCTTTTTGTGTGCCCAGAGAGCATAAATTCATCTTGGGCTACAATTTCCCAGTCAAAAAAAGAAACATAAGATCAGTATTTTAACAAAACACCATGTAATCTAATTTTCAGTTTCCCTTGCTTCATGGGTCACCTTTTCTACCAATATTTCTTTTCCAGTGTATTAAAGGATCTCTTTCCTACTATACTAAAAATACTAACATTTTAGATTTAAAGTATTACCTCCTTTTAAATACATACAATGGATTCTGGGTGTTTTGTGCATTTTTGCTTCAGCTTTTAGCATCTCTGAAATCGAGTCACTGTCTGTGGTGGTTTGGATGAGAATGTCCCCCACAGGCTCCAGGTATTTGGATGTTTTATCACCAGTTGTTTTGGGAGGCCTTAGGAGGTGCAGCCTGGCTGGAGGAAGCTCACCGCTGGGAGTGGGCTTTGAGCATTCATAAGCCTTTCCAGCTTCCTCTCTCTGCTTCCTGTGCCTGCTTGAAGATGTGATTCCCCCATTTTCCACTCCGACCATTTCCTTCCACCATGTCTCCCCTGCCATTATGAATCTTAACCCTGCAACGGTAAGCTCAGTTAAACTCTTCCTTCTATAAGTTGCCTTGGTCATGGTGTTTTATTACAGCAACAGAAAATACCAAAAACACTCCCATTACTGCTCTGATTGTGTGACAAACATGTGGACAGTGCGAGAGACTTAAGAAAGCATTCTAGAGAAAATAGTGTTTACCAAATGCTGATGAACTGACCATCTTCAGGCTCCAGGAAGCACAGAGAATAGGGGAGGGGGGACATTGACAGTGGAGCTAGAAAGAGCATGCAGACCCGAAGATTCAGATGTTAACAAATTTCAGTAACACCTCAAATCATTTATTTTGTTCATATTCCAAATATAGACAGTGAAACTGACATAAACTGGAACATGGCTGAGGGAGAAAAGCACTTGCTCTCCAAGCCTGACGACCTGAGTTTGTAAGAGTGAGACCACTGAGGACAAGTCAGCCTTCGGGTTGCAACAGCATGAGGTTTATTTGATACACAGGTACCTGTGGGCACAAAGTCTCCTCGGAGGACTTGCGCGCCCCCATGCTGGGTTTTTGCACTTTTATAGAGCAGAAGCAGGGTACAGAAGCAGAAGCGTGGTTATTGGTTAATTCAAAAACACACAGAGTAATTTCAAAAGCACACAGAAATATGGGGTAAGGGTCGGGGCTAAGGGGAAGTGGGATTGCTAAATGGGAGGTGACCTCAGGGACACAGAGGTTTTTCTCCTGATTTCCTGGTATCGAGCCCCGGGGATTGCCAGATGCAGATGGCTTGACCACTACGTCCTGTTTTTCTGATAAGCTAGTTTCTCAATGCTTGACCTCTTGTCAGGCATTCTTATCAGGTGGCCTCATGGCGCCTAGGTTTTTTCAAGTTCCAGCCCTGGACTACACAGTGGGAGGGGAGAACCCACTCCTGAAACTTGTCTTCTGACCCCACATATCTGCCATAAACATAGCATAACGTTTCTATGTGACAAAAATATGACAATTTAGGTTACAGAAAAAAAGTAATATAGTTCACCTTTTATATTGTTCACCTTTTATATTTATATATTTAATATATAATTTTATAACACAATATTTAAAATACTATAGCAATCCATAGTTCCCCAGGTCACACAAACCTATGAGCACAAATTAATTCATATAAACAGCACAATGGTGAAACGAATAGCCTGTGAAGAAGGAAGCTATGTGACACCCTCTTGTCCTCTAGATGGAGTGTCTAGAAACAACTCTGACATGTTCAGTCAACCATCTCTTACAATGGTTATACCACAGTGCTGGGGGTAAGATGACCCATCTGATAAATGGTGCTCATCTAACTGGCTATTTGGGATGAGGGAAGGGACTATCATTTCCAACCTCACACCATAAATCCAATCAAATCTAGAGAGAGTAATCATCAAAATGTGAAAGGGAATCAGTAAATATTTATAAACCTTTCATGCACTTGAAGAGGCAAAGGTTTCTGAAAGAGGATGTAAAGAGTTTTGGCCATAAAAGAAAATAATTAAGGAACTGAACTGTGCAAAGCTAAGACTGTTTCTGTCCTTTGTAGTATCTTTACAGGACATGCAAAGGAAGGTAAAATCAACCCCGAGATAGAGCATGCAACATACGGTCCAATAAATGATTCAGATCTACACTGTGCAGGCCACTCCCGCTCGGCGGTAACAAAAAGACAGAGAGAACCACAGGACAAAAGACTTGAGCAGCGATTTTATGAAAGAGAACAGAAAATAACTCATAAAAATACAAAAACGTACAAGGAAAAGAAAATTAAATCCAGCCACAGCATGGTACTTACCATTCTTTGGCCACCAAAATTGCTAACATAAAAAGGGCACAAAACACCAATTCCTGACAATATGAAGCAAGCATAACTTTCAAACACCACTGCCTGGAGAGAAGATCAATTCAGCCACTGTGGAAAGCAGATGAACAGACCCAATAAAGATGAGCAGGTACCTATTCAAGTGGACAGCAACTCCGCTTTTAGGTAAATAGCCACTGACATGTATAAAGATGTTGACCTAAGGGGACATTCTAGGGTATCTGCAGCCAGACTAGCATCACTATCCAAACCTGAAAGGTACTCTCTTACCCGCCATGCTGGATAGCTTCAGTGATTAACGTGGGAAGAAGGCACCTCAGCTGGGGAATTTTCTCATTAGATGGGCAAGGCATGTCTGTGAGGCATTCTGTTGATTGTTGACTGATGTGGGAGGGCTCAGCCCACTATGGGTGGTGCTACCCCTGGACAGGTGGTCCTGGGTTGTATAAAAAATCAGGCTGGGCACAGGCCAGAAGAGAAAACCAGCAAGCAGCGTTCCTCCATGATCTGTGCTGCAGCTGCCCCCTCCAGACTCCTGCCCTGAGTCCATGCCTGGCTTCCCTCAGAGATGGGCTGTGGCTTGGATATATAAGATGAAATAAACTAGTTGCTCCCCAAGCTGCTTTTGGTCATGATGCTTCATCAGAGCAATAGAAAAGTAAGTAGAACACCCACCAATAATGCAGTTAACAAAGAGAACATATTCAACAATTAAAAGCTATACACCAATTGGTATAGCGGCAGACCACCAGAGAGTGCCGGGTTCTGGCCTCCCTCTGGCATAGAGGCTGAGAATGCAGGGGACTGCCTGAGATGCCTGGATCCTGCCTCCACATGGTGAAGCATTTGAGAGGGAACTGACACTGATTCTAACCACTCCAGCAGCTATCAAAAATACCTGAAAGCAAATCCTGAATCCATCACTCTAGAGTCCAGCCTTGGAAGACAAAAGAAAAATGAGGAGGAACCCAATAGAAGGATGCTTTTGGAAGCCCTTGTCAAGAAATTCCAGTGGTGTCTCATATTGACATTTGAAAATTGCCCTGATCTGACTGTTTGCTAGTTCCCTGTCTAGAATTTGTAATGCTAATTACTCTTGTCTTTACTTCTCCTTCACATCTCCTATTCATGATTCAAGGACTTTCTTTTCCCCCTAGAGGTAAGAGTTATGCAATTTGGGAGTCTTTAGATAGACCCATTGAAGGGCTACTCCAATTGCCTCACGCTGCATCCCTGTTCAGCATGGAAGCCAGAGCAGTCTGCATCCCAATTCCCTATTGGTAATTTGGGTAACCTCTTCAGAGGATGGTGTGATAAAAATAGGAGGTAGGAATTGACTAGGCAGTTAGGGTAAAAAGACCCCAAAGAAAAGCAGCTGGTTTCTTGGCTAAAAGTCACAATGTCCTTGGGCCTCTTAGCAACATACTCTGTTCCAAAAGCCAAAAATGTCAAAAGTATTTGGGAGCTTATATCTAATCCTTAAAAGATTTTAGGGTTACCTCTTCAGAGGGGGGAATGTTAGAGTGGCAAAAAGCCCCATAAAAAAAAAGAGGACGAAAGAGTACATGAAGTTATCAGAAAAAAAGTGATGGGGAGATATGGGAGGAATTGGAAGGGAGGGAGTGGGTATGGATTTGATCAAAACACCTTATATGCATGCATGAAATTCTCAATAAATTATTTTTAAAAAGAGCCATACAGCAATAACATGGCTTGTCACAACAAGGATGTGGTTACCACATGCAACAGGGTGTGAAGTCTATCTGTTGTGAACATAGACTCTAAGAGTTCTGCTTTAAAAAAAAAAATCAGAAAGCACTTATTCTGAACCAAATATGAGTGGCCATGCTCTGAATATACTCTTTCATGGAAGAGGTTGTATGAACTTTCATAACCATAAAACAAAGAAGGTCAAAATTGATACATTTATCAAATACATTCATGGGGGCATTAGGTAGGTAGGCAGACTAAGAAATCTTTTGTATAGATTTTCAGATGTTATCTTACTGCATCTTAGCTTTATGGTCGGTTGGTACAGGTTAGAGGTCAGCTAGGCTCAGAAAAACATTCAATGAGTTTACCTAATAATAGTCATAAGAACATTAGCTCAGATATAAAGGTTGAAATTAAATAGCTCTTGAGGGACTAAGATAGCCCAAGACAATTTTAGCTGTTTGCTTGCAACATTCTGTCTCTTCATAACCACAAAATTCTACTGAGCCAAGGTAAAATCGACTTCAGGCTCTTTAACATAAATGTAAACTTCAGCTCCATATACCCTCTGGAGTCTGCAAGACACCATCCGTAAGTCCCAAGACGAAGAAAGACTGCCTCTCTTCCCCTTTTGGACATTAGAAGGAAAACACAGGAACTCTATGCATAACGATTCTTACAGAGTTCGAGTACTCCAAAATCTTGTGGTATCTAGGGGTGATTGTTTGATAATCTTTCCTGCTTCTTAAGGAGAGAGCCATTCAACAGAACAAGAGGCCATGGGGACCAGAACACCAAACTCTGTGGCGCTTGGCCCTTCCTCTCAGACCTCTGACACGTTGTCTTTAAGCTCAGCAGGGCAGTTCCTTTCTTAGAATAATCTCGGTCACAGTTGCAGGCACACTCCCGTTACAAATACCACTCCAGTCCTCCAGACACATGTAGGTGTCAGGAAAACACTCAAAGAGAAACTCCCCTCCAAACAGGCTGTTTACTTTTAGGCTTCTAAAAGCATGTCATACAGCTTTAAACAAGGATGCCTGCACCAGGTGGACCCAGCGGACAAATGGGGCAAAGATTCTGGGACCTGAGCAGGCTGCAGTACTCTACCTTGCGGCAGTGGTCATCAACCTCTTGCTCCATAAACCTTGCCTTCCTGATACATCATGCATTTTCAGAGTCCACAGAGTCCCCAACGAACCGCTGCAGCACCACCCGTTCTCTTCACTCAAGAAGACACGTCAAACTGTACTGGAGTATGGAAGATGTTTAATTACAGATGGAAGCGTCACCGTGCTCCAGTCCAGACCTCAACAGAAGTGTCAGATGCACAGGTGTTGGTTCTGTCCACCACAGCTCACTTCCGCAGCAGTCACAACACTGCAGCTCATCAAAATGCCTCCATTTCCCAAGCACAAATCAAACCAAGTTGGGAAGAAAAGGTGATTTACTGAAAGTATTAGGTGGACCCAACTATGATGCCACGTGCCTGTAATGCCAGCATTTGAGAACCTGAGGCTGGAGGATCACAGATTCAAGACCAGTCTTAGCTACACAGCAGGATTCCAGCCCAGCCCCAGCCCTGTCTCAGAAAGAAAGAAGGAAGGAAAGGAAGAGGGCACAGGGAAGAGGAATGGAGAGGGAAGAGAGGGGTAGCTAAAGGGAAGAGAGAGTGAGAGCTGGAGAGGGGAGGGGAGGGAGGGAAGGTGGGGAGGGGAGAGAGGAGGAAAGAGGAGGGGAGGGAGGACACACAAGAGGAGGGAGAAGAGGGAGAGGAAGGGAGGGGATGGGACAGAGGGGAGGGGAGTGTAGACACAAAACCATAACTCTCATCTCAAAGGGGGTAAGAGATAGTTGATTCTGGAGCCAAATATGAGTGACCATGGCCCAGGAACAGAGATTCGGGTTACCCCAAATTCCATGTTCCAGCATGGTAACAGTTACATTGTTTTTATAGTAACAGAACAAAGAAATGTCATAAATCAAGACACGTTTTGAGCACATTGGTGGATATATTCAGTAGGTGGGTCATAGCAAGGGGGGCGGGTAGTTCTACTATGGGTCTCAGATATTATCTGTTGACATTCTTAGCTTTTTGGTTGGTGAGACCTGGCAGTCTGCTAAGTTAATACATTTTATTAGTCATAAGAATGTTAATCCAGAAACAGAGGTGGGCTATGTTTAGCTATTTATGGGGTTAAAGATGTCCCCAGATAATCCGTGAATAAGCTCCGGATCTACAACATTCCAGACTCTCCACAGTCTCTGGAGTGCTAATCAGTTGGTGAGCCTTGCAGGAAGTTCTGTCCAAGTACTGTGGGGGCAGCAGGAATGGTGGGGCATGGGTTCAAGGGCACAAGCAGCCAAAAACCCTGAGGCAAATCCAAGACAAACGCTGTCGGTATCTATTACAAGCATCCACTTCCTATGGCTGTGGCATAGTTTATATTCTGATTATGACATTTACCAAATGTAGGGAGTAAAACTAAAGAATAAGTGGTAAAACAAGCCCAGATCAAAACCAAAAACGAGAGACAAGAAACTTTTTTTTTCAGCTTTTTTTCAAAATAAGCAGACATTAGGTTCAAATCAGTAGAGTTGAATGGCACAGCGGTGTGCAAGCACGTGAAAGGAAGTTGTTGGTGACAGCCTGATGGCTCCTCATGATACGGCACTGATCCCCATCTTTAATAATAACCAACAATAGGCACACAGCTAGACTCTCTTCCCTTTCTAATATTATGGGTAAACGTGTGCCTGCCAAATCAAATGCAATTACTGCCTGAGGCGGAAGAGACGAAAGCCCCCAGCTCCTCCACATTAAGAAGATTCAGTGGCTCTAAGAACTGAAGAAGAATGTCATAACACTTTTTATGATTATTACTTGCATTGTTATTATTTGGGTTTGGGATATTATAATTATTATTATGATAATTACTTTTTTATTGATCCTTCCCCTTACGTTTATCTTGAGGCTGAAACAATAACTGCCCAGCTCTCCCTGTGAAAGTGCCTAGGGAGTAGTTGGAAGTGGTGATGAAGAAGTCTTTTTCTTCTGTGTTAGTCCTGCTGGGATACGGTGGTTACTCTGTCTATGTAGGCAGCCTGTGTCACAGATCTGTTCCAAAGCTGTTCACTCCTATTTGGATGTAACTTCCACTTTCTCATGAAATGGTATATTTGAGTGACTGTCAACCCCACCTCCCTACCCAATTTCCACGCAGAGTTGATAGAGAGTTCCTGGCTCTGGTTTCTATACCCCGGTGTCATTTTCACCCATGTTCCGGGGACTTCATTGACTTCCCTGATTAAAGGAGCTCGCATAGCTGTGTCTTGTGTGATCAGTGTTTTATTGGAAGGCAAAGAAAAGGGATTGATTGATCTTATATCTCTGAATGATACTATTTGATGGAAATTTAATAGAAACTGGTAGATTTTAACATTACCAGAAGGGTATATAGAGAACTTGACATTTCAATTTGTTTCTGAATCATTCAGATAGCTGAAGAGCTAGGAATCTACATCATACATTAGTAAGCTTTCCGACCGAGCAATGAGAAGCAGAAGGGAAGAAAGAGCTATGTGGATCATTCATCCATGTGAAACACAGCCAGAAACAAGTGCGTGCTGTATAGAGAGATTTCTCTTCAGTCACCTTCACCAGCTGGGACTAAATAAGTGTATTACTCAAGCTGGGGGGAGGGTTATTGCACTAAACCCTAAGTTTGAGGTTATGCAGACCTGTGAGGTATTAAAGGGCTTAGTGAAGTCCCTGGTACCTCCCGTCCCGAGCTATAGTACCAGGTGCCACTTGACTGGACAATGGATGGGCTTCAAGCTCAGTGCCCCGGTGTGTCCTCCAGCCTCCTCTGATTTCACACCCTTCTTCCACCACACACTTCCCTCTGTGGGTCTCCAGACCTCCTCCGCCCTCAACCCCTCCAGTCTCAGGAGCGACCTCTGCCACCATTTCTCCAAGGCTGTAGTGACCCAACATGTTACTTCCAAGGCATTTGTGGTCTAAATAGGAGAGGATCATGTTTTCCTATCAAGAATGTTACAGTGGACTGGAGAGATGGCTCAATGGTTAAGAGCACTGGCTGCTCTTGTAGAGGACCTGGGTTCAGTTCCCAGCACCCACAGAGTGGCTAACAACCATCCCGAACACCAGTGTCAGGGATCCAATGCCCTCTGGCCTCTGCAGGCATTGTACACACAGATGAACTGCAGACAAAACACTCATACACACAAAATAAATATTTTTTTTCATATTAAAAGAATGGCACAGTAATGTACTCTCCTGCGCCAGCCTGCCTACCTCCAACAAGTTCAACTAGAGAGGCACTGTCCCCCACAAACCTAGGCACCATACAGTCCTGTTTAGAAAACCTAGCCTCAAAAATTAATAAATAAATAGAGTTTTTCCTGATTTACGTTGGACTCGGTGCTCGTGGCTGAACTCTGTTTAAGTGACCTTGATAATTCACATTTTAGATTTGCTTTACCATTCTCATTAGAGGGAGATGTAAGCAAACTCATCTAAGTAAAGATGTAGTTTAATTTATGTACACAAAAGTTTTAGAGAAAAAAATTTGCATAAGCAGAAGGTTTGCTAAATATAGAGGCAAACAGCTACAGGTATTCAATGGGGAGGGGGATGGAAAGTAGATAATTAGGCCACATCCATTTAAGAAGCCGCCAAAGATGTCATCTTTAGGGCTAGGAGATGGGTACACCTGGCAGACTCGGCAGACTGCAGTTAGTTGGCACATACCAGCCCCACGCCCTGCTTCCAGACTGCAGCCCTCCTGGGTTTCCACTCCTTCATCTGCAGGATCTTTAGTTCCTCAGCAAACTGCCCAGCCAAGTGGCCCTGATTTTCAAGTCACTTTTCTTTCGGTTTGGGGTTTGTCTGCCTGTTGGTTGGTTGGGATACGCTCCTCAGGTAGGCTGGCTCTCAGTCTTTCTGCCTCCGCCTGCTCAGCTGGGATTTCAGTGCACCATCATGCAAAGCTACTTTTGCCTTTTTGTTTGAATTAATGTTAACCCAGAACGGTGAAGTAAAAGCAGTGCCGCCTCTCAGTTTGATACTTTCTAACACTTCACATGGGAAAACACTTTCACAGATGTAAGGCTCTTACAGCATTCCAGATGATCTAGCTGGGTCCAGTGCTATAATCTCAAGGGTCCTTACAAAGGAAGAGACATTCACCAGAGAGGATAAGGTTGGGGAGATGGCAGCACTGGTCACCCTAGAAACTGAAACAGGAGATGTTTCCCTAAGAGCTTTCAGAAATTGCCAACCCTGCCAATACCTCAATGCTAGCCCAGCCAAAGGATTTCATGCCTCTGCTCTCCCAAACTCTAAGAAAGTCTGTATTGTTTTAAGTCATTAGATTTACCATAAATTTCCTATAATATAATAAAAAATTAATTTTCTAAGTCACGAATATTTTATTATTTCATGAACATATGAAGACCCTTAAAATTAGGAAGATGTTTTTAGCCTCTGGTGATCTATTAATTTGGAAGCTTATAAGTAACATTGATATTCAGGATAAAAATATAAGCCCTATTTTACAGTTATGTAGGTAGCTGATAAAAACTATTTATTGAATTTGCACTGTGAAGACATCATTTTGGGATAGACAGTGGCACAAGAGACATTGCTACTGAAGTGTTTTAATGCTAAGAAAGAAAAATGTATAAAATTTAATTGTCTTGAGCATTGCATTTTATTCTCTCCCAAATATTTCCTGGCAAACAATGGATGTTCTAAGCTTTCTATTGAGCTATGTAAATTAAGCTGTGGAAAACAGTGGGGATGGAGTTGTCCTGAAGCTGCCTGTGATGAACTGTGAATTGCTTTATTTTAATTAATAGCCTAAGAAAAGAATTACAAGAAAAGAAAAGAAAAGAAAAGAAAAGAAAAGAGGGGGAGGGGAAGGAATCAGAAGTGGGAAGGAGAGGGAGAGAGGAGAACTACCAGCAGGTTTTCCAAACAGGCTGACTGAGTGGAAGAGGACTGGGCTTCCCAGGAGCCCACCTGCAGTACTTCAAGGTTTGGCCCTTGGCAGTATGCATTAGTTACTTTTCTGTTGCTGTGATAAACCCCATGAACAAAACAACTTATAGAAGGAAGAGTTTATTGGGCTTATGGTTCCAGAGGGATGAGAGTCCATCATGGTGGGGAGGCGTGGCAGGAAGCAGCAGGAACAGAAACCTGAGCACTCACATCTTCAAGCAACACAGGGAGCAGAGAGAGCAAGCCAAAAGTGGGGCAAGGTTATGATCTCTCAGCCCGCCCCCAGTCTTGGGTGTCTGCCAGCAGACCTCTATAACCTAGACCTAGACCTAGACCTAGACCTCTATAACCAGTGCCACCAACTGGAGTCAAGTATTGAATACTTGGAGCCTATGGAGGACGTTCTCGTTCAAACCACCACACAGCACATGTTCAACCCTCAGCTTACCCAAGACTCATCAGGTTGGGACAGATCTTCAAACCTAGAAAGTGCATTTGGAGCGTTCTGAATTTCAGGTAAAGATCACACATCTCAATCTACACATTTACTTGGTATAATGCTAGAGGGCTATAATTTGAGAAACAAAAATACAGAGAAATCAACATCAGGACCCTGTTTGGTTCAGAACTTCCATAAAACGGCAGGGCCTAATGAGCGTGATAAGAGCCACTAGCAGGTATTATGATCTGAATAGGATTGCCCCCCCCCCGCCCGAAAAGACAGTTCACACGTTAAAGCCTTGATTTTCAGTTGGTGGTGTTGATAAGGGATCACAAGGGCACTAACCTCACCCACAGATTAATCCACAGATGACTTCACAGCTGAACATGATATTAAGGTCTAGTTGAAGGAATTAGGTAATTGGGAGTGTGGGTTTCTGGCACTCAAGCCTTCTGCCCTTCCACAATTCCTCCCTCTTCCTCTTCCTGCTTCCAGTCACCACAGAGTGACAACTTTGGTCTTCCAAGCCCTCTCTGTCACAATCCATAAACAACAGAGTCAAGTCACCATGGATAGAAACATCTAGAACTGTAAGCAAAAATAAACACCTCCTCCTTTAAGTTGTCTTGTCAGATAGTCTATCACAGCAACGAAAAGCACACTAATATAGCAGGGCACAAAAATAAAGCAATAGAGACAACAGTCTTAGAAATAAAAAGAATCACAGAAATGAGATATTGAAGGGTGAAAGTGTACTGACAACTTCCACGTGTACAGACAGTGCAGCAGAAGTGCATCCGTGTGTGTGCCGCAGTGAGAGGGTTATAGCAAGGGACAGAACACAGCATGAAGGGTAGCTGAGGTTTCAGGCCCACAGAACTCACATGTGAGGAGACTGTGAGCAGCCAGAAATTTCCACGAGAGCTAGCTGAGTTGCAGTTATCAGTGGATGCACACCAGCATTAACTGACTCACCACTGAGGTCAAACATAGTTCAAGTTATAATAACAGCTAACTTGTATTGAGAACCTATGACATGCTAAGCACTGTTCCAAAGACCACTGTTTCATTCGGTCTCTCTGCCTACCATGTGCAATATGGGCTCTTCTTGTCTCCATTTTATAAATGAGCACATGAAAGCAAAAAACGCAAACTTGATTAAAATTAGGCAAAGTACTGGTTTCTGAGTTAACTTAATTTTCTTATTATATCAGTGGCATTATCTTAACCCTTATTCCAAGACTGTGGCAGGCCTTGGCTACCATCAAGGATGTCTGTTAGATTTAGGAGTACAGAAAAAGGAAAGAGTTTAAAGTTAACAAATAAGAGGCAGAGCCAGACCTGCAACAGGCAAGGGATGTGCTCCCTGGATTCAGCAAGTCCAACAAAGAACTGATAGCTTTTCCTGGAGGAACGATTATCTGCGCCCCAAAGAGGGAGCAGTCTGGTCTTATATAGGAACTCTGCTGCACACAGCTGCAAGAGTTAACTCCATGCCAGGGTCTGGTGTCCTTGAGGTCTTTTCTGAAGATTATTTGCTCAGGCAGGTGGGTGAGTTATCTATAGCACTAAAGGAGACAGGTGGACTCCACAGTCTCTCCACACAGTCCAGGGAGTGATCAATTGATAAGGCTTGAGCAAGGCCAGGCTGCCAATTTAGGGACAGTTAACCACTCCAAGGAATTTATGTCTTTATGACCTCCTCTAATGAAGCTTATGGCTCTCCTGAAATTCGCATATTCTATTAATATCAGTATGGTCCACCTTCAAATTATATCCTGCTTCTCACCGTGTTTACTACCTCCAACATTGCTAGCCTAGCCCAAGTCATCATTATGCTGCTAAAACAGCCTCCTAACTTTTATGCACCTGCCGTGTCAAATCTGTTTTCAGTACAATGGCTGTGGTGGTGCTTTTCAAACATGCCACACTTCACTCAAGAATATATCAAAAGGAGCCGTATGTATTTGAAGGAGTGGTTGAGACCATTATTCCTCAGGGAAATTCAAGATAAAATCCTAATGAAATATCACTGTATAACCATCATGATTTGAGGCAGATAAAGTAGTCAATGTCAAGTACTGGCAAGTATGAGAAGCCACAAACTCTTATGTAGGGGGTGGGGGTGGGGGGACAAAATGCCTGTCAGAAACAGTGTATGGGAGAGGAGATTTATTTTGGCTCGTGGTTTCAGGGACTTTCATTTCACAATGTCAGGATGGACATGGTGACGGAATGTGTGGCAGCAGGTGATCACATGGTGATAACAGACTAGCAGGCAGAGTGCAGGCAGAACGATGACAGGTACAGCCTCCAGGGGACCACCCCTACCGACCTACTTCTACCAGCCAGGCCTCACCTCCTAAAGCTTTCACAGCCCTCCAACTGAAGGCAAGCGGGTAGGTGCTCTAGCCCAACAATCCCACTCCCAGGTAGGTATCCAAGGGAAATCCATACAAGTATCTACTTAGAAGCTTATCCAAGAGTATCAAAACTCAGACAAACTCAGGGTATTTGTTTGGTGCGGGGGACTCGTGTCATCAAACACCGCAATGAAAACAGGGCGGCGAAAATACTGCAACTTACATGAATCTACCAGGGTTGAAGGAAAGGATCCAGAGATAAGATAGGACACGGCTTGGATCTCTGAACTAACCTGCAGTGTTAGAAGTCAGAGTAGAGCTATACTTGTGGAGGAAGAAAAGTTAGTAGCTGGAAAGGAGACACAGGGAGTGTAGGGTCCTGATGATACTCTGTTTCCAGAACTGGGTATGCAGTGTTTTCACTTTTCAAAACTTCCTTGAGCTGTGTATATACATTTATATATATGTATCATATTTATATTTACCATGCTAATGTACATATGCTTCATGATTTATGATGATATATTAGTCAACTTTTCTTTATCGTAGCAAATATATAAGATAATAAACTTAAGAGAAAATATGTATTTTGCCCCATGGTATGGGAGGTTTCAGTCCTTGATCAGTAGCGAGCCCCTGGCAGGACACCACCACTCACCTCAGGATCAAGAAAAGAAAGAGGAGAAAGGTCTGGCCCAAGCAGTCCCTTCAAGGACATACCCTCAAGGCCTTCTGCTAGGTTGTACCTCAAAAACATTGTACTACCCTTGAGCCAGGGATGAAGCCTGTAGCACATGGACCCCTGGGGAATCTAAATGATAAACCCACTGTAGGCCGAAAATAGAGTGAGCTGAAAGTGTACTCAACCTACTGACATCAAAACCAGCAACGCAGTGCACTGTAGAATCCTGGCTACATACCTCATGATTGTGTGACCGACTGGAAGCTATGGTTCTCAGCCAGTGCCCAGTATCACAAGGATCTGGTACTTCATTTTGCTGACCAAGAAAACACAAAAACTCAAGATTCAGAATTTGGTTTCTATGAAATACATACCATTTCATATCACTGTCTGGCCCCCCAAAGCATAAGTAGGACTGCTTTAAACCATCTCTACAAATATATATGTATTTATAATATGTATTTCATATATATGTTATTCAATAAAAAGTTTTCGAAATAAGTGTATAAATCACATTCTATGACTTCTTTATTAAAAACTCTCCAGTGCCTTCCTACTGATTCAAGAGTAATTGTCAGGGCTCCTGCCACAGCTTGAAGGCTGTGCTGCTTAGTGTCAACTGTGAACCAACACAACCTGGAGCCACCTGAGGAGAAAGTCTTTTTGCAATCATTACATGTATTTATCTGTTTATTTTGTATGGGGTGGGTGCACACATGTCACAGTGTGCTCTGGAGGTCAGAGGATGACTTTCAGGAGTTGGCTCTCTCCTTCCATCATGTGAGTCTCAGGGATTAAACTCGGGTTTTCAGATTTGGTGACAAGTACCTTCACCTTCTGAGCCATCTTGTCAGCCCCCTGAGAAGGACATCTTAATGAATAATGAGTTGGCTCAGGTTGGCCTGTGGAGAATCTGTGAGGAATGGTCTTCACATTGTTAATTGACATTGAAGATTTAGCACCATTTCCTAAGGAGGGGTCCTGAATAGTATAAGAGATGAGAAAGCTAGTTGAGAACAAGCAAACAGCATGCCTGCATCTACTCATGTCTGACTTGACTATGGATGTGATGTGGCCAGTTGCTTCAAGCTCCTGACATTGTGACTTTCATTCTAGATGCAACCTGGAACTGTAAGCAAGAGAAACCTTTCTCCTCTAAGCTGCTTTGTGTCAGGGTGTTGACCACAGTAACAGAACGAAACTGGAAGAAATGCCCTGCATGAGGAACATCATCCACCTTGCTGCTCTTACCTCCTTCCCATCCTCTTCTGTTCACACTGACCACACTTGTCCCTTCCCTGTTTCCAGGGCCACTGTAGCTTTCTTCTTTTTTTTCTCTAATTATCTGAAGAGTTTACTCTTTTCTCTCCTTTTCTCATCATTTCATTAAAATAACAACTCTCCCACCCCAGACTTCTGGGTTTCCTTTCTCTTTGTTTTATTTTTCCTCATTGAACACAGCACCTCTTAATTTGATATTGTCTTAGTTACTTTGTTTATTAGTTGATAATGACAATTACCCATCACAATGCCACCACTCCTTGACAAGTTGATACCTATACATATCACTTTAAATCACATCACACCTCTGTTCCCTACATTCTCATTTTCATCTCAGAATGCAAAACTTATTTAGTCCATCTCTAAAAATCTCCATTGTCTTTAACAGTCCCAACACTGTTCAAAAGTCCAGTCTCTTCTGAGACTCAAGAAACCTCTTACCTGTGAACCTCTATCAAAAAAATTACATACTTCCAATATAAAATGGCCCAGAATAAGCATTCCTATTCCAAGAGAAAGAAATGGGGGACACAGCAAGGAAAGATCAGACCCAAGCAAGCCCAAAAAGTCAGCTGGGAAAGCATCAAATATTGCAGCTCCGTATCTGGCATCTAACGATGGATCAGCTTGGGAGTCCCACCCCTCTGCTCTGCCCCTACAGCATGAATAGCATCTTCTCCAGCCTTCTCCACTCTGTGCCTTCAGCTTCGCCTGGAAATGCCCTTCGGTCCTGGCATCTCCAACTACGTATAGGGATCTCCATTGCTACTTAGGCTTCACTTTCCCAGCACCATGCAATGGGCTCTCAAGACCTCCTTGTAGGGAATCCCACCAGGTCATGATCTGCTTGGCCATGGCAGCTTTCTGGAACCTTGATGCCAAACTCCATGACTCTTGCATTTCATATTCTTAAAAGCTAGCGGTGCATCAACAGTGCCGACAAGGTCTGCTGGCAGCTCACGATGCAGTCTGCCCTCTTCTGTCACAGCTGTAGTGGACTCCATACACCTGGATGGCTGAACCTCATACAACCCTTTCCTAGGCAGCTGTTTTCACAGGAGAATCCTACAGCAGCTCTCCGTTTTCAAGTGTATTTGCGTGGTTACAAGTTGGAGCCTTCAATGGGGAGAGCACCAGGGCACCTTTCCTACTGTCCCAGTGCAGAGTGTGAGATTTCTCTTTAATGGCGAAATTCCTTTAACAATTGTACCTGTTCTCTCACCACCCTACTTGTCCACAACTTTAAATTCTCTCACGTTCCTTTCTTTACCAAACTATATATTTTTCATATCTTTCGGCTCTACTTTTTGCTCTCTCTCTCTCTCTCTCTCTCTCGCTCTCGCTCTCGCTCTCGCTCTTGCTCTAGTTCTCTGTAGCCATGGCCAGTAACCGTGTCCTACCCTGAATATAATCCATTTTTGAAATTTCCTCTGCCAAATAAATGAATCTATTGCTGTTGTCATTGTTTGAGTAAAGTCTAATGTATTCTTGGATGGCCTCAAACATACTGTGTAGCTGAGGATGACCTTAAACTCCTGATCCTCCTGCCCCTACCTCCTAAGTGCCAGAATTACAAGTGTGTGTCACTATGCCTTGCTATCCATTACTTTTAAATTCAGCCTTATTTAAGGTCTCAAGACATAGGAGTAATGAAGCCAAATTATTTTCCAGGCTATCATACAAATGGTCTCTGGCCCAGCTCCTTGTATCCCTCTGGTACCTCATGAGCCTGGCCTTCACTGTCTGTAATTCTCAGCATTCTGTTCTTCTAGACTCCTACAAGAATGACCCATTAAGCTCTGATTGCAGCATTCTAGGGCTTCTCTGACCCATAGCTCCAAACTCCTCCACATTCCACCTATAAACTGGTCCCCAAAGTCTGAGAATGTCATGGTTAGTGTTATCACAGAAATTACTCCATTTCCCAGGACCAGTTTTCTATATTAGTTTCTTTTCTCATTGCTAGGAAGAAATTGCTTTGCTTGAGGAAGAAGAAGTTTATTCTGGCTCATTGTTGCAGCAGTGAAGGCATGGTAGTGAAGGCACGGCAACAGGAAGGAGCATGCGCTTGATCAAGCTATGTCCACAGTCAGGAAGCAGACGAATGCTGGCACTCAGCTCACTTCCTCCATTTTATCTTCTCCACAGTGATGGTAACATCCAGGATCAAGATGGGTCTTTCCTCTTGTATTAAACAACTTCATGAAACCACCCAGAGACCCAAAGGTGTGTTTCCAGGGTAATTTCTAAATCCATTCAAGTTTCCATGAAGATTAACCATCACAGACATGACTTGTAGCAAGGGGGTGGGGGGTTGTTGGTTGGCTTGGTCATGCATCTCCTTCACAATAGATACTCTGGGTAGAGATACATAATTAAACTATTCACTGTTGTATCCTCTGTTAGGCACTTGATAGCTACTCAATGAACGTTTTTTTTTTAATGAATGACCATTAGCTTTACTACATTTGTTATTCATGAGAGCCTCTATCTTATCTAAAATGCTATACATAACACATAGGTAGTGCCTTCATTTCTTAGGGTAGCAAAACAAACTATGACAAACATGACAACTTGAAAAAATAAATTTATTTCCTATCCATCTGATAGGTAGGTGCCTTAAATCATAGTGTCACCAGCCCATATTCCCTCTAAAAACACTAGTGGAAAATTCTGCCTCTGGTGACTCCTGGTACTCTTTGGTTTATGGTGGCATTATTCTAATCTCTGATTTTGTCTTAACTTTGTTTTTTTTTTTCCTTCTTTGTTCCCTGTCTTATCTTTTGTCTATCTCTCATTAAGGTCTTTGCCTTTGACTCAAAGTGACTCTAATCCAAGAAGACTTCATCTCAAAATCCCTAACTTAATTTCATCTCCAAATAAAATCACATCATGAGGTTGAAGGTACACATAGGTCATAGAGGAAGAGGGATAATCAGGTGGCTAAAGGCAGAAACTATCTTATTCTTTATTACTTTTTACCCACAGTCAGAACAGAACATTTTCTTAGTAAATGGTGATTAACTGAGTAAGCAAATGACTAATGAATTTATGCTAAATTCACAAGGGATACATTTATGCATTACAATAGTAAGATGTGTTAGAGGCCTGATTGTCAGTGAGGACAAAGGAATAAAAGACTGGATCATGATGTCAGTGAAACACCAAGGCAGGGCAGACTGCAATATCCGGACCATTGTGGCTTCTGTAGAGCAATATTCACAGGAAAGCAAAAACCAAGCACATAATATGCTAGAAGCAAAGGTAAAGGAGGGCAGGTAATGCATTAGGAAGAGAGAGACTGTGCAAAACTAGAGAAGAATGAGAATGTGTGCAAAACTACAAAGCATACTCATAAATCTAATGGGCTTTGTGGAAAAGAGACAAAGTGGGGCTGGATTTCCTATGGTATAATGGGCTGAATTTATGGTGCTGGGTAAGCATATAAACTTAACGGTGATAGTTTAATAAAAATTCATGATTAAAAATTTAAAATTCTGTTTTGATATGGTTGCACATAATTATTTATTCCATTGATGATGTAGTTTTATAGTTAGCTAATGATCCAAATATTATTCTAGGCTTTCCCTCATTTGCAGGAGAAAAATGTAAGGAAGAAATAAGCATCTAAGCATCAAGATTTAAAGGCTTAACAACACTGAGACTTGGACTAACTGATTGTTTCAGAATCCTGTCTAGTATTCTGAAGAGACGGTTTTTACTTTCTTTCTTGCCAGCAGACAGCCTAAAGTCTGTTCTGTCGGTATCAAAAACCCCACCCTTCAACAATCCCTTTTAATAAAAATCGGGAGGTAATGAAAACCCTTCAGATGTTGATCCTTGCAGGGCTTCATGAAACGCAGAGTCAAAAGTGGTAACCCAAGATTATTTGGGGATATCTTAGAAACTGTTCACTTCTTACAGACCTCCTGGTGTGATGGTGGGCTGGAGCTGGTAAGAGAGCAATTCAGCATAAGAAAAAAAAGGACTTTATTCCAAAGAGAGAAACAGAGAAAAAGCTTCAGAAAATCACAAAGGAAATGAAAGGATTCTGGGAAAGAGCAGAAACAAAGACATACCAGGAAGCCTAAAAGCAAGCTGGACAAAGCCTCAGCTGGACAGTTTCCTAGTGGGGGAAGGAGATTTAGAAACCACTTCCAAAAAGGTAAGCCAGATGAAAGCTGGGCAGCCCTACTGTCCTGGCTAGTTTTTTTGTCAACATGACACAAACCTAGACTTATCTGGGGAAAGGGAATTTCAGTTGAGGAATTTCCTCCATTATATTGGCCTGTACACATGTCTCTTGATTACTAACTGATGTATGAGGGCCTAGCACACCGTGGGAAGTACTATTGCTGAGCAGGTAGGCCTGGGCTGTATAAGAAAGGTAACCAAGCAACCCAGAGGAAGCAAGCCAATTGCTGCCTCCGGGCCCTTCCTTGAACTCTTGACCCTGCTTCCCTTGATGATGGAATAACCTGTAAACTGAAATAAACCATTTCCTTTCCCAGGTTGCATTTGGTCATGGTGTTAATCACAACAAAGAAGCAAACTAAAACAAAAATTTGTACCAGAGTGTGGGGTTTTACTATGATAGACCTGACCATGCTGTTTGGGAGAGACTGAGGAAGTGTTTGGATCATTGGGATATTCAGAAAAGATTTCCGTTGTATTCATTGTAATACCCTCTGGCTATTACAATCTTTCTACCTCTTCTTCCTTGATATACCCTAAATCTCTGGGGGCAGGGTATGATATAAGTGTCTTATTTAGGGCTGAACACTGCAATTTCTTATTCTCTGCACATTGACCAGTTATGGGACTCTGTGCTGCTCTCCATCTGCTGCAAAAAGCAGTGTATCTGATGAGAGCTGAGAGATGCATTCATGTATGGGTATAACAAGAAGTCATTAGGAGTCCACTTAATTCTATGTCCAGTTAGCAGAATACTAGTAATAGGTTCTCCCACAGAGCCTTCAACCTGTCAAGTCACAGCTTCTTGGCTCTGATAATGGTGCCATGAATCAGTTCCATCATGTGAAGCCAGTCTTAAATCCAATTAGAAAGAGGTCGGTTACTCTTACAAAATTTGTATCACTATTGCACCACTGGGCATATGTGGCCAGGTATTGGTGGTAATAGTGAGCTTCACTACTGAAGCTCACAGTGTTCACAGCTGGGTAAGATTGACAGGTGCTTTTCTTTTTGGTAGTAGGCATAATGCATAGCACTTTCCAACACTACAAACTAGCCAGTCCAGTTGAAGCTCCAAGGCTTGATTTCTCTATACTCTGTGACACATGGGTCTTCAACAATAGGGTCTTACCACCAATCTCTGGCAGGTAACCAAGAGCAATGGTAACAGACAGTACTGGTTTGAGGGTCCATGGGATATCCACCCCCTGGGTCAAGAACTCCAAGAATGGGAGCCCATTCCTGGCATTGGGCCTTTTTTACCCATTATCCTAGAATTCACTATATAGACCAGGCTGGCCTAGATATCATAGAGACTGGCCTGCCTCTGCCTCCAAAGTGCTGAGATTAAAGGTGTGTGGCACCATGCCTGACATTGGCATTGGGCTTTTTATCTGCCTACCTGTGGTGGCTAATGGGGCATTGTGACCCAGATGTTCCTCTGATAAGCCATGGTCCCACCTCCTTCCCACACTCTGCAGAAGGAATCAAGCCCAAAAGTTGTGGAGCTTCTGCCATATTGGGCATGGGAAAGTGCTGAGCAAGAGAAGATGGGGGTGGGGGACAGATGGCACGTGCATTTCAAATATGGAAAAGGAAAAGCCTATAAGAATCAGTGTTTTTGTAAGTCACCCCCTCCCAATGTCATATAAACTATGCAAAATCCAAATAGGATGCCTTATGTCAGTCTGTCAGCCCCAGGGCCTCAGAGGTCACAGGCACAAATCTCCTAAGAAGGGGGAGGGAAAATTTTACTGAAACAATTGGCATAATATGGCAGGAGTCCAGGGAAAACATGGGGATGTGGGCCTTGAAAAGCATTACGGTTCCAGCAGTGTTGGGTGAACCAACCGAAAGGGAACCAGGTTCAGAATCCCAAATCCAGGAGGGCAGAGATGGGTGCCACAAGGCATCCTGTGAGGTAACACGACCCATCTGGGCAAAGCTGGTGGGAACCCAGGGGAGAAGGTGGCCAAACCCCATACTCTTAAGGGTGTGGTAACATGCGTTATACAATGGTTCATAAAATATGTAACTAAAAAAATGCAGGCTGCACAGAAGTGGATGGCCTCAAAGGGGAAAAAAAATCCCTGGGCCACAGTCGTCCTGTAAATGTGGGAAAATAGCTGAGTTGCTTGTATGTGAAGATTCGCTTAAGGTCTTAGAGAGCCTAGAAAATCTTTTACAAGCCTTGGACACAAGAGGGGAACCCAGAGAGGAGTGTGGCCACTTTGTATAATAAAAGATTTGTCTGAAACGAGGCAGCCCCAGTGGAAACTAAAAAGGCTAAGGAATTACTGACAAGCTCAGCCTCAACCTCAGAGCGTAAAAGAGAGGAAAAACAGGAGATCTTAACTTGTGTAAGGTTAGGGAACCAGGAGTCAAAGGACCCAAAGAAAAAGACAGATAGTAATGTGGAAAAAAACGACCTAGAAAAAAACGTAGCTAAAGCTGCCCCTCAGATTCAACCTTTGACACAAAAAGAGAAAAAAGTTACCAGTACTGTAGCTGGGAGAAAATACTCCACACTGGAGCTGTTGAAACTAGGAAAGACTTACAAACAGGCAATCAAAGAGCCACTTACCACGTGGCTCATGAGGGTATGGAACATGGGAGCAAATAATGTCAGCCTAAGACCTTCAGAAGCTTCACAGCTGAGTTATATAACCACCCATCTGTCCTTGAGACATAGGTTGTTTAACCTAGGCCAATACAGGAGGGAGCAGTCCCTAATGGGATGGCTTGTGCAAGGCATTAAAGATACATGGTCATCACCAATGGAGACTCCCATGATTAACAGGGGCTGGAGGACTAGAAAAGAGGGACAGGCATTACTGAGAGAACTAGGTATAAGGGAAACAATATACAATGCCCAGTTCACTGGACCAGATAGGGCTATGTTCACCAGAGTTATAAAGGAAAGTTTAATTCAACTGGGACCTCAAGAATGGTATAGAGCTTTAATGGTTTTGCTAAGTCCTTTAATGGGACAGGATCTTTGTAAAGTGAGAGAGGCTTTGGCAGATCTTGTCTGTAAAATAACAGAACAACCTATAAGAGATATAAAAAAGACCTGACAGAAGAAATGGTCCAGTTGGGTTACTCAAAGATAAATGTGGAAATATTTACATCAAACCCAAATTCCCAAAGAAAAATTTGATAAAAAACCAAATTCAGTACTAAGGAGTTTCTGGAAGGCTTTAAAACCTGAGGAACAGTTTACAAAAGACATTCAGAGGATGAAAACTGTCCCAGGGTGGTTAAGGATCCCCAAAGATTAAATAAGGTAACTTTCTCTCCTGAGAAAGGCTATGCTGGGGTGGAGGCAGTTTTTCCCACCAGGGCCTCCCCCAGCAGCCAGGGATGATCAATGGAAAGGCAGCAGATATGGTTACAGCCAGGAGGCAGACCCAGAGCCTGCCTGACTCAGGGAACCAACAGATATAGTGGGGACAATAGAGACCCCCTGCATTACCATGTAAAACCCCCAGAAAACAGAATGACTGTAGTAAAGAACTAACTAAATTAATGCCTCTTACCCATGCTATGGTACCTAACAGAGATCTATGGAGAAAGCAATTAACACAAATTGATAAGACCTTTCCATGCTATGTTAGACCTTGTCTGTGATTGATTTAATATATGATGTTAACCTTCGAGTGTTTTACAGATGTGAAACATTTGAAAGATACCTGAAGAAACAAAGGCCAGCTATAGCTGTAAGATTCATGGGACTTTTACGGTTAGATAAGATAAAAACGGAGGCTCCCAAAACTATACAACTGCCAAGAAAAACTACAGTACCAGGGGTGGGTTGCCCACCTATGAGCTGTTGGTCAGAGATAGATCGTAGAAGTCCTTAAATTAATCAAGGCTATTGCCATTAATGTCAGTTGTACACTAGAAAGGTAAGGCCATGTTGCTGAAGACACTGCATGATGTGAGTGTGGGGGAAGAAGAGACAGAGCCAAGACTAAGCTAAAAACTCTATGCCACTGGATGGATGGCTTTCATAGTGCCAGAAGATGCTATGAAGATGGTTGAGGAACAAAGGATTCCCTATGATTCTACTAAAAAACGGACCCCACATGCTGCACACTATGGGCATGCCAAGCAATGCCTGCAAGTGCAATAATGGCTCAACTAACATATGTACAAATTTCCAATTGATAAGGCCAACTCCTAGGGATGTAACACACATCTGTTGCTGTAGACCTGGCCAATCCCCTGTATCAGGAAAGGCTACAGGCCCCAGCAGGGAAGCCATTGCAAGTATACTGTTTAATGAATATAGTACACCTACTGGGACATCTTCTAGGCATTTGTATTTACATTCATGTTTGTTTAGATGTGTCTACTTCCTTCCATTTGTCTTTATAGTAGGGGAAACACCACTGAGACAGATCAGCAGCCACATCTTTAAGACAAATGATGGGGAAGCCCAAGAGGTCAGTATCTCACCATGATACAAGAGAAATAACCCTGCATCTGCCACCCCCTCCAAGGCACAGGGAAATTCATGGAAGAGGTGGTGGAAAGTTTGTAAGAGTCAGAGGAAGGGGTGGAGTGTGAGCCGGATGTTCCTCTGATAAGCTATGGTCCCACCTCCTTCCCACACTCTGCAGAAGGAGTCAAGCCCAAAAGGGGTGGAGCCGCTGCCATATTGGGCACGTGCGAATGCTGAGCGAGAGAGGATGGGGGCAGGAGAGACAGATGGCACGTGCATTTCAAATATGGAAAAGGATATAAGAATCCATGTTTTTGTAAGTCACCCCCTCCCAAATGTCATATAAACTATGCAAAATCCAAATAGGATGCCTTATGTCGGTCTGTCAGCCCTGGGGCCTCGGAGGGCACAGGCTCAAGTCTCCCAAGATGGGGGAGGGAAAAAATTTACTGAAACAGGCATTGTTTCCCCTCAGTATAGGTGGTCTAGTTTGCCTTCAACTGTGACAAAACATTTTGACCAATACCAACTTAGGGAGGAAAGGGTTTATTTGGCATACATCTCCCAAGTCACAGTTCATCAATGAGGAAGCCCAAGATAGGAACTCAGGGCAGGAACCTGGAGGCAGGAGCTGGAGCATAGGCCACAGAGGAATGCCACTTACTGGCTTGCTCCCCTGGTCCATGCTCAGCCTGCTTGCTTATACAATACAGAACAACTTGCCCAGGGGTGGCACTGCGTACAGTGGTCTGGGCCCTCCCACATCATTCCACAATCAATATCCCACAAGTATGGCCACAGGTCAGTCCAATGGAAGCAATTCCCAAAATGAGGTTCCTCTACCTAGGTGTGTCAGGTTGACAACTAATGCTATCCAGAAAAATAGGGAAATTCCATTTAACATCTTTTGACATGTGCACCTGTATGTGATTTAGGAAGCTTCTACAGTAGGAGGTTTCCATATGAATTTTATAAAGGCCTTTAGTATTAGTTATCCCTCCCTGTACTTCCCCTCTACCCTACCCTCCCATTCCACACCTAATTTAACCCTTCCTGTTCCATTATTCTTCCTTTATATCACTGCCTTCCATCCTCCCATGCAGCTACCCCCCCCCCCAGGCCCTCCTACTAGTTTCCGGATTGCTATGATTTTTCCAGTTACAACATGCATATGTAAAGATAGAATATGTAACATCTGTATCCCTGTGTCTGGGTCATCTCATGCAGAATGATTGTTTTCAGTTTCATCCATTTAACTGAAAGTTTCACAATTTTGTTTTTCTTAATATCAGAGTAATATTCCATTGTGTAAATGGACCACATTTTCATTACCCCTCGTCAGCTGATGAACATCTAGGTTGTTTCCATTTCCTGGTTATTGTGAATAGAACAGCAATACCCACAGATGCACAGGTACCTCTGTCATAGGATATGGAGTCTTTTGAGTATAAGCCTAAGAGCAGTAGAGCTGTCATGTGGTAGATCTATGTCTAAATTTTTGAGGAACGTCCACACTGATTTGCATAGTGGCTGCACCAGTTTACACTCCCACCAACATTTGTTGTCATTTGTTTTTTGGATCTTAGCCATTCTGACTGGGGTAAGATGGAATCTTAAAGTAGTTTTAATTTGCATTTTCATGAAATGGCTAAAGATACAGAATACTTTAAAAATATTTCTCAGCCATTGGTGTTCTATCTTTTGAGAACTCTGTTTAGTTCCTTGCCCCAATTCTTAGTGTGGGTGTTTGTTTTTATGATGTTTAGCTTTTTGAGTTCTTTGTATATTTTAGATATTAACCCTCTATCAGATGTATAGCTGGTAAAAAAAAATGTTTTTTTCCCAGTCTGTGGGCTGTCTCTTCACTTATGTGATGGTGTCCTTTGCTGTACAGAAGCTCTTTTCATTTCCTGTGGTTCCCTTTGTCAACTGTTCTTACAGTTTGGACTAAAGAACATTAGGATGGTACACTACAACCAAGTTTGTTTCTTTTCAGGGATTGAAGTTTGGTTCTACATGTGCAAATCAGCACATAAATATCTATGTGTATTCTAGATACTATCTGTCAGAGGTATAGCTGGTAAATAACACATAAATAAACAAGGGAACAAGAAAAATTAAAAAAAAAATCACTTAAAAATGGAAGAATGCAGAAACAAAATTAGGCAAATATATGAAAAAAAATAAAAACATAAACAATTAAAAACCATAGGAATCCTGCTG
>NW_008340410.1:175589-182703 GCF_000622305.1 Nannospalax galili | reverse complement strand
AAAAAATCACTTAAAAATGGAAGAATGCAGAAACAAAATTAGGCAAATATAACACAAAAAATAAAAACATAAACAATTAAAAACCATAGGAATCCTGCTGAAGGTACCTTATAAAAGAAATCGTGGAAATGAAAGAAAAAGAATAGTATTGGAGCAGTTCCTTTCTGGACCCTATTAACACTAGTTATGTGGAGGCTCAGTTGGACTTGGAGACTCTTGTTTACACCATTCTGAGTTTACTGATATCTACCAGAACAATTTCCACAGCACACATTTTCCTTTTTTGTGTACTATGGGGTCTGGATACAGTTAATTTTGCATTCTGTGGGTATGACAGGTCCTCTCACACTCCCCAAAATTCCATTTTTATTTTTCTAATGTAACAGTAAAAACTAATAGCATTATTCTTCAAAAATGCAACTTTATTCATTCTGTAACACTTTATAAATCAGATTTGAGATGCTTATGGGCTAATAATATTTTTACTAAATTTTACTAAACTCATTTTTGTAGTGGTAAAATCAAGTCATAAAGTAGGGGTGGGGAAGGCCTGTAATCCCAGCACTCAGGAGGTTGGGGCAATAGAACTACTATCAGTTTGAGGTCAGCCTGAGATATACAGTGAGTTCAAGGCCAGCCTGATGCATAGAGCAAAATGCTGATTGTCAAAAAACAAACAGAAAGGAAGAGAGAGAATGAGAGATGGAGAAAAGAAAAAGGAAGGAGGGAGGGAAAAAGAGAGGAGCAGAAGAGACTGGATTCACAAGTCTCATAAGATTGTGTGTGTGTATGTGTGTGTGTGTGTGTGTGTGTGTGTGTGTGTGTGGTTTTAGTTTTTTGAGACAGCTATAGCCCCAGCTGGTTTGGAACTCACTATGTAGACTAGGTTGGCCTCAATCTCATAGAGATCTGCCTGCCTCCCAGGTATGCACTACCACACCTGGATTAAAATGTAAATTTTACAAATGACACAAAGTAGAATATATAAAAGCTAGCTGGGAGCCAGCAAGACGGATCAGTGGGTGAAGGAGCTTGTTGCCAACCTGACAACCTAAGTTTGACCCTCCATAACTCAAATGGTAGAAGGAGAGAACCAACTCCCAAAAGTTGTTCTCCAATACACACACACACACACACACACACACACACACACACACACACTCATACACACACACACACACACACTAAGTAATAACACTAATAATAACTTAATGTAATAAGACCCTTAGCTGCCTTGCCAGCAATAATATACAAATACACACTTTTCTAATGTGATAAAGTTTGCTTCTAATACCTATTCAGCTCAACTCAACCATTTATTCCAGTTCCTCCTGAGGCTTACATGACACAGAACTGCTATTAGCTCTTACAAACCAGCCAGAAGCAGTCTAAATAAACTAAAGAAACCACATGATTATCTAAACCAATACAGAAAAGGCCTTCCACAAAACCCTTCATAATGAAGACATTGAAGAAAGTGGGAATAGAGGGGATATAATAAAGACTATATAATGGCAAACCTATGGCCAACAGCACATTAAATGGGGGAAAGTGAAAACACTTCCTCTAAAATTTCAAACACAAAAGTGTCCACTGTACTCTTATTCAACTTAGAACTGCAGTTCTTAGCTGGAACAATATAAGAGAAAGAAATAAAATGCATGCAAGTAGGAAAAAAGCCAAATTATCCCTATTTTCAGACGACATGATTCTATATTTAAAAGACCCTAAACACTCTACAAGGACAGTCTTAGACCTGACAAACACTTTCAGCAAAGTAGCAGAATACAAAATCAACATATAAAAATCAGTAGCTTTCCTATATACCAATAGTAAACTTGCCAGTAAGTCAGAAAAAAAAATACCTAGGAAATAAACATAGTCAGGGAAGTGAAAGACCTCTGTAATTGAAAACTTTAAGACACTGAAGAAAGAAATTAAGGAAGACACCATTAGATGGAGAGATCTCCCATGGTCATAGACTGATAAAATTAATATTGTGAAAATACAGCACCAAAAGCAACCTATAAATTGAATGCAATCACCATCAAAATCCTAATGACATTCTTCATGGAACTAGAGAAAGCAATACTAAATTTCATCTGGAAAGACAAAGGCAAACCTTAGCAACACATGAAGTAATCAGGATACCTAATCTCAAACTACAACACAGAGACATAGTAAGAAAAGCAGCACAGTCCTGGCACAAAAACAGACCTGTAGGCTAATGGAGTGGAAAAGAGGACTGAGAGATAAGCCCATGCTCTTACAGCTACCTAATTTTAGACAAAGTTCTCAAACGCACATGATGAAGTTTAAAAAGCAGCCTCTTTAATAAGTGATACTGTAAAACCTGAATTTCCACATGTAGAAAAATTAACTAGATCCCTATTTCTTACCCTCTACAAAAATCAATCTTAAATGCATCAAAGACTTTGAATGCAAGACCTGAAGTTTGAAAAACTTCAAGATACAGGCATATGCAAAGGTTTTCTGAAAGGACTCTGGAACAGGAAATGATCCCAAGAACTGACAGACAGGATTACATGAATTTAAAAAGCTTCTGTTCAGAGACAGAAATGAAGTGAAGAAACAGTCTACAGAATGGAAAATTTTTTCAACTAAACAGACAGGGTTAATATCCAGTATATATAATTTCATAAGTCTGTTGAAAAATACACATATGACATATATGTGGGTGCATGTGTATAGCAGAAAGCTAAATAACAAAACTCACAGTACCAGGCAAAGGAGACCGTCCTTCAAGTTGTAGTCCAAGAGCCTCCCAAAATAACACAGACTACTGCCACAGCCCTTCATTTCCCCCCAGAACTTAAAGGTAAGACCCTATTGCTGAAGGCAGGGCATATTTCAGACACAGGACTTGGAGTAATCAAGCTGGAACTAACCTGGAAGCCACCTCCCTGAAGACTAGCTCTCATAGTACAAGAAGGTACTGTGTAAGCTGCCAAGGAAGAAAACCAATCAATGGTCCCAAGTGGAAATATCTGTATATGTATATATTGCACATATAATCAAAGAAGAGGGCAAAAAATTAAGAAAGATTAGGGGGAACCTGGAGGGGACCGAAAGAGGTGGAAATGACTCGTGTGAAATTCTCAAAAAATACAAATCATTTTTTAAAAAAATCACAAAACTTTGGGGCTGGAAAGATGGCTCAGCAGTTAAGAGCACTGGCTGCTCTTTCAGAGGACCCAGGTTCAAGTCCCAGCACCCTTATGGTGCCTAGAAACCATTTCTAACTCTAGTTCCAGGGGAACCAATGCCCTCTTCTGACCTCCATGGGCATTTCATGACACGGGTGTACTTACACACATGCAGGAAATATACTCACAGATATAAAAAAAAAAAAAAAAAGAATAATAAATAAGACAGCTTCCTGGAGCCAGCAGCTTGCCTGGGTAAGTTTGGCTGTGCCCACTGTGCCTTGACTCCCCCAGCCTCATTTATGCTGCAAGCTCCCTCACCCCATCTCTCTTCCTAGCAGGAGCACTGGTCCATCTCTTCTCATGACACCCCAGACCCGTGGACTGACCTCTGAGCTGAAAATCCCTACTGCTTCCTGACCCTTTGCGTTCAGACCAACCCAATTCCTCCATGTGGTCCCCAGGTACCCTGGGGCCACATCTTGTCCCCACCTCCCTTTGCATCCCTGGGGGCAGCACCTTTCCTGGACTTGCTCCCAGGCCAGCCCAGCCCTCAAATTCCTGAGGCCAGCATTTTTTAGAGCTCTAAGTGCCTACATTAAAAAATCAGATTCCTTTGCTTCCTGGGCTGCACAGCCTCAGTGTACTGGTCCAAGCACCTTTCCTGGGTAAGTCCAGCAGGCACCCACCATGCCTTGACTCCCCCAGCCTCTTTTACCCTCCCAGCTCCCCCACCATTTCTCTCCTCCTAGCCTGGTTACTGGCCGATTTCTTGTCTTGGCACCCCAGACACCAGGGCTAACCAAAGCCACCACTGCTTCCTGATCCTTTGCATTCAGACCAACCCAGTTCCTCCCTGCAGTTCTCAGGAGCCTGCTGGGCCTGATCCCACCCACCCATACCTCCCTTTGCTTCCTGGGCTACACAGCCTCAAGCGTCCTGGTGCCAGCACCTTCCCTGGGTAAGTCCAGCGGGCACACACCACACCTTGATTCCCCCAGCCTGATTCACCCTCCCAGCTCCCCTCCTAGGCCGAGTACTGGCCCATTTCTTGTCTTGAAACCACAGACTCCTGGACTGACCTGATCCTTTGCATGCAGACCAACCTAGATCCTCCCAGTAGTCCCCAGGAGACCCCGGGGCCTCTTCCCTGCACCACCTCCCTTTGTGTCCCTGGGTGGCACACCCACCAGCTTCCTGAGACAACATCTTTCCTGGGCCCTGCTCCCAGGCCAGCCCAGCCCCCAAATTTCTGAGGGCAGCATCTTTCCTTGAGGGATCCAGACCTTAGGAGAAAGACTGAGAGCATCTGAGCCCCAACTCTCTTGGAACAGTGTGGGAAATCCTGAAGACAAAAGCAACTAGGCCACTCCAAAATGACATCAAAAGAGAGAACCTGAAGCCTAGACCAACTAGCTTTCAATGCCCAACAAGTAAACCACAAAGGCATTTAAAGTTTACAAAAAGAAGCAGATCTAAACTCAACAAAGGAAGGCTTGAGTCTCACATAAGAATCAGAAACTACGAAGGAAATAGAGGTCAAAGTCACAGAGATAAAATAATAACATGAAAAACCAAAATAATATATACCCACCAAGCACCAACAATCCTCTAGAAGAGTACAGTGAGAACGCCCCAGAGATAACACAGGACATGGAACTCAAAAGAACAATTACAAACATGATAAAATAATTCCGTGAATTTAAAGAAAACACAAACAAATCAAAGAACTGAAAGAAGATAAGGATAACCTTCTGAATGAATTCAGAAAAGAGTTAAAAATATTGAAGAATGCCCAGGCTCAAATGGAGAAGGAAGTGAAACACTCAGTAAGCCAATTAGAAACGACAGGAGAAAGCCTCACCAATAGGATGAATGAAATGGAAAACAGAGTATTAACACTGGAAGATAAAGTGGATGAATTAGACCACTCAAGCAAAGATTGCAAAAAAAACTTAAGAAAACACAAGAATAGAATATGCAAGGATTGTGAGACACCATAAAGAAACCGAATTTATGAATCATAGGCATACAGGAAGGAGAAGAATCCCAAGATAATGGTATGGCCCAGATCTTCAACAGGATTCTAGAAGAAAATTTCCCAAAATTAAAGAAAGACATGCCCCTACAAATATTAGAAGCATATAGAACACCAAACAGACAGGACCAAAAAAGACACTCTCCACAGCACATCATAGTAAAAACACTCTGAAAGCTGCAAAAGAGAAACAACAAGTCATATATAAAGGAAAACCAATAAGAATTACAGCTGACTTTTCAGTGCAAACTTTGAAAGCCAGAACAGCCTATACCAAAGTATTCCCAGTTCTAAATGACCACAGATACCAACCCAGATTACTTTACCCAGCCAAAATGTCTATTATAGTTGAAAGGGAAAGAAAAATCTTCCATGACATAAATAGCCTGAAGGAATTCATGTCCACAAAACCAGCCTTTCAGAGAATTCTGGAAGCAATACAAAGAGCTAAAGAAAGGAATGAATATACCCAAGGGGTTCCAGAAAGAAATTCAATGAACGTATAACTGTGGAAAAGTACAGCTATATCACGAATGTAAACAGAAATAAAAATGACAGGATTCAATACTCATCTTTCATCAATAACTTTAAATGTTAATGGACAGAACTCTCCAGTCAAAAGACACAGATGAGGAGAATCAATTAAGAAACAAAAACCATCTTTTTGTTGTCTGCAAGAAACTCATCTCACTTTCAAGGACAGACACCATCTTAAAGTGAAAGGATGGAAAAAAATATACCAAGCGAATGGTACTAAGAAAAAAGCAGGCATTGCAATTCTAATATCTTACAAAATAGACTTAAAACTAAAACTAATCAGAAGCAATAAACAGGGCCGCTTCATTCTGGTTAAAGGAACAATAAACCAAGAAGATACTACAATCATGAACATATATTCATCAAACTCTGGTGCACCCAACTTCATAAAAACAATACTACAGGACTTCAAGACCCAGATTAATCCCAAGTCATTAATGGTAGGGGACTTCAATATCCCACCATCTCCATTAGATAGGTCAACAGGGAAGAGAGTTAACAGAGAGACATCTAAATTAAACAATACCATATATGAAATGGACCTAACAGACATGTACCGAGTATTCCACCCAAGCACCAAACGACATACTTTCTATTCATCACCCCATGGAACCGTCTCCAAAATCAATCATATACTGGGGCACAAAACAAACCTCAACAAATACAATAAGATTTAAATAATTCTATGCATTCCATCAGACCACAATGCAATAAACCTTACAATCCACACTGGAAGGAGCCCTAGTCACCACATGAACACATGGAGATTAAACAACACGCTCCTGAATGATGAATGGGTCAAAAAAGAAATTAAGAAGGAAATAAAAGTATTCCTGGAACTAAATGAAAAGGACAATAAAACACAACAAAACCTCTGGGACACACTAAAAGCTGTCCTTAGCGGGAAGTCTATAGCGCTAAGTGCCTACATGAAAATATCAGAAAAACACAAATAAATGACTTAACATTGAAACTCAAGACACTTGAAAAGCAACAGCAAATGAAACCCAAACCCGGGAGACAAGAAGAAATAACAAAAATCAGGGCACAAATTAATGAAATCAAAACAAAGAAAACAATACAAAGAATCAACGAATCTAAGAGCTGGTTCTCTGAAAAGATAAATAAGATTGACAGACCGCTAGCCCAGTTAACCAAAAGAAAGAAAGAGCACCTCCAAATCAACAAAATCAGAGATGAAAGGGGAAGCATCACAGCAGACAGTAGAAAGTTACAGAACATTATAAGGGAATTCTTTAAAAACCTATATGCTACTAAATTCAAAAACCTAAAAGAAATGGATGCATATCTAAAGGCATGGGAACCACCAAAACTAAACCAAGAAGAGATTAACAGCTTAAACAGACCCATA
>NW_008340410.1:174845-175261 GCF_000622305.1 Nannospalax galili | reverse complement strand
TCTTTTACAAAGTTCAACATGCATTTATTTTCAAAGTCCTAGAGGGAATTAGACAAACCCACAGCCAACATCATTCTAAATGGAGAAAAATTGGAAGCATTCCCACTGAATGCAGGAACCAGACAAGGCTGTCCACTATCTTCACTTCTCTGTAACATAGTGCTTGAAACTCTTGCAAGAGCAATAAGACAAGAGCAGGAAATTAAAAGAGTAATAATTGAAAAAGAAGAGATCAAATTATGCCTTTTGCAGATTATATGATATTATATCTAAGAGATGCCAAAAATTCCACCAGAAAACTCCTAGAAACTACTAACACATTCAGTTAAGTGGAAGGTTACGAAATTAACCTACAAAAGTCTGTAGCCTTATACCAATAACAAGCAATCAGAGAAAGAGTACATGGAAACACTCCC
>NW_008340410.1:160413-174740 GCF_000622305.1 Nannospalax galili | reverse complement strand
CAGAAGATGGAAGGACCTCCCATGCTCATGGATTGGAAGAATTAATATTGTGAAGATGACCATCCTACCAAAATGCATTTATAGATTCAATGCAATGCCAATCAAAACCCCCATGACATTTTTCACAGAATTGGAAAAAAAAAATCCCAAGATTCATATGGAAACACAAAAGACCTCGGATAACCAAAACAACCCTGAGTACTAAATGCAAAGCCAGGGGGATTATTGAACAGATGTTTGCTGTATTACAGAGCTATAGTCATAAAACAACACAGTATTGGCACAAAAAAAGACCCATAGATCAGTGGAACAAAATTGAAGACCCAAACATGAGTACATGCATTTTCAGCCACCTGATACTTGACAAAGGGGCCAAGAACATTCACTGGAAGAAAGACAGCATGTTCAGCAAATGGTGCTGACAAATCTGGATCTCCACCTGTAAAAGAATGAAACTAAACCCCTATCTTTCACCTTGCACAAAAGCCAATTCCAAATGGATCAAAGACCGCAATGTAAAGCCTGAAGCTTAAAACTCTGAAACTGTTTGAAGAAAACATTGGCAATAACCTACAAGATATAAGTGTAGGAAAGGATTTTCTAAACCAGACATCAACTGCCCAGGAAACAAGGTCAAGAATAAACAAATAGGAACTCATTAAACTAAAAAGCTTCTGTACATCAAAAGAAGCAACCAAGGAAGTGACGAGAAAACGCACAGAATGGGAGAAAATCTTCACCAGCGACACATCTGATAGAGGTTTAATATCCAGAATATACTAATAAACTCAAAAAACAAAGAATCAAGAAAGGAAATAACCCAATTAAAAGAAGGAACTGAGCAGAGAGTACTCCAAAGAAGAAATAAAGATGGCTAGGAAGCATCTTAAAAGATGTTCAACATCGCTAGTAATTAGGGAAATGCAAATTAAAACCACTTTAAGATTTCATCTTACCCCAGTGAGACTGGCTAAGATCAAGAGAATAAATGATACCAAATGTTGGAGAGGATGTGGGGAAAGGGGAAGACTCATCCACTGCTGGTGGGGCTGCAAACTTGTTCAACCCCAATGGAAAGCAGTGTGGCAAACTCTTAAAAAACTACAGATGAACCTACCATTTGACCCAGTTATACCACTCCTTGGCATATACCCAAAGAACTCATCCTATGGCAGAGACACTTGTACATCCATGTTCGTTGCTGTTCTTTTCACAATAGCTAAGAAATGGAAGCAACCTAAATGTCCCTCAACTGACAAGTGGATAATGAAAATGTGGTTCATTTGTATGATAGAGTTTTACTCAGCAGTTAAGAAAGACGAAATCATGAAATTTGCAGGTAAATGGATGGAACTAGAAATTGTTATACTCAGTGAATTAACACAGACTCAGAAAAAAAAAAAAAAGATATATGTTCTCCCTCATATGTGGATCCTAGCACCAAATCCTGATAAGTAAGTATGTATCCAGACATAACTACAGGAACCAGGGTAATGAAAAGGAACCAGGGAGGTAAAGGAAAAGAAAGAATCTGAAATTGAAAAACAGTAGGAAACAGATGTTAATAAGGGAGATAGGGATAAAAATGGGGTTATTTTAAGGGGAGGGGGAGGTAAAGGTATACAGGGAACCTAGGGGTAAAGGGAAAGGAGCTCAAGAGAGATGGGACCATAGGACAAGGGTATTATTAAGGGAGAAATGGAAAAAATGGGGGCAGGGCCTTAAATGGGGAAACCATGGTAGAAGTGTAGACAATGTGAGACATAAATAATGTCTAGCTAGTTTTAAAAAAACAGAGAGAATCATATTAGTCCAACAACCTACTGACAAATTATACATAAAACTAGATCAAAAAATAGAATATGGGTCTAGGCAAGGTTTATCTAAGAGCATTTGGTCTTTGCCCAAGCTTTATCTACATGGCACATGGTAATTAAAAGTACCAGACTGGTGGAACTAACCTTCTTGAATGTTTAACAGCCATACTATGAGGCCTACACTAATTTGGTCAGAGGGACATAAAGGACAGTTTTTGCTCCTTTCCCACCTAGGTCGACTAAGTTCTAGGGGACTGTGAGCATCTCTCAAAATGTCCTATAATTATGATAAGTCACCTGTCCTCAAGGAGGCCATGGAGACCCCACCATGTGAACTTGAACCAGTGTCCAGTCTACAAAAAGGAGGGTCAACACAGAGGAAACATTTCCTCCATGCTTCCAAGAGAAGCCAGCAACCATCAATCAAGACCTTTGACTTATCTTCACATAGATGGAACTGGTAAAAGAATGGAGCCAGGGGCTCCTCCAAAGCCCATATTACCCCTGAGGAACAGATATTCAAACTACCTTAGGAGTAAAAATAAATTGGATTATCTTGCCAACTGCATGATCTTAAACACACAAAAGGAAAGTATAACCAAAGATTAAAGGGATTAAAGTATTAAAGTATAACCAAATATTAAAGCTACATAACAAGAAACACCACCAGACAGGAGATCCCTTCCTTTGAGTTGTTGGCCAGGGTGGCCCAAGAGACTCCCAGACAGTAATCCAGCATAGAACTGGGAAAATGAACAGCAGACCCCAATCTTATCTAAAGGAATATTGGCAACTGATTGCTGCTAGATGAGGAACAGCTGATCTTACTAAAACAAGGAACTCTAGATAGGCTGACTAGATTCAGTGAATGGACAAGCACTGGAGCATGGCTGGTGGTGCCAACAACACAGTGGACAGTAACAGGGATTACAGAGTTATGAGCTTTAGTGGTGGGATGGGGGGCTATGGGATGGTGCCATTTGGGTTGTGAGTGTATAGATGAATAAGATTGTTTGGGATGTTCTGTATGAAATACACAAAAAATTAAAAACAAAAAAAATGAGTCATATTTGATGATGAAGCATAAAAAATTTACTCCATGTTAATTAGTAGAGGTGAAACACATTACCATTGAAATCTACCTGATGATTGCATATCCATGCTCAGGTGGATCTCAGAAAGTAACTGACTGTGACTAGTAATAATCAGACGCATAGAGATTAGAGATGTATGTGCAAACATCTAAGTTTTAGCAGCATTAAAAATGAGTTTTTCTGTATGAAACTATATTTTAAAATGAAATGGAGATCTTTTGTAAAGTTTAAAACATCATTCAATTTTATGTCTTATATGGTTTATACTGAGTTCAATATTATATAACTGTATTAATTCAACTGTGAACCTAAAAATTTACAGTCAATACTGAAAGAGATGCATCTTTGCTCTGGAAATTATTATTGAATATGTTAATGCTGTAACAAAAATACTTCTTCTAATCATGTGGTTATTAAATAAATAATTTAAAAATAATAATAAATAATTTTTTAAAATCACAAAACTTAAGCACCAAAAACCCCACAGATTACCCAGTTGATAAACTGACTAATGAGTTGAAAAGATAGTTCTCAGAAGAAAAATACAAGTAGTCAAATAAACACTTAAAAATGTGTCCAACATCCTTAGCCATCAAGGAAACACAAACTAAAGCTGCTTTTGAGATTCCACCTCACCCCAGTCAGAATGACTACCATCAAGAAAACAAATGACAACAAATACTGGAGAGAATACGGGACAAGAAGAACCCTTATTCACTACTGGTAAGAATGTCAACTTGTGACACCACTACAGGTGCATGGAGATTCCTCAGAAAACTGAAGCTCAAACTACCCTGTGACCTAGTTGCACCATCCTTGGGGATACACCTGAACTTTATCATACCACAGTGATATTTACATAGATGTTTACAGCTACACCAGTCACAACAGCCAGGAAAGAGAACCAGTCTAGATGTCCATCAACAGACAAATGGATAAAGAAAACATGGTGCATATACACGGTGAAATTGATGCAGCCCTAAAGAAAAGTGAAACCATGGCACTGGTAAGAAAATGTTTCCAACTGGAAATCGTTATGTTCAGGGAAGTAAGCCAGAATCAGAAAGACAAATACCACGTGTTTTCTCTCATACACAGAACCTAAATATGTCACAAAGCTAAAAAGGGGACTACGAGTGGGAAAGAAGGCGTCTTAAAGAAGGTGGGAAGTAGGACACATAAAAAAGCAGAAGGGTGAGGCTAGCTAGGGGAACATTCCAGAATTGGTTTGCTCTGACCTCACCAAGTGACCCTGCCTCAATAAGTAAAGCAGAATGATCAAGGAAGACATCCATCATCAACTTCAGGTTTCCACATGAATATTCACACATGTACATATGAACCTGCACATATGTGTGCACCCACACATACACGAGCATGTATACACATATCACATACACACTCAGAATAAGAAAATATAATCAACATTGGGGTTACAGAAAAAATGGAGAAAGCAGAGAGATAGAAAAATGTGAAAAAATCTGTATTGGTGAAGAAACCGAGTCCTGAAGCAGAAAGCCTACCAACAAGAGTGAACGAGAAAGCCGAGAACTGACCTCCACCCAACACCACCTTAGGAAGCTCCAGGACCTGACGGCAACCCAAATGCAAAATAAACAGAATCACATTGACTCAGAATCCTCATTAACAGTTGTTAGAAGACAATTAAAACTTCAAGTTAAGATTCTTGGGTTGAGAAATAGTTTCTCCAAGTTCAGAAGTCTGTGATTCTCCTTTGTTGCTGTTTGGTTGTTATTGTTGCTGCTGCTGCTATTGCTGTTTTATTTTACTTTGCTTTACTTTGCTTGGTTTTGTTTCATTTGGCCTGGACTGTAAGTTTCCTCTCTCTCCTCAGGTGGGAGCCAAGGCTCCTCTTCTCTGCTCTAAGACACTGGCTGTGGCTCTATTAGAATAAGCATTCTAATGCAATGCCATGCCAGTTTTTTGGTATGTTCTTCCCTAATCCATAGATTCCCATGAGGAGAGGATTGTGTTTTAATTATCTTTTCACCCTCAGCACCCGGGATTCTGAAGTAGAGTGGCCCTTAATAAATGTAGATTAAAAGAACAAATGGATAAATAGAACTTTTCCTATAGTAATTGTGAACAACTGAATGTTTCTGAGAGAGATGTAAAAACTCTGGAGTCTGTGCTTGAAGCAGCAGTCTAGTTAGAAAAGCTGTTGCTCTGTGTGGCAAGGTTTGACTAGGTGGAGTTCCTGTATGTCAAGGGATATGACTTAAATGGAGGCATGTCGTAGCATGTAATAACAAGCTAAGCCAAGCTCTCTTACACTTAGGCAGGAGGTTGATTACAATTATATTCACTGTCAATTCCTTCTGCACAGTACTGTGGTTTATCCTGAAGCCCTGTCTTCATTTCCACCATGGGATGTGTGTCATTTGTAGCTTCACAACCTCCAAAAACCTTTCATGGCAACAGACTGTGAGCTTCTAGGAAAGGCCTTAGGGCACTCATTGGGGGACTGCTGTGCACTAATCGGTGCTTCCTAGAGTCACATGGAAGCCGTGAGTTAGATGATCTGTACATTTACTCACAGAGGGGTCATTATGATGCTTTTTTTTGGAATAACTGTGGCCATGTGGGTTGTGTCAGATGCACAACAGCTTAGGAAGCTGGCTTTTCATCCCTGGCCTGGTACAGTTGAGGGATATGGCAGATTTCTGAGCTGACAGTCCAACAAAGTTTCAATAAGAGTGGTTGGCACCTATAGAGAGTGTGTCAGGCTCTTGGCTAAATGCTTCACACATTATTATTTCATGGGATTGTAGGCACAAATCCATGAAGTAGGCATACCCCACTAATCTCCATCCTTACAAAGAAACTGGAGCTTAGGTATGCTAAATTACTTGCTTCAGGTCATACAAGATAGCTCGGGTTTTCTTCAGATTTTCATGGCTCTAACCCCTTTGCCTTTTGCTGCTTTCATGACTTTATGTTGGCAGTGGTTTCTACCACAAGACACTGCCTGAAGCACGAAACCAGGTCCAAGCCACATTCTCTATCCCATCCATTGCTCGTTTAAGAAAATTACTAGTGTATGTTGTGGACACCCCACTTAATTTCCTCCTCCCTAGCCATACGTGCCTCCCTACTACTGAAGCCAAGAGCTCCTTCATGCTTCTCCTCTAAGGGTAGTCAGGAGGGCCATGAACAAAGCTCAATTCAGTCAACTTCTTAATTCCAGGGATCTGCAAAAGGCCGCAGCCACCAAAGAAACTTCAAGAGCTAATTCACTCTAGAATCTATCAGAAAAATCACCCCACAGGACCCTCTGAGACCTGGAACTCAGAATCAAGACTGAATCCAACACCCAGACACCCAGTGAGAAACCACACTCAGACCCTGCACCACCTTGCGCTCTTCGTGTACTTCACTTTTATTCCTCCTTTATTTATCTAACACCCAATGGTAATTTCATAGGGCAGCTGTGTACTGAGCCGTTCTCATCTTCCCCTTTTCATTTTTATTTCCTTGTCCTTAAAAAAGCACTATGATTCTCTTTTCTTATTATCTTTTAATGGGATGGTTTGATTTCATGTCTTTAGCACTTTCATGTCTAGTGCTTTCTCTTCTCCTTCTCCTGACATCTAGAGCTGCCCCATCTCTACCCTTCTCACCACTGTTCCCCTTTCTATTTACTTTTCTTTCCTTTGTTTCTCTCTGTCATCCTAATACTAATCACAAGCTTTTCCTTTCTTACCCTTATAACAAATATCCCAGAGTACATACTATCAGTCCCAGGACTACCTTCCCAAACCAGATTAACCACTCACCCTACCATAGATTCCTGAGTCTACCCAGGCATACCCCTCCTGGGCAAATTCCCATCCTCAGGATCACCAGGAAGACCTGCTCAGCCAGGACTCTGAACCAAAATTAAATTAAACAAAAGCAGAGTAGAAGTTCCTGCTGAACACATAACCAACAAAGAACAGCCATATGCCCAGAAGGCAGTGCAAGAACACAAATAATAAGAAAAACCAGGAAAATACATCCCCAACAAAACCCACAAGTCCTGGAGAAGTGCAGAACATTGAGAACCACCCTGTAGAACCCCAGGACACAGAATTTAAAAGAACAATCATAAAGATGATCAAAGAACTTCAAGAAGCCTGCCCTCACCTCCCTCTGCTTCCCTGGGCCTGCATGATCCCCAGGCCTCTCTCCAGGTACCAGGCCTTGACTCCCCCAGCCTCACTCACCCTCCCATCTCCCCAACAGGTCTCTCCTCCTAGCCTGGGTCCTGTCCCATTCCTTGTCTTTGCACCCCAGACACCTGGGGAACTACCACTGCTTCCTGATCCTTTGCATCCAGAGCAACTCAATTCCTTCTCAGGTCCACAGGAGCCCTCTGGGACTGGCCCTGCCCTCACCTACCTCTGGTTCCCTGGGCTGCATGGCCCACCAACCTCTTTCCTGGAAGCTGGGGCTGAGCTCTCGGCCCCAGGCCACCACTGCTCCCTGATCTCTTGCATCCAAACTGACCCAGTTCCTTCTCGAGGTCCCCAGGACCCCTGTGGACTTAGCTCCACCATCACCTCCCTCTCCTTCCTTGGGCTGCACAACCTGACAGCCTCTTTCCTGGATGCCAGGGCTAACGTTTCTGCTTCCTGATCCTTTTCATCCAGACCAACCCAGCTCCTCAGTGCAATCCCCAGGAGCCCTTGGGGTCTCTTCCCCCCATCTCCCTTTGCATCTCTGAGTGTCACAGCACCAGCTCCCCTAGACCAGCATCTTTCCTGGGCCCTGCTCTGAGGCCAATCCAAACCCCAAATTCCTGAGGCCAAAATCTTTACTGGAGAGATACAGACCTTAAGAGAAAGACTGAGAACATCTGGTTCCTCTGACTTGTACCTTTGTGGGAACTCCTAAAGACAAAAGCAATCTGGCCACTCCAATATAAAATCAAAAGAGAGAACTGGAAGTTTAGATGAACCAGCTTTTCATGCCCAAAAAGTAAACCACAAAGGCACATAAAGTTTACAAAAAGAAGCAGACCTAAACGTGAAGACTTGAGTCTCACACAAGAATCAGAAACTACGAAAGAAATTCACATGTCAAAATCACAGAGAAAAAAATAACGCGAAAAACCAAAATAACTTATCCCCACCAAACACCAATAGTCTTCTAGAGGAGTACAATGAGAACCCCCTAGAGATAATGCAGGACATAGAATTCAAAAGAATAATTATAAATAGGATAAAAGAATTCAATGAATTTAAAGAACACACAAAGAAATCAAAGAACTAAAGGAAGATAGGGATAAATGTCTCAATGAATTCAGAAAAGAGCTGGAATTATTGAAGACTACTTGGACTGAAATGAAGAAGGAAGTGAAAGACTCACTAAGCCAATTAGAAATGATAGGAGAAAGACTCACCCATAGGATGAATGAAATGGAAAACAGAATATCAAGACTTGAAGATAAAGTGGATGAACTAGACCACTCAAGCAAAGATTATGAAAAATTTAAGAAAGCACAAGAATGGAATATGCAGGAATTGTGTGACACCATAAAAAGACCAACCTTACAAATCATAGGCATACAGGAAGGAGAAGAATCCCAAGATAATGGCATCAACCAGATCTTCAATAGAGTAAAAGAAAATTTCCCAAAATTAAAGAAAGACATGCCCATACAAGTACAAGAAGCATATAGAACACCAAATAGACAGGACCAGAAAAGAAACTCTCCATGGCACATCATAGAGAAAAACACTAAGCATACAGAACAAAGAGAAAACACTGAAAGCTGCAAAAGAGAAACAACAAGTCACATACAAAGGAAAACCCAGTAGGTTTACAGCTGACTTTTCAGTCCAAACTATGAAAGCCAGAAGAGCCTACAGCTAAGTATTCCCAGTTTTAAATGACCACAGATGCCAACCCAGATTATTATACCCAGCCAAAATGTCTATTATAGTTGAAAGGGAAAGAAAAATCTTCCATGACATAAATAGGCTGAAGGAATTCATGTCCACAAAACAAGTCCTTCAGAGAATTATGGAAGCCATACAAAGAGCTGAAGAAAGGACTGACTATAACCAAGGGGTTGCAGAAAGAAATTCAATGAAGGTTTAACTGTGGAAAAGTACAGCTATATCAAGAATGAAAACAGAAATAAAAATGGTAAGATTCAATACACATCTTTTATTAATAACTTTAAATATTAATGGACTGATCTCCCCAGTCAAAAGACACAGACTATGTGAATGGATTAAGAAACAAAACCCATCTTTTATTGTCTGCAAGAAACTCATCTCACTTCCAAGGACAGGCACTATCTTAAGATGAAAGGATGGAAAAAAATATACCAAGCGAATGGTACTAAGAAAAAAGCAGGGAATGCAATTCTAATATCTTACAAAATAGACTTAAAACTAAAACGAATCAGAAGAGATGAAGATGGCCACTGCATTCTGATCAAAGGAAAAATAAACTAAGAAGATATTACAGTCATGAACATATATTCACCAAACTCTGGTGCACCAAACTTCATTAAAAACAATGCTACAGGACTTTAAGACCCAGATTAATTCCAACACATTAGTAGTAGGGGACTTCAATACCCCATTGTCTCCATTAGATAGGTCAACAGGGCAGAGAGTTAACAGAGAGACATCTGAATGAAACAATACCATATATCAAATGGACCTAATAGACATCTACAACGTATTCCACCCAAGCACCAAAGAACATACTTTCTACTCAGCACCCCATGGAACCTTCTCCAAAATCGACCATATACTGGGGCACAAAACAAACATCAACAAATACAATAAGATTTAAATAATTTCATGCATTCCATCAGACCACATGCAAAAAAGCTTACAATCCACACTGGAAGAAGCCCTAATCACCACATGAACATATGGAGATTAAACAACACACACCTGAATGATGAATGGGTCAAAAGAGAAATTAAGAAAAAAATAAAAGTGTTCCTGGAACTAAGTGAAAAGGACAATAAAACACAACAAAATCTCTGGGACATGCTAAAAGCTGTCCTTAGAGGGAAGTTTATAGCTCTAAGTTCCTACATCAAAAAATCAGAAAGAAAACAAATAAATGACTTAACATTGCATCTCAAGACACTTGAAAAGGAACAACAAATGAAACCTCAATCCAGCAGACAAGAAGAAATAACAAAAATCAGGGCAGAAATTAATGAAATAGAAACAAAGAAAACAATACAAAGAATCAATGAATCCAAGAGCTGACTCTTTGAAAAGATAAACAAGATTGACAGAACTCTAGCCCAGTTAACCAAAAGAAAGAAAGAGCACCTCCAAATCAACAGAATCAGAGATGAAAGGGGAAATATCACAACAGACAGCAGAAAGATACAGAATATTTTAAGGGAATACTGTGAAAACCTATATGGTACTAAATATGAAAACCTAAAAGAAATGGACAGATATCTAAAGGCATGGGAACTACCAAAACTAAACCAAGAAGAATTTAACAGCTTAAATAGACCCATAGCACAAAAAGAAATTGAAACAGTAATACAAAACCTCCCGACTAAAAAACGCCCAGGACCAGATGGATTTACAGCAGACTTCTATTGGATATTTAAAGAAGATCTACATGCAATACTACTTAATTTATTCAAAAAGATAAAAATGGAGGGAGAGCTTCCAAATTCCTTCTAAGAAGCCAGCATCGCTTTAATACCAAGGCCAGGTAAAGATACAACCAAAATAGAAAACTATAGACCCATATCCTTAATGAACATAGATGCAAAAATTCTCAACAAGATACTTACAAACCACATACAGACACACATCAAAAATATCATCCACCATGATCAAGTCAGCTTTATCCCAGAGATGCAGGGATGGTTCAATATATGTAAGTCAATGAATGTCATAAATCATATAAATGGGCTCAAAGACAAGGACCACATGGTCATCTCAATAGATGCATTTATGCATCTATGTTCAAAGTCCTAGATGGAATTGGACTAGAGGGAACAAACCTCAACATAATTAAAGCCATGTATGACAAACCCACAGCCAACAGCATTCTACATGGAGAAAAACTGGAAGCATTCCCATTGAAATCAGGAACCAGACAAAGCTGTCCACTATCTCCACTCCTCTTTAATATACTGCTTGAAACTCTTGCAAGAGCAATAAGACAAGAGCAGGAAATTAAAGGAGTAAGAATTGGAAAAGAAGATTGCAGATGTTATGAGGCAACCAGGAAAGTGAAGAGAAAACCCACAAAATGGAAGAAAATCTTCATCAGTGACACATCTGACAGAGGTTTAATAACCAGAATATATAATGAACTCAAAAAACAGAGAATCAAGACAAGAAGCAACCAAATTAAACAATGGGCTAAGGAGCTGAACAAAGAGTTCTCAAAAAAGAAGTAAAGATGGCTATGAAGCATCTTAAAAGATGTTCAACATCACTAATAATTAGGGAAATGCAAATTAAAACCACTTTACGATTTCATCTTATCCTGGTCAGACTGGCTAAGATCAAGAGAACAAATGATACCAAAAGTTGGAGAGGATGTGGGGAAATGGGAACACGCATCCACTGGGCTACAAACTAGTTCAACCCCTATGGAAAGTAATGTGGAGAACTCTTAAAAAACTACAAATGAACCTACCATTTGACCCAGTTATACCACTCCTTGGCTTATACCCAATAACTCATCCTATTGTAGAGACACTTGTACCTCCATGTTTGTTGCTGTTCTTTTCACAATAGCTAAGAGATGGAAGCAACCTAAGTGTCCCTCAATTGATGAGTGGATAATGAAAATGTGGTTCATTTATACGAGGGAGTTTTACTCAGCAGTAAAGAAAGATGAAATCATGAAATTTGCAGGTAAATGGATGGAGCTAGAGACAGTTATACTAAGTGAAGTAACACAGACTTCAGAAAAAAAAATTGATGTATGTTCTCCCTCATATGTGGATCCTAGAACCAAATCCTGACAAGTGAGTATGTATCTAGACATAACTACAGAAACCAAGATAAAGTAAAGGAACCTGGGAGGTAAAGTAAAATGCTATAAATTTTTATGCTTCCTCCTCAAATATAATTCATTTTTTAAAATTTGTTGACTTTTTTTGTGTGTATGTCGTACAGAACATCCCAAACCATCTTACTCAACTATACACCCATTTCCCAGATGGCACCCTCCCATAGCCTCCCTCCCCCGACTAGAGCCCTTATACTCTGTTATCCCTGCTACTGTCCGCTGTGTTGTAGGCACCTACCTCAAGAGAGGTAGGACCATAGGAGAAGGGTATTAGTAAGGGAGAAAGGGGAAAAATGGGGGCGCCTCAATTGGGGAAACCATGATGGAGACAATATGAGAGATAAATAATGCCTAGCTAGTTTTAAAAACCAGAGGGAACCATATTAGTCCAACAACCTACTGACAAATTATACATACCAGAGCAAGAAATATATGTCTAGGTAAGGTTTAGCTGAGAACAATTGGTCTTTGCCCAAGATTTATGTACAGAGCACACATTAATTAAAGTACCAAACAACCTTCTTGGATGTTTAACAGACATACTTTGAAGCCTATACTAATTTGGTCAGAGGGACGTAAAGGACAGTTTTTGCTCCTTGCCCTCCTAGGTCGCCTAGCTCCAGGGAACTATGAGCATCTCCCAAAATGTCTTGTAATTGTGGTAGGTCACCTGTCCTCTTGATCAAGGAGGCTGAGGAGACCCATGAAATGGACATGAACCAGTGTCCAGTCTACAAAGAGGAGGGTCAACACAGAGGAAACATTTCCTCCATGTTTCCAAGCAAAGCCAGTCATGGTCGAGCATGACTTTTGACTTATCTTCACATAGGCAGAGCTGGTTAAAAAAAAAAAAAAAAAAGGAGCCAGGGGCTCCCCCAAGCCCATGTGACCCCTGAGTAAAAATAAATTGGTTCATCTCGGCCAACTCTATGGCCTTAAGCACCCAAAAGGAAAGTATAACCAAAGATTAAAGGAGCCAATATAATTTTTTAAGAGTCTACATGTATAGCTAAAGGCTACATAATAAGCAACAATGCCAGATAAGAGATACCTTCTTGTGATTTGTTGGCCAGGGTGGCCAAAGGGACTCCCAGATAGTAAGCCAGCATAGAACTGGAAAAATAAACAGCAGACCCCCATTTTATCTATAGGAATATTGACAACTGATTGCTGCTAGATGAGGAATAGCTGACCTTCCTAAAACAAAGACCTCTAGATAGGCTGACTAGATTCACCAGATGGACAAATAGTGGGGAATGGCTGGGGGTGCCAACAACACAGCAGACTGTAGGAGGGATAATAGGGTATAAGGGCTTTATCAGGGGGAGAGAGGCTATGGGAGTGTGCCATCTGGGAAGTGGATGTATAGTTGAAAAAGATGGTTTGGGATGTTCTGTGTGATATACACACACACAGAGAAAAAAAATCAACAAATTTTTTTAAATGTATTATATTTGAGGAGGAAGCATAAAAGTTTACATCATATTAATTAGTAGAGGTGATAAACATTACCATTGAAATCTACCTGATGACGTTATAGACACACACAGGCACCAAGTATCTGAGGGCAAATGATTATGACTAGTAATAATCAAATACATACAGACTAGAGACACATGCGCCAACATCCCAGTGTTAGTAGCAAAAACAGTGAGTCTTTCTGTAAGAAACAGTGTATTTTAGAATGAAATGAGGTCTTTTTTGAGGGTTAAAAACACATTCAATTTTATGTCTTACAGGGCTTATACTGAGTTTAATATTGTATAACTGTATTGATTCAACAGCGAAGCTAGAAATTTTATAGCCACTTTTAAAGGAGCTTTGTCTTTGCTCTGGAAACTGTTATTGGGCATGTTAAAGCTGTAATGATATGCTTCTTCTAAAAAAAATTAAAAAATTATATTTAAAAATGTAGGAAACAGAATATCTTGAATTGGAGATCCTCTTTAAAGGGTAAAAACTCATTCAGTTTTATATCTTACAGGGTCTATACTGAGTTCAATATTGTATAACTGTATTAATTCAACTGTGAACTTAAAAATTTACAGCCACTTTTGAAAGAGATGCATCTTAACTCTGGAAATTGTTATTGAATATGTCAATGCTGTTGTAATGAAATGCTTCTTCTAATCATGTGGTTATTAATTTTTTTTAATTTAAAAAATAATTATTCAAAGTATTAAAATTTGCTCCTTAATAATTAGCAGATGTGTAAAACATTACTATTGACACCTACCTGATGACTTTATATCCATGTCAGATGCCAAGGAGCTCAGAATGTAACCGACTGTGGCTAGTACTAATCAGATATATAGAGATTAGAAACGCATGTGCAAACAACTTAATGTCAGTTGCATTGAAAATGAATTTTTCTGTATGAAACTGTATT
>NW_008340410.1:146747-160026 GCF_000622305.1 Nannospalax galili | reverse complement strand
ATACAACTAATTTATGTCTTATAGGGTTTATACTGAGTACAATATTGTATAACTGTATTAATTCAACTGTAAACCTAAAAATTTATGGCCAATCTTGAAACAGATGCATCTTATAGCAGGAAATTTTTATTGAATATGTTAATGCTGTTGTCATGAAATGCCTTTTCTAATTATGTGGTTATTTTAAATAAATAATTTTTTAAAATGAACATCAAGAAAACATAGACAAACAACTCAAAGAACTCAAAGAGGAAAGCCATAAACTTTTGACAGAAGCTCAAGAATGTACAAATGTGTGGCTTAATGAAATATCAAAAACAATTCATAACTTGAAAATCAAATTCACTAAAGAGTTCAAAATAGTGAAGAAAACCCAAACGGAAATGAACACAGGACTGGAAGACTCAATAAACCAAGTAGAAACAACAGGAAGAAGTCTCACAATGAATGAAATGGAAAACAGACTATCAAGACTGGAGGATAAAGTTGAAGATCTGTACTCCTTTTGCAAAGACTATGCAAAATTAAAAAAAAAAAAAACACAGGCATGGAATACTTGGGAAATGTGGGACAACATGAAATGACCAAATCTACATATTAAAGTATACAGGAAGAAGAAGAAAATCAAAGCAATGGCATCGACAGATCTTCAATAGGCTTATAGAAGAAAACTTCCCTAAATTAAGGAAAGACATACCTATAGAGATTCAAGAAGCAGAGAGAACACCAAGACATGATCAGAACAGAAAGTCCCCACGACATATCATAGTAAAAACATTAAATGTACAGAACCAAGAGAGGGCACTGAAAGCTGCTAGAGAAACACAAGTTACATATAAAGGAAAACCTATCAGAATAAAAGCTGACTTTTCAATGCAAACTATGAAAGCCAGAAGAGTCTGGAACAAAGTATTCCCAGTTCTAAACAACCAAGGATGTCAACCCCAAATGCTTCATCTAGCAAAACTATCTATCAAGGTCAAAGGGGAACAGAATTTTTTCCATGGCACAAATAGGCTAAAAGAATTCATTTCTTCCAAACCAGCACTACAGAGAATACTTGAAGGAATACAAAGGACCGAAGAAAAGAATGAGTATGCCCAAAAGGCTACAGAAGGAAAAAAAAGAAAGGTATATCAATAGAAACACAAAATAGGGCCACAAGCATAAAGAAATTAAAATGATAGGATAGTACACAATCGGCACCTTTCAATACTAACACTAAATATCAATGGCCTCAACTCCCTTGTCAAAAGACACAGGCTGGTGCAATGGATCAAGAAAAAGACTCATCTTTTTGTTGTCTTCAAGAAACTCATCTCACCTTCAAGTATAGACACTATTTTAAAGTGAAAGGATGGAAAAAAATATTCCAAGCAAATGGCCCTAAGAAGAAAACAGGTGCTGCAATTTTATTATCTGACAAAATAGACTTCAAACTAAAACTCATCAAAAGAGACAAGGAGGGTTGCTTCATTCTAATCAAAGGAACAATTGACCAAGAATATATTACAATCATCAACATTTATACACCAAACTCTTGAGCACCTAATTTCATAAAATCAGTCCAGGACTATAAAACAGAGATTGGCACCAACTCAGTGATAGTGGGCAACTTTAATACCCCACTTTCTTCAATAGACAAGTCAACTGGACAAAGAATAAACAGAGAGTCATCTGAATTAAATGGCATACTATTTGAAATGGACCTAATAGATATATACAGAATATTCCACCCAACCACCAAAAGAATACACTTTCTACTCAGCAACTCATGCAAGTTATTCTAAAATTGACCACATTCTGGGACACAAAACAAATCTCAAGAAACACACAAAAAACGAAACTGAAAGAATGCCATGCCTTTTATCAGACCACAGTGCAATAAAGCTTATATCAACAGCAAAAGAAGCTCTAGTAAATACATGAACTTATAGAGATTAAACCACACACTCCCAAATCAAGAATGGGTCAGAGAAGAAATTAAGAAAGAAATGAAGTATTCCTGGAACAAAATGAAAACAAGAACACAACACAACAAAACCTCTGGTACACCCTAAAAGCAGTCTTAAGAGGTAAGTTTATAGCTCTTAGTGCCTATATTAAAAAATTAGAAAGAGCACATGTAAATGACTTGACAGTACATCTCAAGACTCCAGAAAGGCTAGAACAAACCAACCCCAGACCTTGTAGACAAGAAACAACAAAGAAAATAATACAAAAAATTAATGAATCTAAGAGCTGGTTCTTTGAAAGGTTAAACACCATAGACAGACCCTTAGCCCAGTTAACCAAAAGAAGGAAAGAGAAAATCCAAATCAATGAAATCAGAGATGAAAAGGGAAACATCACAACAGAGACCAAAAAAATCCCAAAACATTGCAAGGGAATACTTTAAAAATCTCTATTAAATTTTAAAACCTAAAAGAAATGGATGAATTCCTAATATTACGGCCAACACCAAAGTTAAACCAAGAGGATATCAACAACCTAAACAGACCCATAACAAATAAGGAAACTGAACAGTAATACAAAACCTCCCAAGTAAAAAAAAAGCCGAGGTCCAGATGGATTCACAGCAGTCTTCTACCAGACATTCAAAGAAATTCTACAACCAATATTGCTTAAATTATTCAAAAAGATAGAAACAGAAGGAGAATTCCCAAAATCCTTCTGTGAAGCCAGTATCACTCTAATACAAAAACCAGGTAAAGATAGAACACAAATAAGAAAACTATAGACCCCATAGAAAACTATAGAAAAGTATTTGCATCTAATGAACATAGATGCAAAGATACTAAAAAAAAAAAAAAACCTTGCAAACCACAAACAGGCACACATCTAAAAGATTATCCACTATGATCAAGTCAGCTTTATTCCAGAGATGCAGGAATGGTTCAGCATTTGTAAGTCAATAATTGTAATATAAACAGGCTAAAAGACAAGAACCACATGGCCATCTCAACAGATGCAGAAAAGGCATTTGACAAAATCCAACATGCATTTATGTTAAAAGTCCTAGAAGGAGATGGTCTGGAAGAAACATACCTCAACATATTTAAAGCTGTATATAACAAACCCATAGTCAACGTCATCTTAAATGGAGAAAAACTGGAAGCATTCCTATTAAAATCAGGAACCAAACAGGGCTGTCCACTACCTCCACTCCTTTTCAATACAGTGCTTGAAACCCTTGCTACAGCAATAAGAAAAAAGAAGGAAATTAAAGGAGTACCAATTGGAAAATAAGAGGTCAACTTATCCCTATTTTCAGATGATGTGATATTATACATATGAAATCCCAAAAATTCCACTAGAAAACTGTTAGAACTGATTAATGCTTTCACTAAAGTGGCAGGATACAAAATCCACTTACAAAAATCAGTAGTCTTTCTATATGCTAATAACAAGCAATCAGAAAAAACACTAGAAGAAACCCTCCCCTTCTCAATAGCCTCAAAAAAATTAAAATATTTAAGAATAAACCTAACCAAAGACATTAAAGATCTCTACAATGAAAATTCAAAACTCTAAAGAAATGGATTGAGGAAGACACCAGGAAATGGAAGGACCTCCCATGCTCATGGATTAGTAGAATCAATATGAAAATTACCATCTTACCAAAAGCAATTTATAGATCCAGTGCAATCCCAATCAAAATATACATGACACTCTTCACAGAGCTTGACAAAATAATCCTAAAATTCATATGGAATCACAAAAGAGCTCAGCTAGCCAAATGATCTTGGGCAAAAAGAATAATGCTGGGAGGATCATCACACCAGATCTCAAATTATATTACAGAGCTATAGTCATAAAAACAGCATGGTACTGGCACAAAAATAGAAATGTAGATCAATGGAACACAATAGAAGACCCAACATGAGTTCATATATGCTAAGAGCATATGATGGAGGAAAGACAGCATCTTCAACAAGTGGTGCTGGCAAAACTGGATCTCCACTTGCAGAAAAATGAAACTTGACCCTTATCTTTCACCCTGCATGAAAGTCAACTCTAAATGGATCAAAGACCTCAATATAAAACATGAAACTCAAAAACTGCTAGAAGACAACATAGACAGCACCCTCCAAGATATAAGCATAGGAAAGGACTTTCTAAACCAGACACCAACTGCTCAGGCACTAAAGGTCAACCATCAGTAAGTGGGACCTCATTAAACTACAAAGTTTCTGTACAGCAAAAGGATCAACTAAGGAAAGGAAGAGGAAACCCACTAAGTGGGAGAAATTCTTCACCAGATACACATCAGACAGAGGATTACTATCCAGAATATACAAAGAACTCAAAAAAGAAAGAAAGAAGAAGAAAAACGACCCAATAAAAAGATGGACAACAGACCTAAACAGAGTTCTCAAGTGAAGAAATAAAAATGGCTAAGAAGCACCTAAAAAGTTCTCAACATCCTTAGTAATTAGAGGAATGCAGATTAAAAAAACACTAAGATTCCATCTTACCCCAATCAGATTGGCAAAGATCAAGAAAATGAAAGACTCGAAATGCTGGAGAAGATGTGGAGAAAGAGGAGCACTCATTCACTGCTGGTGGGGATGCAAACTCGTGCAACCACTATGGAAAGCAGTGTGGACAACCCTCAAAAAACTAAAAGTGAACCTACCATATGATCCAGTGCTATCACTCCTTGGCATATACACAAAGGACTCATCATACTTTAGAGATACCTGTACATCCATGTTTGTTGCTGCTCTTTTCACAATAGCTAAGAAATGGAAACAACCTAAATGTCCCTCAACTGATGAATGGTTAATGAAAATGTGGTACATCTACTCAATGGAGTTCTACTCAGCAGTAAGAAAAGATGAAATTATGAAATTTGCAGGTAAGTGGATGGAACTAGAGAGTGTTATACTAAGTGAAGTAACGCAAACACAAAAAAGCAAGTGATGTGTGTTCTCGCTCATTTGTAGATCGTAGCACCAATCCCTTATATGTGAGTATATAAATTCTGGTGTAACATCAGGAGCCAGGTGATGGGAAAGGATACATGGAGGTAAGGGACAAGAAACAACATGAAATGGAGATAGTAGGGAACCGATGCTACCTGAGGGAGGTGGAAAAATAGTGAGTAATTGGCAGGGAGGAGAAGAGGGAGGGACATGCAGAGGACCATGGTGTGGGGGAGGGAGGGAAGTCAGGAGAGGAAAGATGGCAGGAGTTGTGAGGTATTGGGGGGAGGATGGGAATAATGGGGACACTGTGACTAGGAAGGGAGGGAGGAAGGAAGGCAGATGGGAGAAAAAAGAGTTGAGATGAGTGAATCTCGGGGGACTAGGAAACCTAGAGGGAAAAGCAATGCCCTAGAAACCCTATGAGAAATACATGTAGAGTGTCTGAACATCAATGCATATGTACACCTGGGAGCTGATTGGAAGGGAACACAGTGCAAGATAGAAGAGACCTTCTTTAGAGGAAATAACATGCTATACAGCTCTCATCAAAGAAACTTCTTTTTGCAACAGATGGAGGCTACCGCAGAGTTGCACATGTGGTCAGGCATAGAGAACATACACCTGGGAGATGCCCAGTAGTAGGTGACACATCCGCAGTTGAATTCCTACAACCAAGGCTCAGGGAACATAGCAGAATAAGGGATAAAAAGAAGGGTAATCCACCCCTCAACTCTCAACTCTCAATACAACTCTCAACTTTCAACACACCTCAACACACAGAAGGCCTCAACTGGCCAAGTTTTGGAGAATAAGAGACTGTAGAGTGTAGGATGGGACTCCTATTTGGAACCTCACCCACCCATGGCTCAAGGACCATTGTGAAAGAGGAGGCAGAAAGATTGTAAGAGCCAGCACTGGTTCATGAACAGATTAGGTGGAGGCTTCAAGGCCAATGGAGGGTTGTTCATGTGAGCCTGCGGCAGCAGTGACATGCAACACGGGACCCATGTCAGCTCAATTAAACAAAGGCCCAAAGGGGAAGTGAGAAATAGGTGGTGGGTCAGCGCTAGATTGAGAACTATTTGAGATTGGTTGCTGCTCAGTGAGGGAGAGTATGACTTACATACAACCACTCAATGGGCTGACTAGACCCCAGTTTGTATCTAAATGTCCTTTACACTGAAGGACATTTGGATACAAACACCTGAATGAATAGGACTTAGCAGGTATGGCAGAGTGCATAGGGTTTTGTGGCAGGGGGAGGCATGGCTGGGGGAAGTAGTCTGGATGTGAGTGGGAAACATTGTATGAAATTTTAAAAGCTCAATTAAAAAATAAAAAAAAGGAAAAGGCATGTGAATTGAACATTCAGATAACAACAAAGATAGATTAATCAGAAAGTACAACTAGACTATGTGCGCTCTATGGAGCACGTTGAAGAAACCAAATCTACAAACCATGGACCCTGAAGAAGGAGAATAATTTCATGATAAGGCAGAGAAAATATTTTCAACAAAATAGCAGAATCAACTTTCCCAAATCCAGGAAGAGATATCCATCCAGGTACAACAGGCATTTAGAAAATGAATAAACAAACGAGCCTCTCCATATCACATTAGGGTTAAAACACTAAACATACGAGCAAAGAATGTATTATATTGAAAGTTGCAGGAGAGGAATGCCAAGTCACATAAAAAGGCAGATTCAGCAGAATAACAGCAGATTTCTCAACAGAAATGGTAAAAGCTCTGAAAGACAGTGATTGCCAAGTATATGTACTTCCAGCAAAACTGTCCATCATGACTGAAAGACAAGGAAACATTTTCCACAATAAAAGCAAACTAAAGGAATTCATAATCACTAAACTAACACTACAGAAGATACTCGGAAAAACCCTTTGGATTGAAGAGAAAGATAAACACATCCAGGAAAAAATAAGCCATCTAGAACAGCACTTAAACAAATGATGGGTAGGAAAGCACAAAACACTACAAAATGATAGGAATTAACACACAGCTTTCAACAATAATTGTGAATATTAAGAAGTTCAATTCCCTCAATAAAAAGTCAGAGACTAGCTGATTAAGAATAGAAAACAAGATCTGTTTTTGTTGCCTCTGAAAAATGCACTTTCATTATCAAAGACAAATGCAACCTTAGGATGAAAGGATGGAAATAAGTATTCCAAGCAAATGGAATGAGAAAGAAAATAATGGCAATACTTGATTCACAGAATTTCCTGAAATTAAAAGGGGGATGGAGAAATGGCTCAGTAGTTAAGGGCACTTGCTGCTCTTGCAAAGGACCTGAATTCAGTTCCCAGCACCCACATTGAGTGGTTCACAATTACCTGTAGCTCTAGCTCCAAGAGATCCAAAACCCACTTCTGGACTCCACAGGCACTAACACACATGTTCATACATATATATGTGGACACTTCACTAGCCAACAGAGAAATACATATTAAAATCCCACCTCAATCTAATCAGAATGGCAGTCTTTAAGGAAGCAAATAATAGGGGGATAGTAGGAGATAGGTGCTAACTAGGGGGCAATGGGGAAAATAGGGGGTATTTTCACTGGGAAGAATGGGGGGCTATATGGGGATGGGGAAGAGGAGCGGTAAGTAACACTGAGGTGGTGTGAAAAAACAAAGGAAAATGTATTAGTTCAAAAGCCTACTAAAATACTCGCTCTGTGTGTGTGTGTGTGTGTGTGTGTGTGTGTGTGTATGCATATGTGTATAGCTGAAAGCTATATAACAAAAAAAGCAGTGCCAAGCACCACCCAAGAAACTCCCAAAACAACCCAGGCTCTCACCACAGCCCTTGATCAGGATTCTCATCCCAACTTGATTCAGCTGGGAGACTGGCTGTTCTTGAAGACCTATAAAGGCAGTCATTCAAGTAACCAGCTTCAGCTACTTAAAAATGAACCTGAGACCATCATTGGACAATTGATAGACACTAACTGATCATTTCTAAATCTCGCGCCTACCTTTATTTTTTCTTGCCTCATGAGGACTTCCAAAAATCCAAATTGTCTACCCCATGACACAACAAACTATTGCCTTCCTTCCAGTTTCCCAAATGGAGAGCTAGCTTTTTCTCTATGCTATGCCTACTGCTGTTGTTCTTTTTCTTTTCTATATTTTATTTATTATGTTTATTTTATGTGTATGAGTGTATTGCCTGCATGTATGTGAAGGCACCCGTGTCATGCAATGCTGTGGAGGTCAGAAGAGGGTTTCAGATTCCTCTGGAACTGGAGTCAAGGATGGTTTATAGCCACCATGTGGGTGCTGGGACTCGAACTGGGTCCTCTGCAAGAGCAGTCAGTGCTCTTAACCACTGAACCATCTCTCCAGCCCCTGTTTTCTTTTTACTGCTAGTATTAGTCACTTTTCTGTAGCTGTGATAGAAACACTGACCCAAGCAATTTATAGAAGGAAGGGTATATTTGAGCTTATGATTCCAGGGAATTACAGTCCATCATGGCAGGGAGCCATGATGGCTGGAGGTGGCTGGAGCAGGAGCAGCAGAAGCCAAGCTCTCACATCATCATGCAAGCACAGGAAGCAAGAGAGACTGGCGATCCGGCAAGGCTTAAGAATTCTCTAAGCCCACCCACAATGATGTGCTTCCTCCAGGATAGCCACACCTTCTAAAACCTCCCAAAACAGGGCCATCATCTGGGGACAAAATGTCCAAATACTTGGAGCCTATGGGGGACATTCTCATTCAAACCACCGCACTGCCCCAAAACTATTTCTAGAACTCACTAACCAAATAACTGTGTTAGCCCAGGAACCTTCAATAGTACAGGAATAGTTCAATTCACTTAAGCAGCTGCACTTCTAAACCACCAAGTCCTAGATTTGCTGACCACTCCTCAAGGTGGAACCTGTATCAAGCTAAAGGAAGAGCACTGCCTGCTTTTATATCAATAAGTGTGGACAAATACAACAAAACCTTGGCAAGCTTATTAATGTGCCAGTGCTTTGGGGGAACAAGGAACCAAAGGAAGACTGACTGGTGGGATTTAAGAACCATGTTTGGTCATCTTTGTCCTGGTTTCCTCCCTTCTGGGGCCCATTCTTACCTATCCATCTACTCCTTGCATTTGATTCCTACAAATTTTCTTTCTTTTTCTTTCTTTCTTTTTTTCTTTTTAGCAGAGCATAGGGTGGGGTTTACTTGCACAGGAGTGGGCACCCCCCCATTTATGGCTGCACTGGAAAGTCCACTCTCAAATATAGATCCTGTGACTTCCCAAAAGCAGCAGAAAATGGTGAGAGAGGGGCCTCCTGGTGTTCTCAGCTTATATATCCTTAGCCCCTCCCTCACATGCAGCTAAAGTTGACTGATTGGGTGGAAGGGGTAACTGACTCCCCCCTCCACTCCTTGATGAGCATGGGAAGGAGGTGTGACTATAGCTTGTCAGCATAGTGGTCAGAGGACACTTCCAGTTAACACTCCACCCCTTCCTCTGGCTCTTACAGTCTTTCCGCCAACCTCTTCTGCAAAAGTCCCTGAGTCTTGGAGGGGGTGATAACTGTGGGATGATCTTCCTCCCATTGCAGCAAAGCACTGAACTTTCGGTCTCTGCATCATCTGTTTTCCATGGGCTGTTGGCCATTCCAGTGGGATTCCATCTACTATAAAAACACACACAGCAAGAAGCAAGAACATCTAAACAGTGGCTGCTATAATAACTGAACCTATGGGTGTAAACACAAATGCCTGGATGGTACATTAGTGTTGGGAGCCTGGGAGCCTGAGGTTCAACTGAGTCTCGGTTTTCCTTTCAAAACTGCTGACAGGCCTGAGCTGGCAGCTTTCCATTCTGCCAGCAGCCTTGGCCTGGAAACTCTGGCAGGCGGCCAGGACCCATGGCCTTGCTCTCAGCCAGGGCTTACAACCTTGGCCCAAAACCTTGGCTTGAAGCCGGGGCCAGATAGCCTTGCTAGATAGCCTTGGCCCACAGCCTTACTCTCCTTTTCATCATACAGTTCTATTCTTCTATAATGAAATATTCCTCCCTTAATGTGCATCAGAGCCCTCATGCTCTGACTGATGTAATGTTTTGCAGTCTGTGTGCCTTTGTTCTCATGCTCTATAAAAATTCATGCTTGAGCTTCAATAAAGGAGACTTGATCAGACTCCTGTCTAGTCTCCATTTCTCTTGTCGCTTGTCCCATCCATGGCCCCACCCCCCAATCCAGGTACCCAGGTGGAAGTTCTGCAGGTCGGAACCGAGTTGCATTGTGGAGTAGCTAACCACAGCGTGGCGCCCAACGTGGGACTGGATACTGGGGGACAACGTGAGGGTCCGCCGACAAAGGAAGAAGGGGTGCACACCTGATCAAACAAAAGTTCGGAGACGTCGTGGTAGCCTGCTGTGACCGAGCCGACAGGTAAGTTGGTCGTTCAATCATGGGGCAAGAATTGAGTCAGCATCAGAAATATGTAATACAGTTAAAGGAAGTTTTACAGGCAAGAGGAGTAAAGGTTACGACTGAGGATTTATTTCATTTCTTTGATTTTGTGAAAGACATCTGCCCATGGTTTCCCCAAGAGGGGGTTATTGATGTAAACAGATGGAGAAGAGTGGGAGATGAATTACAAGAATTTTATAAAGTGTTTGGGCCAGGAAAGGTCCCAGTTACTGCTTTTTCTTATTGGAATTTGATTAAGGAATTAATAGATAGTAGAGATGTACATGAGCCTGTAATAACAGCAATTGCTCAAGCTGAGGAAATTTTTAAAACTAGTTCTATGTCAGAATTGAGAGGAACTCCCAAGGAGGAGCCTCCGGAGTCTCCTGACTTAATTTCTCTGGATAGTGATGATGAGAGTTCTGCTAAAAGTTCAAGAAAGGGGTCTTTGAAAAAGGGGTCCTCAGAGTCAGTCAAAGGAAAGGGAGATCGAGGGAATGATGTTCAGGAGCTCAAACAGGAGCATGTTCGTATCTATCCTCTTTTGCCAGAGGCTCTTTTGTCAGAAGCCGCTTGTCCAGCCTTGGACACAGGTGGCACAGAGGCTGTGAGAGAGGGGGTGGTTAGTAAAGTTGAGGATAGATCTCAAGATGGCTGCAGGAGGCATCTTTTGTGGCCTCCTCCTCCTCCTTCCTATAGTATATCACCTGTTCCAGCTGTCATGGCGGCGGTAGAGCCTAGATCAGAAGCAAGGGGACAGATAGAACAGTTACAGGAGGATATTAGGTTGGAGGAGATGCATCAATCATTGATGCTCAAACAAATTAAGCAGGAAGAGATGCGCCAGGCGCTGACGCTTAAGTTGCAAAAGCTTAAATTGGGTAGAGGTAGTGAGGCTGTTGTAGATAAAGGAAGAGCAGATAGAGATAGAGCTCGCCCCACTCGCGGGAGGTCTGGCCTTCATTCGTATAAAGAAACTTTTGATGGCCCTGAGAGGTTTTCCTCTCATATGGAGGTTTTTCCGGTAACAGAAACAGTGGATGAACAGAACCAGGCATGGCGACATCATGATGGATTTCAGTTTCCAATGATTAAAGAGTTGGCCTTTATGTACAAATTCCAGCTGCTGCTCTGAAGGCATGGAGGAAGCTTCCAGTTAAAGGGGACCTGGGAACTTCTCTCACTTCTGTTAAGCAAGGGTCCGATGAGCCATTTGCAGATTTTGTTCATCGGTTGATGACCACAGCAGGAAAGATATTTGGAAGTGCTGATGCAGGGCTAGAGTATGTGAAACAGCTGGCATATGAAAATGCTAATCCTGCCTGCCAGGCAGCCATTAGAACTTATAGGAAAAAGATGGATTTGACTGGCTATATTCACCTGTGTTCAGACATAGGGCCGTCTTATCAACAAGGGCTTGCTATGGCGGCAGCTTTCAATGGACAAACAGTAAAGGAGTTTTTGGCTGAGAAGCATAGAGCTAGGAAATGCTTTAAGTGTGGCAAGAATGGGCATTTTTCTTGGGATTGTAAGGCAGATAGTGTTCAACAGAAGACTGATGATGGGAAGAGTCCTAGATTATGTCCCAGGTGTAAGAGAGGGAGACATTGGCTTCAAGATTGCAGATCTAAGACTGATATTGAAGGGAGGACTCTACTTCCTCTTCAGGGAAACTGGTGGAGGGGCCAGCCCCAGGCCCAGAAACAAGCATTTGGGGCAGTCAATCTCATTCCCACCAACAGCAACAATCTATTTCTAGCCTCTACAGAGCAACGCCAGGAAGTGCAGGACTGGACCTCAGTTCCACCTCCCACACAGTATTAACTCCAGAGACAGGAGTTCAGACCATAGGGACTGGAATTTATGGACCATTACCCAAAGATACTTGTGGGCTAATATTAGGGTGAGGTAGTGCTGCCTTAAAAGGCTTATCTGTTGTGCCTGGAGTAATTGATGCAGATTATACTGGGGAAATTAGAATCATAGTCCGAGCTGTTGGCAATATAGTCACTATTCCCCAGGGGGAGCGCTTTGCTCAAATAATTTTGGTACCTCTGGTTAAATCTGGTCACTCTGTTCAAAGTAAAAGTAGAGGTAATGAGAACTTTGGTTCTTCTGATGCTTATTGGGTTCAGGCCATTACTCATAAAAAGCCTACATTAACTTTATGGCTTGATGGGAAAAATGGACTTATTGATACTGGAGCTGATGTTACTATTATTTCTGCTGAGGCCTAGCCTGCAGCCTGGCCCACAGCAGAGACTCTGACTAATTTGAAAGGTATAGGGCAGAGTCAAAATCCAAGACAGAGTTCAAAATGTCTCACTTGGAAGGATTCTGTGAATAATTCTGGGTTGATTAAACCTTTTGTGGTTCCTTATTTACCAGTGAACCTGTGGGGAAGGGATTTGCTTTCACAAATGGGAGTTGTGATGTGTAGTCCCAATGATGTTGTCACTGCACAGATGCTTGCTCAGGGATATACCCCTGGCAAGGGGCTAGGAAAGAAAGAGGATGGACAATTATTTCCACTACCAATCCAAGGACAGAATGATAAGAGAGGTTTGGAAAATTTATGATAGTGGCCATTGACAGTCCTGCGCCCTCAAACTGTGTGGATCGAATAACCTGGCAATCAGACAATCCTGTTTGGGTAGATCAATGGCCGCTCACAGCAGAGAAGTTGGCAGCAGCCACTCGCTTGGTGCAGGAGCAATTTGAGGCAGGGTGCATTGAAGAGACTTGTTCTCCATGGAACACGCCCATATTTGTTATTAAAAAGAAGTCAGGAAAATGGAGGTTACTGCAAGATTTAAGAGCAGTCAATTCTACTATGGTCCTTATAGGGGCGCTACAGCCAGGCTTGCCCTCGCCAGTTGCTACTCCGCAAGGATATTTTAAGATAAAACTA
>NW_008340410.1:143250-145815 GCF_000622305.1 Nannospalax galili | reverse complement strand
ATCCATCTGACAAGCTTATTCAATTTTACAATTTGCATACTTTCATTTTTCCACGCATTACCAGCCATCAACCTTTATCTACTGCTTTGTTAGTTTTTACGGATGGCTCCTCTAATGGGATGGCAGCCTATACTTGGAATGATCAGATTGTGCGATTTCAAACTAATAATACCTCTGCACAGCTTGTGGAATTGTCTGCCATTATATCAGTTTTTTCTGCGTTTCCAGATATGCCTCTTAATGTATATACTGACAGTGCATACATAGCTCGTTCTGTACCTCTTCTGGAAACTGTTCCTATAATTGGGCATATTTCTGAGGCCGCGGAACTGTTTCATCAGTGTCAGCACCTTATTTGCCAGAGAACAGCCCCATTCTTTTTGGGACATGTTCGAGCACATTCTACTCTTCCAGGGCTGTTAACGGCAGGCAATCAGATTGCTGACACAGCCACTAGGCTTGTTGCTCTTGCTACTACTTCTAATATTACACAAGCTCAACAAGCTCATGAATTGCATCATCTCAATGCAGCTTCTTTGCGATTGATGTATAATCTTACCAGGGAACAGGCTAGGCAAATTGTTAAAGGATGTCAGACTTGTGCTTCTCTTCTTCCTGTTCCCCACTTAGGAGTCAATCCTAGGGGACTTGTTCCTAATATGCTTTGGCAAATGGATGTTTCTCATTATAATGATTTTGGCAAACTTAAGTACGTTCATGTCTGTATTGATAGTTTTAGTGGGTTTCTTTGTGCTTCCTTGCAATCGGGGGAAGCTACTAAACATATTATTGCCCATTTGCTTCATTGCTTTTCTATATTGGGTATCCCTACAAGTGTGAAGATGGACAATGGTCCTGGATATGTTTCTCATGCTTTTCAGAAATTCTGTGATACTTTACACATACAGCATACTACTGGTATTCCTTATAATCCGCAAGGACAAGGCATAGTTGAAAGAGCTCATTTGCTTGTTAAGACTACTTTGCATAAAATAAAAAAGGGGGAATGGTATCCCAGTAGGGGATCCCCCAGGAATTTATTGAATCATGTACTTTTTATTTTGAATTTTTTGAAATTGGACGCTCATGGTAAATCAGCTGCAGATCGCTTTTGGCACCCGGAAACAAAACAGCATTATGCCATGGTCAAATGGAAAGATCCTCGGGATAATTCGTGGCATCTAATATGGGGCAGAGGATCTGTCTGCGTTTATTCACAGCAGCATGACGCAGCCCGTTGGTTACCTGATTGCTTAGTAAAGGAAGTAGATACTAATCAATGTTCCAAGGAATGTGAGGCTCCCTGAGAAATGGTTTTTCCTCTTTCTGTTTTCTTTCAGACTGCAATGGCTTCTGCCTGTTATATCCTGCTCCTCCTGATTGGTTCCATTCGATCGCAGATGGTGACACAGTGGGAATTTCAAGTTAAAGAAGAAAAAACATATTCTGATGATGACATGCAGATCATCGGCACTGCCCGTTGTCCAGTGAAGTGTTGTCAAGCAACCATCGTCATTCCGATCACTTCATCTATTTTATCCTCTAAGTCAAGACCTTTTCTATGTTTCACTTATGAAAATAAAGGTAGCTGTCTGGCAGATAGTGATACATATGGTGGATGTAGGTATTGGGATTGCCGCCTTCATGATGCTTTTAGCAAAAATGGCATATTGAGTTATGATAATGGTCAATTCATAATTCGTATAAGTGATCCTTGGAATGCCAGGTGGCAGGACGGAGTCCGAGGAAAGATGTTTAATAGAGATCATAGAAATAGAGGTTTGAGTTATAGGCTCCCATCGGGGTTTGCCTTACTCCCGGCAGGGTCCGTAAATATTTCCCACCGATTGGTCCCTGTTGCTATTGATAAACAGGTAAAACAAGTCATTATCATGAGTGAAACTAAGCTTCAATCTGCTATACGTTCAAGTTCAAATTCTACCCTTAATCTTGCTCTTTGGCCTAATTATTTAAACTTTGCTTTGCGGTTGATGAATCTTTCTCATATTAATGCTTCATCGTGTATGTTGTGTGCTTCCTTGGTTTGGCCTTTGCTGGCTGCTGTACCTGTTAATGATTCTTCTGCACTTAGTACTGCTGTTGCTGGCATTATACCTTCTCCTCCTATGTCATCAATTCCAGTACTTCATAATCCTGCTCATAATATTTCTCTCTGTTATGTTACCACTGTTTATGTCTCTCCTTCTTTTACATGTCGTAACAATCGTTATGTTAGTTCACCTCTATATGCTCCTCCCCTTACGTCTTTCTGGTGCAACGAATCTCTGTATCAACAGATCACTGTTTCCTCTCCAGGACCTTGTGTATTAATTACTATTGTACCCCAGATAAATATGTATACACCAGAAGAGTTTGCTTGGCTACTTCGCCCCCGCATTAAGAGAGGGGTGTTTATTCCTTTTGCAACCGAAATAGGACTTACTGTTTCTGCTGGTCTTTCTGCAGGAGCTTTGGGGCATACTCTTTATACTGCTAAAGAATTTAATTCTCATTTACAGCAAATTATAGATTCTACAGCCAACAGCCCTGCATCCTTGCAACGCC
>NW_008340410.1:125349-142975 GCF_000622305.1 Nannospalax galili | reverse complement strand
CTTACTTCTTCTCACGCTTGGGCCATTTTTACTGAAAAGGCTATTAGTTTTTATTAAACAGCAGATGGAGGAACTCCTTGTGGCTAAACCAATACAGACCTATTACCATCGCCTTGATCTTATGGAGCAAGAGCAGATTGGAATCCAGGACCTCAATGTGAATCCCGAAATGCTGAAACAGAAGTAAACATAAGAAGGACCATGCAAGACTGAGGTATAGGATTGTCTTTCATGATCAGATTCACTCACTCAGAAATTATGGCCTACAATTAACAAATGTGACTTCATTAAAATTAGAAGCTTCTATACAGCAAAGTGTTGGGAGCCTGGGAGCCTGAGATTCAACTGAGTCTCAGCTACCTCTCAAAACTGCTGACAGACCTAAGCTGGAAACTTTCCATTCTGCCCATGGCCTTGGCCCAAAACCTTGGCAGGCAGCCAGGGCTCACAACCTTGGCTCAGAGCCGGGGCCAGATAGCCTTGCTAGATAGCCTTGGCCCATGGCCTTGTTCTCTTTTCCAGCATACGGTTCTATTCTTCTATAATCAGAGATTCCTCCCTTAAAGTGTGTCAGAGCCCTCATGCTCTGACTGATGTAATGTTTTGCAGTCTGTGTGCCTTTGTTCTCATGCTCTATAAAAATTCATGCTTGAGCTTCAATAAAGGAGACTTGATCAGACTCCTGTCTAGTCTCCATTTCTCTTGTCGCTTGTCCCATCCACGGCCCCACCCCCCAATCCAGGTACCCAGGTGGAAGTTCTGCAGGTCGGAACCGAGTGGCATTGTGGAGTAGCTAACCACACATTAGCAGGTGCATCACATCTATATAACAAAACAATTGCAGTGGCTTCCCACTGGGGCCTATATCCTCCCCTGCCACAGGGTGTTGGCCTGGTCTGCAGTACCAGATGTGTGTTCTATCCCTAGGAGTAGGCATTATATCCAATCGAAAATTGCTGGTTGTACATTTATTAGATGTTCCACCATTGCACCAGCAGGAACATCTTGTTTGGTACGTTGATAGTGCAACACACGGGGTCCATTGTTGAGCAGAATTATAGGGGACAATTCTCCCCCAGTCATCTGCATGTCGCCTTTTGGACATGAAAGCCACCTGTATTAGTCAGGGTTCTTCAAAGAAACAGAACCAGTACAATGAATATATATGTATAAAGATTTATCAGCTTAACTCACAGGATAGAGTCCGAGTAGTCCAACAATGGCTGCACCACACTGGAGAGGCTGAGAATCCATAGTCACTCAGTCCACAAGCCTGGATGTCTCAGTAGTCCCGATCTGGCCCTGAAGGTCTGATGAATTCCAAAAGATCAGCTAGTCTTCAGTCTACAGCAGCAAGACGAACGAACTCACCAGCAAGAGAGAAGGCAGGCAGCAATAAGCCTGGCGTTCTCCTCTGCCTTGGTCTTTTATATGGGCTGCCATCAGAAGGTAACACCCATATTTAGGGTGTGTCTTCCAGCTTCAGATGATCCAATCAAGAAGATCTCTTTCATTTCAGTTAATCCCAGATCCAGTCAAGTTGACAGCCAGGATTAACCATCACACCACCCATCCAGTGGCAGGGAGTTTCCAACATAGTCTAAGCTTGATTTCTCCTTTTCCTGTGCTCACATCAATCAGTGTTTTCCCTGCATCTTTAACTTGATCAACAAGTTTGTGTTTTCTAGGGTTCAACAGTTCTATCTTCTGATGACTCTTCCACAAGGCCTTCAACCCCTGCCAGCAGAAGCTCCATTCTCCTTAAGCCCCCTTGTCCAGGCAAGCATGGCTTTCTACCAAAACCACTGCTTAGTGTGGTTCCCTTTTCGCAGCATCTCCATAATATTTTATCTGACCACAGACACCATAAGAGACCACTAGCCAATTTCCCAAGTTTGTTGCACTGTCAGGGAGGAATATGGAAAGCAGGCCATGCAGAAGAGACAATGGGAATCTTCCAGAGCATGGTCCAGGAGTCCCTAACACCCAAGTGTAAAATGTCACAACCTGACGCCACAAAGCTACAGTCTAGCAACTCACCCTTTGACCAGGACTTATGACCCTTATTTTCATGATTCTGACTTTCATGGCCCCTACTGCAAGGCAGAGATTGTACAACTGAAAATTGCATGCACAGTGCTCATGCTAACCTCTGAGAATGGCACACTGGCCAATTTGGATTATACACTCCTTTACATGGTGCAAATTACATGCCAGAAACCTGCACATAAAGAAATTCACCCTAAACATTAAAGTACTTCTCCAAAATGCAGACCTCCACAGCACACTCTCCTACACTGTAGGCAGCACACTAATTTCTGCCCAGCATGCTGCCCCTAGCAGTCTACTCAATAAAATATTTTTCCTATTCTAGTCCAACGGGAGCATTCGTTCACCCCCTGCCAATTCCTTCCCTGTTATCACAGTGCCTAGACGCTCAGTCCACTGCAGACACCAGTATTTGGTGGTCCTGCTAATTATTACTCTGTGTCATGCCTAAATAAACCATATGTACAAGGTGTATTAATCATTAAAGGTTTATATTTTATAGCTACTAAAACTAAAGTCTATTAGAATGTATACATGATATAATAAATAGGGGCTTTTTCCCTAGCAGATCATGTCAAAGACAGGTTAGTATTCACTGTACTTGTGTCCAGTACTAGCCTAAGCTGGCCTTGTTTATCTTTCCTTCTGCAAAGATGTGTCTATCCACAAATTATCTGCAGGAGGGGGGATGCTGGGTGTCACCCTACCAGGAAAGAGTGGAAAAATGTTGTATCAATGAGAGGTGTCCTAGGTCACTGTACTGTCCCTACACTCACCTGCCTCAGGAGCCCTTTCAAAGAAACAAGATAGAGACGGGCACTTGTCGGGGGCTATATGAAGTGACCAAGTGACAGAAGAGACAGGCATATGGTCGTACTACACAGCCGCTCTCATGTTGCCATATGCTGTGTTATGCTGAGAGCCTCCACATTCCTGCCTACACTTTCTCATTCCCTTGCACAGCATGGTAGTGAGCAGCACTGTGTATGGACAGGGTGGTAACCACCATCACAGCTAGCTCTGGTTTTAATGGGCACAGTAAAGGCATTTTTCTACATGAACATTCCATTCATTCTCTAACTGTTCACTCTGTATAGGTACTTTACATTTTCTTCCTGAAATCAACTTGAGACATGGCTGCGGAGGGGCATGATGCTTGGAGTTGCGGCAACTGTGCTGTGAGCGAGCATTAAGAGCCAGTGGAGTATTAGCAACATCAGTCCAAATTCGTGACATTATTCGGCTCTTGGCTAGGTCAATGGAAAATTTCCCCTATGCCAGAACTCTCATGAAAAAACTGCTTCTGTTACTTATGCCATTTAAGTCCTGGCTTTGCTATTGTGTGACCTTGAGCAGCTACTCCAATCTCTTATTTCTGACTCTCAGTCCATCAGAGGACATTACAGTTTTAACATATGTGCAACAAACACAGGTGCACTAAATTTCATAAAACAAATTGCTACATACAAAGTCACAGATTAACCTCAACACAATAGAAGGTGACTTCAATACCCTACTCTCACCAGTAAAGAGGTCATCTGGACAAACAATAAATAGAGCAATTTTGGGGCTAAATGGCATCATAGATCAAATGGATATAACAGGTATCACTGAACATTCCACTCAAATAGTACAGATACTTTTTCCCCCATCAATGATGTTTTATTTGATGAAATGTTTGATAACTAAATAAAGATCAGGGACTATTTTTCCTTCTGTTAAGCATATTATTTCATAATTCTTGAAGGACGCAATAGGACTGTCCTCATCAGATCCAGAATAGTTAAAACAGTTCTGAAAAAGGTAAAAAAAAAAAAAAGCTTACGAATCACAGTCCTTATATTAACGATCTAAGATCAAGGCCATACGATATTGTTATAGGGATGGATATGCAGATCCGAGGAACAGATCAGAAAACCCAAATATTTCATACTAAGTTTTTAAATAAGATTTTTCATGAGACAGAGTCTCACTGTGTAGCCCTGACTGACCTGGAATTACTGATTTAGATGAGGCTGGCCTCAAACTCACAGAGATCTGCCTGCCTCTGCTTCCTGAGTGCTGGGATTAAAGATGTGCAGCACCACACCCAGCCTTAAATAAGAATTTTTTAAAAATTGTATTGTGCTGGTGACTGAACCCAGTACTTCGTACACACAAACTCTGTACCACTAAGTTTTTAGATGGCCCTTTCTGAATTTCTCATTTTTGAGACAAGGTCTCGTTAAGTTTTCCAGGCTGACTTTGAACTCACTCTATAAGTCAGGGAGGTCATGAACTTGAAATATTCTTGCTTAAGTCTCCTAAATAACTGCCATTATAGCCACCAAAGATACACATTCTTCTCAGCATCTCATGAACTACCTCTAAATAGATCATATAATAATTATAGACACAAACAAATATCAATAAATATTGGAAAATGAAATAACTTCTAATATTTTATCTGACCACAACGGAATAAAACAGCAAGAGAAACTACAGAAAATTCACAGATTCATGGAGATTAAACACTATACCATGAGTGATCAATGGGTCACTGAAGAAGTTAGGAAGGAATTTTTTTCATCCTAGAATTGAATGGAAATGCAAAACACCAAAATTATAGGACACAATGAAGGTTTACATGCCTTCCCTTGAAAATCAGAGAAATTCAAATAAAGAATGAGGCCTGAGGCCTTGAAAAAACTAGAACAAACCAAACCCCAAAGCAGTAGACAGGGAGTAATTAAAATCACAACAGAAACTAATAAACAGGAGCCAGTGAGTTGGTTTAGCAGATCAGGGCACTTGCCATACAGGTTTGACAACTTGTCAAAGTTGAGTTTGATCCTCCGGAATCCACATTTTTGAAAAGCTGGATGCACTCATGCAATTCTGTAATGCCCATGTTTCTGCAAGGAAATGGGAGGCAGAAACCAGAGCTTCAAGTAGAAACTACATCAGCTAGCCTGGAGTACACAGGGTGGCAGAAACAAAAGACCACCTCAGTAGGTGGAAGGAGAGAGCTGACTCCCCAGAGGACTCCACACATACACGACACACGTGCACCAGCACTCACGCACACTCACCACAAACACCACAGATAACTGAACAATAAATCAATTTTAAAGGAATTAATGAACTAGAACCAACAGAAAGCAATACATAGATTCAATGAAACAAAAGTTTGTTTTTGAAAAGATAAACGAGATTGACAAACTATTAGGCAAATTAACCAAAAGAGAAAGATAAGACCACAATTAATGAAATTACAGACGAAAAGACATTCCAACAGACATCAATGAAATTCAGAAAATCATAAGGTTATACCTTAAAAACTTCTATTCCATTATATTAGAAAACTAAGAGAAATGGATGGAGTTCTGGATGGAAATGATGTGCCAAAATTAAACCAAGGTGAAATACATAATTCAAACAGCTCTACAGCAAGCAATGAATTTAGATAGCAATAAAAAAAATCTCCCAACTGAAAATATCCCAGGTCCAGAGAGATTCAGCATAGAATTCTACCAGATCTTTAAAGAAAAACTAACAGCAATACTCAAATTATTACATGAAATAGAAAAGAATGCTTCTAAACTCTTCAATGAATCCAGTTATATTGATATCCAAACCAGGTAATGACACAACAAAAAGAAAGAATTATAAACCATCTCCCTGTGAACATACATACAAAATTTCTCAATAAAGAACTTACAAACCAAATTCAAAAACACAGCAAAACAAAATTATTCACCATGATCAAATTGGCTTTGTTCTAGGGATTTAGGGATGATTCAATACCTAAATCAGTAAGTGTAACTGATTATATAATGTATATGAACTCAAGAATGAAAATCAAATGACTATCTTAATAGATAAAAAATTTGAGAAAATTCAATATCCCTTCATGATAAAAACACTGAAGTAAGTAGGTAGGGGTAGAGTAACCATCTCCCAACAGAGCAAAGGCTATACACTACAAACCTACAACCAATATCATACTGAATACAAAAAAACTCAAAGCATCCCCACTATCAGGAATAAAACAAGGAGTCCACTCTCTCCACTCCTATTCAATACTGAAAAGTCATAGTGACAAACTGAAGTCTTAACTACCACAATAACATGAGAGAAGTAAATAAAAAGGGTACAAGCAGGAAAGAAAAATGTCAAAGTATCCTTGTTCACAGACGATATGATTCTGTGCATAGGAGACCATAAAGACTCCACCACAAAACTTCTACAGCTGATGAACACTTTCAACAAAGTGGCAGGATGCACAATTAACATACGAAATTGATAGCCTTCAAGAACAAATATACTGAGAAAAAAAATCCATGAAGCAGTCCCATTCCCCACAGCCTCAATAATAACAACAACAATAATAATAAAGCTCCTTGGGATTAACCTAGCCGACAAAATGAAAGGCAGTAAAAACTTTAAAACACTAAAGGAAAAAACTGAGGAAGACACTAGAAGATGAAAAGTCCTCCTGTGCTCAAGGAAGAGAAGAATTCATATTGTGACAATGGCAGTCCTACCAAAATCTACAGATTCAACGTAATCTCAAGCAAAATAACGGTTCCAGTCTGCATAAAAATAGGGAAAAAAATCTCAAAATTATATGGATGCATAAAAGATCTGGACAGCCAAAGCAAGTCTAAGAAGAAAGCACTGCTGAAATTATCACCAAACCTGTTTCAAGTCGTACTACAGAGCCATAGTAATAGAAACAGCATGGCACTAAACAAAGACAAGGGATCAGTGACTAGACTAGAGGAACCATATATAAGCTCCACAGCTGATTTTTGACAAAGATACCAAAAATAACACTGGAGAAAAGACAGCATCTTCAACAAATGGTGTTAGGAACACTGGCTATGAAACTCAAACCCTTTCTCTTACCCTGTACAAAGTTTGACTCCAAACAGATCAAGGACCTCAACATAAGACCTGAAACTCTGATACTATTCTAGGAAAATGTATAAGGAACACTATTAGACAGGCATAAGGGCATTCTGAATAGGACTCTGCTCACTCAGGAAATAAGCCCAACAACTCATAAATAGGACCTCATGAAATTTAGAATTTGTACAGAAAAGGAAACTGTCAAATGAAGAGGCAGTCTACAGAATGGGAGAAAATCTTTCCGACTGTAGATCTGACAAGGGATTAATATATTGAATATACAAAGAACCAAAAACACTAAACATCAAGAAAACACTCAAAAACTGAGCTGCAGAACTAAACAAATGGCTAATCTGAGAGTGTTCAACACCTTTAGCTATCACAGAAATGCAAATCAAAACTGCCTTCAGATTCTTTCTCACCCCAGGCAGAATAGTCATCATCAGAAAACAAATGACAACAAATGCTGGTGAGGATAGGAGAAAGAGGAATGTTTATTCATTGCTGTAGTGAATGTTATAGAATTAGGAGAAAATCTCATTTTTTTCTTGAATTACAGTTGAGCAAATACCTTGTTACTTTGAGACTCTGGAAACCTTGCTGAACTCTGTTTAAAGTGAAATGTCATGGTCAAGTCAAACGCATATCTTATAACCATGGCAACCTAGTGTGCAACCATAGGAACCTAAGAGTAAGATGTATGCAACTGTGTGATAAGCCACTTATCCTGCATAGAGTGATATGGGCTGAACTAATCAACTAGAACCAGAACCTGGCACTTACGTCAGCACTCTGAAACTAGACCAGCAAAAAACATATGAAAAGACAAGCTTCAGACCTGCTCACCGATGCTCACAGTCTCATTGACACCCGACTGTCTGGTGACAACCCGACGTTCCTGCCCAGGACTCTGCCCCCGAATGCAGAGACTCTCTTGCCAATCATCCCTCGATCCTGAGACGCTGAGCCACAATAGAACGTGATCCTGACCAAGCAGCGCGAGGACCCGAACCCGAACAGCGACAACTGGGGCCAGGAGAGTCCACCGGATCACGGCTGAGCAGCTGAGCCTTTCCACAGAGGATTTTGGACTTGGACATTGGGCCCAGGCCCGAAGGTACTCCCTGAGAGCAGGGATCTCTGGAAGCTTTGGTAACCTGGTGACACCTGGTGCACTAGGCCCACTGGTCCAGACGTACTCTAACTCTCCACCTAATGTGTGTTGTTTGTTGTTGGTAACTCTGTATTGCATGAATTGTTCATTCAATTGCAACACAATACACGTGTGGAATCTCTTCTGTCCGTTGTACCTGTCCCAGCTCTCCCAAGTAGCATTAACTTATGGGGAATGGTTCTTTGAATCCTTCCTAGGGACAATTGCTGATAAATTGGTGCAGCCACTACGGAAATTAATGTGGAATTTTCTCAAAAAGCTTAAAATTGAGCTGTCGCGTGAGTCGGCTATACCTGTCCTGGGCATATACCCAAAGTTACCACGTCTAAGTGGAGAGATATTGCACATCCATCTTCACTGCTGCTCTAGTCACAAAAGCTAGGAAACGGAATTGACCTAGATGTCCCTCAACTGATGAATGGATAACAAAAATGTGGTATATATACACAATGAAACTGTATTCAGCTGTAAGGAAAAATAGAACTGGAGCTGGACATGAAGGTAAACATCTTTAATCCCAGCACTTGGGAGGCAGAACAGATGGATCGCTGCGAGTTCCAGACCAGCCTAGTTCACATAGGGAGCAAGAAAGAAAGAAAGGGAGGGAGGGAGGGAGGGAGGGAGGATGAGATTACCCAAATTTGGGCTGATTCAAGCAATAAAGAAAAAAAAAAGGTATATCACACAATATGAAAATCTCCGCCTACAGGCTGTAGACAACTGGCTCAGTAGTTAAGAGCACTGGCAGCTATGGCAGAAGACGAAGGTTCGATTCCCAGCACCCGTAGGGTAGCTAACAACTGTCTGTAACTCCGGTTCCAGGGGATCTGACACCCTCTTCTAACCTCTGAGAGCACTGAATGACAGGGGTGCACTCACATACATCCAGTTAATACACTCATACACGTAAAATTAAAGTAATAAATAAATTTTTTTTTAAAAAAAAGAAAATAGAATTATGAAATTTGCAGGAAAATGGATAGAACTGGAAAATATTATATTAAGTGAGGTTGCCCAGGCCAAGAAAGATAAATGCCCCATGTTCTCTCTCATTTACAGATTGTAGCTTCAAAATTTTATTTTTCTGGTTTAACTTGGAGTGTCTGTAGAGGCCATGAAGCTAGAAAGGGACTGTGGGAGATGGGAGGGGAAGAGGCCTGAAGGACAGTAGTATGAGCACATGTACATTACAGTAGGAGGCTACAGTGCAGAGGGAAAGGTTTAAGCAGTGGTAGGAACGGAAGCGAGAAGGTGGAGTTAACCATATGGGAAGGTGCAGAGGCCTTATGGAGGCCTCGTAATCTATACATAAATTAAAAGATCGAATTTGGGGCTGGAGAGATGGCTCAGCACTTAGGAGCACATATCCCTCTTCTAGAGAACCAGAACTCAATTCTTAGCACTCAGGTCAGGTGGCTCACAACCACCCAAGACTCCAGTTCCTGGGGATCTGATGCCCAATTCTGGCCTCCATGGGCACACACATGCATATGTGGCATGCACTCACACAGACACACATATAGACAAATGAATAAAAAGAAAAGTTTTAAATCATAATAAAATAATAAGAGAATTTTTAAAAATATTTTATTTTTATTTTATGTGTATGAGTGTATTACCTGCATGTATGTGAGTGCACCCATGTGGTACAATGCCCAGGAGGTCAGAAGAGGGATTCGGATTCCCTTAGAACTGGAGTTAAGGACGGTTCGTAGCCACCGTGTGGGTGCTGGGACTCGAACCTGGGTCCTCCGCAAGAGCAGTCATTGCTCTTAACCACTGAGCCATCTCTCCAGCCCAAGAGATAGAATTTTTTAAGAGTCTGAATCAAGGTCCTACACAAGGGTAGATAGTGCTGCTCCCAGAAACCATCAATTATTAACTATAAATCCCAGGGGCAGATGTCACATACATCCCTGAGTTGTTGGTTAGGGAGGTTCCTGAGACTCTCCTCCCAACCCAAAGCAAGGCAGGTTATTGCCATTGCTCTTCGTTGCCCAGCAGAATTAAATGGTAGGACTCCATTACTGAAGTCACCACACACTGTCAGTGCGCAGGACACAGAGCAGTCAAGCTGGGCCTGAGCTGGTGCTGCCCCCATGCTGCCCAGCGCTCACAGTGCTGGAGAGTATCCTAAAGGCTGCTTGGGAAGAAAAGCCATCACCCCATTACTTAACCCAGGACCCGCCTCCACAGACTAGGGTGAGGCCTTACGTCCGTTTTTCCTACTTTGATCAGACAAAACCAGGTTCTCTCAGAGTTCCCTAAGTTACCTAATAGACTCTGGCTTATTCCTCAGGGCCAGAGTTAATGTTTCCTCTGCCTGCCTGGCTCATTCCAGCCACATCCCAGTTTCCCCCACTTGTAAAATGAAGTAAAAATGAGGGAAAAGAAAAAAACAGAAATAAATATTATTCAATCAACTCTTTAGATAAAATTTGACTCAGTTTCAACACTTCAAAACTCTATTTTGACATATAGAAAGTGCTTCCAAGGCAGGAACCCCCAAGAAATTGGAATTTCCCCAAGAATTTTGTGCTGGGGGGGGGGACTGGAGAAATGACTCAGTGGTTAACAGCACTTGCTGCTTTTACAGAGGACCCAGGTTGGGTTCTCAGCACCCACATGACTGCTAATAACTAACCGTAAGGACTCCAGTTTCAGTGGATGTAATGTCTTTTCTGGCCTCATGGGCATTGCATGCCAGCAAAATACTCATCCACATAAAATAGAAATTAAATAAATTAAAAGACTCTCAAGCTGGGAGAAGGAAAAGCCTGAAGTTTGGTGCCAGGCGGAGCCAGAGCTCCTCTCCTGGAAAGAGATTTCACGTGGCTCTGAGGGTTTGTCAGACTGCCTTGCCGGAAAACTGAAGCTAGAGACGATAAAGGAGCTGATGATCGGTGGGCCCAGGCCTTGATGCAGGCTGCTTAATTGTCTGTGCTTTTTGCCTTCTGTATAAACCTAAACTTAATGTCAGGGCCCCAGAGATGGACTTGGGGGTGGAAAGACGTCAATGGACCACCTTGTCCCTCTTCCCAATGTGGTCACACTTATTGTTTCTTTAACTGGCTAATTGGGGAAAGGTGGCTACCCCTGGCTTTTCAGGGTTGTCAGGGCAACAACTCTAGGCACACTGGTAGTTAAATAAGAGAGTACAAAGAGCGTGGTGAAGGGTCAGGGCCCAATCAGATTCACTCTTGGTTTTTATCCTCTGCTATTTTTCATGCCAGCACTCCTCCGGCTGCAGTAAGAGGTGTTAGACCATGGCTGGTGGGGTTTTTCTTCAAGTCTATCGTTTTAATGAAAAAAGTCAAGTGGAAATGATCCCACATGGTGGAAATATTGGTTCCAGTCAAACAGCTTCACAAAGGTTCCTCTTCCCCTTTGTCAGTAGCTGACCCTGGATGAAGGAGCATTTGTATTCAAACAGATAAAGAAGAACCCGGGCCAGAGCCTCAGCATCATCCCACACCTATCACAATTTCCACTTGCCCACATAGATCAAAATGGTTCTTTTCAAAGTTTTTTTTTTTTTTTTTTTTAACGTAGCCAATAAGGAGAGACTTATTTCATATCTTTCCCTGGTTTATTTTCCACTTTATTTATGAATGCGGGCAGTGACCCACTAAATTGATTTTGCAACCCCGCAAATGGTTTGCATAGTTTGCACACTGAATTTCTGAAGTTATTGGAACAGACAGCCTGAGAAACTTTTAGAAACTACAAACATTCAGTCATTATTCTTGCCCACTCTTAGCAGCCTTGCCTCTGCGGGAAACCCAAGGCTCCTGCCTTCTTAATTCTCACACCTCTTCCCCAAGAAGGACTGATGTGATTCTAGAACTGGGAGTAAGACAGGCTAGCAAAGGAGCACTGAGGACTGTGTCACCAAGGTAAAGCAAACAGGACCATTCCCTGCAAAGGGCTGAGATGGGAGTGGGGGTCATTTCCCTCCTCTGAGTAGTTCTTACACACGCTAGAGCAGTGACAGGCAAACACTGGTTTCCAAACAGGAGGGAAAGTCTTTCAGCCCTCTTGTGTTTGGGTGTGGTTTCTGACTTGATGCTGTGAGGAGATTCTTCCCAATCAGGCTAAATTCTGGTAAGGAGGTATAACCTGGGGTTTCCAAGTTTCTGTCCTATCTCCTGCCCCATCCCCAAGACTTGAAGGTAGCTGTGGATCATATTACTGGTATATGAGTGTATGGGCCTGGGAAGTCATCTTCTGTTTCATGTTTAATGAAGAAAATGCTCATCTTTTTTATGAACTTGAATGCAAGGTAAAAACAAGCCACAAGAGATATTTTTACCTCTTAAAATCCGATGTCTGTGATTTCCTAATTGACACGGCCTCCTATCTAAAAATCATAATTCCATAGGTAATTCTATTATATTCTAAACTATCTCAATTAACATATGCAAATATGAGAGGGCTGTGCAGGTTCAAAGACTGTTCAATATGATCACAGTCCAAATTTTGGAGCCTTGTTGATTCTAGGTTCTTCCTGAGCATCAGGACGTGTTATTTCCTCATTCTCAAATAGTCAATGCCACCAACAGTGCCTGGTCCTGAAAAATCCACTAAACAACTGTTGAATGGATACAAACAAGATGAAAACATAGCAAGTGTTTCTCCTGGGTGTCCCATCCCATAAAGGCACCTGCACCCCTGTGTTTATCATAACACTACCCATAATAATTAAGCTATAAGAATCATACCAGATGCCTTCAACAATTGAGGCATTTTGAAGGATTGCTTCATATCCAAACTACAGTAATAGCAAGTGGAAGAAAGGAATGGAAGACGGGCACCGGTAAAATTAGACCATAAACAAGGGATCCAGTACTCTGAGGGGTTGTGGGACCAGGACCCAGCACCACTCAGGGCTCAGGAAAAGGGCTATCTCAGATGTCTCAATTCTACCTCTGCTCCTTCCCACAGAGAATTCAGTCATGAGGGGCCAGAAGACTAGCTGTGTCTCCTGCAGCCTCAGCCAAGTAACTGAAGTAATCCCTAGCACTGGTGATCCTGAACCCAGCCTTGTAGACCCAGACTCAGAGCCTCCAATAAAGCCAATCCCCGGAGTTACCACATCAAATAGCTATGTACCACCTTAACATCTTCAGACAAATATGTGGACCACAGAGGTTAAGAGCTCTGCTCCCAATTACCAAGGGCACTGGGAGTCCTTACTTTTAATCATCTGTTTTTCATCATTGTATTGTCACGGCATCGAGCATATTTTTATGCAGTTCATGCAGATCTTTATTAAGTGTGAAAAGTGTGCTCATGTCTTCCTGTTAAAGCCCAGCTCCTGCCACGATCTGTCTCCAGTGGTTGAGATGGGATGGGTCTGTGTGGGATTGATGAGAAGTCACTGTCCCTTTGAAACACTTTCATTTATGGGCCCACTTGAACATTCATGTGATCAAAGGACTTCAAAGAGGCCAAGACCATAATTCACACCAAATCAAGAACTGATCCAAAGAACCCATTCAAGAAATAAGGGCTTCTAAAAGCAATGCAAAAGCCACTTCTCAAAATTGAAACAGAATGGTGACTCTTAAACAGCCTCACTTGCAACTCAGTATTTATTAAGCAAAGGATAAAGATAAAAGGACTGAAAAAGAGACTTGCCCATCCAATTCCCTAGTTTTGCTCACCCAGCTCAAAGACTAATTTTTGCTAGTTGTACGTTGACAATGGAATGACATGTCACACCAAAAAGATAATGTGGTGATTTCAAATTGGTAAATCATATGCGTGTATTGGTATCTGAATGCGTTACAACACTAAAGCAGGCACTATTAATGCAAGCTCATGACTGAGCTTTAGCATAAAATTTCCAACAATCAATACTGCCATAAAAGGAAATTATCAGGGACAGAAATTTGTGTCCCTCAAATAAATAAAAGAATTTCAGTGAAATAGGCCGTGTCTTCCTTTTTCCCTGACTTACTACTGCCTAATGATGCTGTCCACAGCTTGGAGTTTTGCATTTAACATTCTGAGGGAAGCTTACTCTGCTTAGCATAGTGATGTGGCTGACTGGAGACCAGGGTAATTTTTTTTGAGAGTGTATATTGATTTAAAAGTTGGAGAAGCTGTTATTTTCTAGTCTGCAAGCTGTCTTTCTGCTTTTCTGATGAGAAAGATTTACAGTCTTTTTTGCAGCAAATTATTCCTATATTCTTTTTTATTAAGTCTGCCTCATAATTGTGGTGTGGATCTGTAATTCCAACATTCAAAAGAAGCATGAGTTCAAGGCCAGCCTGGGGGGAGAAGGGGACCTCTGCCTCATAATAAAATTAAGTTAAAATAGATGCTTTTTAAAATTCTTCTATTTATTTTTACTTTATATGTATGAGTGGTTTGCCTACATGTATATAAATGCTCTACATGTACACAGTGCCCACAGAGGCCAGAAGAGGGTGTCAGATCCCCTGGAACTAGAGTTGTTAGTTGCCTTGTGGGTGCTGGGAACTGAACCTAGGTTTTCCAACCCAAGAAATGATTTTTTAAAAAAGGTCCAGAGCTGAGGGGCAAAGGATGACCAAAAGGTTCTAGGGAGTAGGGGTGTATGTCCTGGGGATTGCTAGAGACTTATTCCCTAAGGATTTAGGTACAAACTTCAAGCATGGCGTCACCCTGTGGTCATGTGTGGATGTTGTATTAGCCACTTTTCTGCTGCTGTGATAGAAACATTGACTGAAGCAATTTGTAGAAGGAAGAGTTTATTTGAGCTTATGGTTCTAGGGGAATTACAGTCTTTCTTGGCAGGGAGGCATGGTGGCTGGAGGAGGCTGGAGCAGGAACAACAGAAGCTAAGCTCTCACATCATCACACAGGCACAGGAAGCAAGAGGGCGACTGGAGATGTGGCAAGGCTTAAGAACTCTGTAAGCCCATCCCCAGCAACGTGCTTCCTCCAGGATAGCCACCTCTTCTAAAACCTCCCCAAACCCCTGGAGGAGTGACCCATACTTTCATCCCTGAAGGGTCTGGAACATTTGTTGTCCTGTCTGGATTGGGTTGTTGCAGTTTCCCAATGACCTTAATCACAGGACATGGTAACACCAAAAGTCACCCTAAGGAATCTCCTACCTTGTGATTATAATCTTCATTACCTCCATTGTGGAGAACCAGTCCAATTTCCCCTTGGTAGTCTGGGTCAATCACCCCTCCTAATACTGTTATTCCTTTCTTAGCCTGTTGACTTAAGGGCATCAGAAGCCCAAAGTGGCCAGGGGATGTCTTAGATTCCAGTTCAACAGAATGTTTGTTGTGTCTCCTGGCAGAAGCACTCCCTCCTATGGAACCAAACTTTCTAAGCCAGCAGAGCACAAAGTCAAAGGTACAGGAAGCAAAAATTTTCCTAGTGGATCACTAGGGGTGATAGTGAGTGGAATCATTCCCACTTCCACCCCTTGATTCCTGGACCCATGAATCCTGGCTATAGGAGAAACAGTACCATATATTGGATGGTGATTCAAAGCATATACTGCTTTGTGGAGGACCCTGCCTCAGCCCTCCAGGCTATTGCCACCTAATTGACACTGTAACTGTGTCTTTAAGAGACCATTCCATCGTTCTATCAAGCCAGCTGCTTCAGGATGGTGGGGAACATGGTAAGACCAATAGATTCCATGACCATGGGCCCACTGTCACACTTATTTGGCTGTGAAGTGAGCTCCCTAGTCAGAAGTGATGCTGTGTGGAATACCATGATGATGGATAAGGCATTCTGTAAGTCCCTTGATGGTAGTTTTGGCAGAAGCATTACATGCAGGAAAGGCAAATCCATGTGTCTATTCCTGTAAGGACAAAGAAATGTCCCCTCCAAGATGGAAGTGACCCAATGTAGTCAACCTGTTGGTCTCTGCTGTTGGCAGATCTGGCACTCAGCAGCAGCTGTAGCCAGGTCAGCTTTCGTGAGTGGGAGTCCATGCTGTCGAGCCCATGCATAACCTCCATCTCTGCCACCATGGCCACTTTGTTCATGGGCCCATTGAGCAATGACAGGGATAGCTGAAGAAAGGCTGACAGTCCACAGAGCAGGTCATCCAATCTACTTGATTATTAAACTCATCTTCTGCTGAAGCCACTTTTTGATGAGCATTTACATGAGACACAAGTATGTTCACATCCTTTGCCCATTTGGAGAGATCTATCCACATACTTCTTCCCCAAATGTCTTTCTTGCCAACTTCCAACCATGCTCCTTCCAAGTCCCTGACCATTCAGCCAAACTATTGGCTACAGCCCATGAATCAGTATATAATCTCACTTCTGGCCATTTCTCCTTCCAAGCAAAATGCACAACCATGTGCACTGCCCGAAGTTCTGCCCACTGTGAAGACTTTCCTTCACCAGTGTCCTTCAGGATTGTTCCAGAAATTGGCTGTAATGCCACAGCTGTTCACTTCTGAGTGGTGCCTGCATAGGGTGCAGAACCATCTGTAAACCAAGCCCTAATCGTCTCTTCCTCAGTCAACCAATCATATGGCATACCCCATGAGGCCATAGGTGCATGCTTGAGAACAGGAGGCATCGTAACAGGAGTAGGAACCATAGCATTTGGGCAACTTCTTCATGTAACTTACTTGTGCCCTCTGGGCATGCTCGGGCTTGATCATGTATATACCACTTCCATTTGATAATGGATTGTTGCTGTGCATGGCCTACTTTATGGCTTGGGGGGTTAGATAACACCCAGCTCATGATGGGCTGCTCCAGTCGCATGGTGACTTGGTGGCCCATTGTCAAACATTCAGTTTCCACTAAGAACCAATAGCAGGCTAAGAGCTGCCTCTCAAAGGGAGAATAGTTGTCCGCAGATGAAGGCAAAGCCTTATTCCAAACCAACAGCCTCTGCAGTGATTTACCCTATGGGGGCCTGCCAGAGACTACAAACAGCATCTCTATCTGCCACTGATACCTCAGGCACCATCAGGTTTGCTGGATCATATGACTGAAGGAACAGAGCAGCTTGTACAGCAGCCTGGACCTGTTGAAGGGCCCTTTCCTGTTCCAGGCCCCACTCAAACGTAGCTGCCTTCTGAGTCACTTGATACATGGGTTGTAGTAATATACCCAGATGAGGAATGTGCTGCCTCCAGAATCCAAACAGGCCCACCAAGCATTGTGCTTCTTTCTTGGTGGAGGGAGGGGCCAAGTGCAACAACTTATTCTTCACCTTAGAAGGAATGTCTCTGCATGCTCCACACCACTGAACTCCTAGAAATTTCACTGAGGTAGAAGGCCCTTGAAATTTGGCTGGATTTATTTCCCATCCTCTCATGCGCATGTGCTTAACCAACAAGTCCAGACTGTCTGCTACCTCCTGCTCACTGGATCCAATCAGCATAACATCATCAATATAGTGGACCAGTGTGATATTTTGTGGAAGAGTCAGGCAATCAAGATCCCTTCGAACCAAGTGATGGCACAGTGCTGGAGAGTTAATATATCCTTGAGGCAGGACAGTAAAGGTATACTGTTGGCCTTG
>NW_008340410.1:121677-125287 GCF_000622305.1 Nannospalax galili | reverse complement strand
ATACCAGGTACCAGGAGACGTATTAATCTGCTCAAGTAAGGAAACCACATCCGGTACAGCAGCTGTAATTGAAGTCACTACTTGATTAAGTTTTCGATAGTCAACTGTCATTCTCCATGACCCATCTGTCTTCTGCACAGGCCAAATAGGAGAGTTAAAGGGAGACGTGGTGGGAATCACCACCCCTGCATCTTTCAAATCCTTGATGGTAGAACTAATTTCTGCAATCCCTCCAGGGATGCAGTACTGTTTTTGGTTCATTATTTTCCCTGGCAGAGGCAATTCCAGTGATTTCCATTTGGCCTTTCCAACCATAATAGCCCTCACTCCATGGGTCAGGGAACCAATGTGGGGATTCTGCCAGTTCCTAAGTATATCTATCCCAATTATACATTCTGGTACTGGGGAAATAACTACAGGATGAGTTCGGGGACCCACTGGACTCACTGTCAGTCAGACTTCAGCCAAAACTCCATTTATCACCTGACCTGTGTAAGCCCCTACTTTAACTGAAAGGCCACAATGCTTTGTAGAATCTCCTGGAATCAGTGTCAACTCAGAACCAGTATCCAATAGGCCTCGGAAAGTCTGATTATTTCATTTTCCCCAGTGTACAGATACTCTAGTAAAAGGCCTCAGGTCCCTCTGGTGAAGGATGGGTGAGAGGTGAACAGCATAACTCTTTAGTACTGTGACAAGGTCCTTCCTCAAGGGCACCCAGCCTTCCCTTCATTCAAGGGGTTCTGGGTCTGTAAACTGTCTCAAGTCTGGAAATTGGTTGACTGAGCGAGATTCTCTGTTGCTATGATAAATACTGACTTCCTGCAATTTGTCCTAGAGCTTTTCTGCTATATAGATCAAATAAAAACTTAGTAGGCTTCTTATGTATTTGGTCCCTGGAAACACCATGATTGATTAACCAGTACCACAGGTCCATTCGAGGCATGCCATTGTAGGTATTGTTTTGCCTTTGCCACACATTGCGATAAGTATGCTCACCTTGTCTTTGGTAATTCAGTACTGCTACCTGACCCCTACTTCAAGGTCCTGTTACACCTATTATATTTATATTTAATTTATGCAGTTGATCAGCAGCATCTCCAACTGTAAGATTTGGCATAATAAGGAAAAGAGCAAATACAAAGCGCTTCAAACGTTCTGGTGTCTCTCTCTGACTTTCCATCTTATAAAATCAGTAAAAGGCATGTCCTCTGGGCCCTCACATTGTGGAGGATTTGGTTTCACACTGTGAAAGGACTCGAGCATGCCTATTTGCCTGAGCCTTACAATCCCTTCATCAACACTAAGCCAAGGGATATCAGGTATCTCCAGCTGATGGTCAGTAGCTATCTTTTGACAAATACCTCAGCCAAACAATCAAATAAACTTTTAACACCCTTTTTAACTGCACAAGCTTCCATATTAAACCTAGAATCTCCAGCCAGGGGGTCCATGTCAATAAACTCAGCCTGATCCAGTTTTATTTTCCTTCCACCATTATCCCATACCCTTAAAATCCATTCCCAGACATATTCATTAGACTTCTGCTTGAGTGAACTCACTAAGTTCTTTAGTGGTGTAGCATGCCTCCTCATGGACCACACTTTTTATCTCTCTTCTAGGGGCTTGCTTAGCTGTGATTCTGGTTATAGGTCTAGAGGCAACAATAACTGGGCCCTGAGGGACATCCGCTTTCTCTTGCTAAATGGGATTAGTTTCCTCAGGCAAGGGTGGGGAGCGTGGGTCTGCAGGGTGTGGGAATACATTCTCTACTGAGGGTGGGGGGATTAATTCATCAGGTGAAGTAAATTCCTCGGAGTCTGATTATTCAAAATCTTCAGCCTCCTCAGGGTTCTCCCACACATCTCCATCCCACATGTCACAATTCCAATCTTTCCCTACCAATGCCCTCACCCTTACTGCTGACACTCTTTGAGGCTGGGAATTAAATTTGCTCCAGCTTGATTTTATGCAGCTTTAGCTCTTTGGCAGCTGGCGAGAAGATTCTCTTCCAGGGCACACTTGGAAACTTTTAAGCTGGTGATTTGAATCTGGAGCTGGTTAATTTTCTCATTAAGCTCATTGTTTATCTCCATCACTTTATCCAGAGATGTTAGAAGTAACCAGCCAGCATCATTATTTTTCTTATTTTTCCACAAATTGTCAAATGTTTTATGTATAGAGTCACTACATTCCTTGCTCCTCACAAGAGGTGGGTTAAAAGACCCAAATGTGTTTATCTTCATAATTGCTTCAAATAGTCTACACCATGGATTTTCAGTGTTGTCCATGCTACCTGAAGACTCCGAGTTGGAGAGCCTGCTCCAGATACCAAGAAGCCCATTAAAGATATTCATCCTTTCAATTCTCTTTCTCTAGAACCACTTTTGGTACCACAATCTGTATTAGTCAGGGTTCTCTAAAATAACAGAACCTGTAGAATGACTGCACCACACTGGAGAGACTGAGAATCCGTAGTAGCTCAGTCCATGAGGCTAGTCTTCAGTCTACAGCAGCAAGACAAACTCAGCAGTGAGAGAGAAGGCAAGCAGCAAAAAGCCTGGCATTCTCCTCTGCCATGGCCTTTTATAAGGCTGCCATTAGAAGGTAACACCCACATTTAGGGCGTGTCTTCTGGCTTCAGATGGTCCAATCAAAAAGATCACTCTCATTTCAGTTAATCCCAGATCCAGTCAAACTGACGTCCAGGATTAGCCATCACACTAATCATTAGAGAAACACAAATGTAAATCACAGTAAAATATCAGTTCACACCTCTCAGAACAGCTATTATTAAAAATACAGAAGATAGCCAGGTGTTGTAGTGGTAGTGCATACCTTTAATCCCAGCACTCTGTGAGATCAAGCCCAGCCTGGTCTATAGAATGAATTCCAGGCCTTCTGGGGCTACAGGGAGACCCTGTTTCAAAAAGACCCCAGAAAGTAATAATGCAAAAGATGACAAGAGTTAATGAGGATGTAGGGGAAATGGAACCCTTCTACACTACTGGTGGGAAGGTAAATTACAGCCATTATGGACTATAGAATAGTGGTTCCTCAACTGAACACAGAGCTATGTGATCAGTCATCCCACTACTAAATACACATCCAAAGGAAATAAAATCAGTATACTGGAGACACCTGCACCCTGCATTAATTGCAGCAATATTCACAATAGCCAAGATATGAAATGCAAATATTATCAATGAGTGAATGGATGGATAAAATGTGGCACATATACACAATGGTATAGTAGCCAGCCTTTGAAAAGAAGGAAATCTTCACATTGTGACAACATGGGTATTTGGAACACATTATGTTAAGGGAAATGAGCCAGAAATAGAAAGAAAATTACTACATGATCTCATTCATATGCAGAACCCAAAAAAGTTGAACTCATGGCAGCAGAGAGCAGCATATTTCCTAGGGCCCGGAGAAGGGCTCTGGAGAGATGGTGATTAAAGGATATGAAATATTAATTAAGCAAAAAGTAAGTTCAACAGATTTATTATACAATACAGCAACTACAGTTGATGAAAATGTAAATTCACTCATATATCACTAATCTGATTCGGTCACTCCACAACATATGTACTACTGCACTCTATAA
>NW_008340410.1:101340-121638 GCF_000622305.1 Nannospalax galili | reverse complement strand
ATTTTTATTTTATGTGTATGAGTGTTATGCCTGCATGTAGGTAAATGAACCTGTGTCGTGCAATGCCCACAGAGAACAGAAGAGGCTGTTGGATCCCCTGGAACTGGAGTTATGGACAGTTGTTAGCTGCCATGTGGGTTCTGGGATTTGAACCCAGATCTTCTGCAGGAACAGTCAGTGTTCTTAACTGCTGAGCCATCTCTCCAGCCCCCCTTCTCTATTTAAGTTAATATAAGTTGGTTTTTCTTTATAGAAAATTCATACTTACACCCACAGATCTCACCTGCTACAATCAGATCCACCTATATTTTTTACTTTGAGTCTTTGTGAACAAAATTTTTAAAACCAATAATAGAATATTTTGAAAAGAGAAAGTTTAAGTCTAGTTCAAAAATCCATAGCTACATAGAGGTGTTCAGAATAGCCTGTGAATCAATTCCTAGGTCATAAAAACTTCTCCAGACTGAGCAAAATTTATGTGACTTCATCCGCCACTAGCAGAGCATGATGTTGGCTCTGATCAGAGCATCATTAGCAGAGAAAAGTCATGCACATCGCTCAGCTCTTCAAATACTTACAAGTCCCTGAGAGCCTACTGGCCAGCTGGTCAACCACATCTCCCTTCCAAGTGAAGCCTTCTGAGGCCCAGGATCTGGGTCTGGGGCCACCCCACCATGACGGAGCTATCCCACTCAGCACTGAAGTAGTTGGCTGACCTCTAATTACTAGCCTGAGCCAAAAAATTCCTCTGCAGTCAAGTGGGGAAAAGTAGCATTTCCGTAAAGTTGAATTTATTCTGTTTAAAGAAGTGGTCTTTGTTGAAATAATTATGGCTGACATTAACTTTTTAACTCCAAAATATTTCTGATTCTCTATAAAATACAATGGATGAAGATGGCTATATGAATAAGATTTTCCTTTCACTGCTTGACAAAGTGCTACACTGGACACCATGGATTTTCCCAGCTGGAGAAATTCAGCAGACTTGGAGTCACTGATCTGGTAGTGTGTGTGTGTGTGTGTGTGTGTGTGTGTGTGTGTGTGTGTGTGTGTGTGTGTGTCTGTGGGTGTGGGTGTGTGTGTGTGTGTGTGTGTGTGTGTGTGTGTGTATGTGTGTGTCTGTGGCTGTGTGGCTGTGTGTGGCTGTGTCTGTGTCTGTGTGTGTCTGTCTGTGTCTGTGTGTCTGTGTGTGTATGTGCGTCTCTGTGTGTCTGTGTGTCTGTGTGTCTGTATCTGTGTGTCTGTCTGTGTGTGTGTATGTGTGTCTCTGTGTGTCTGTATATATGTCTGTGTGTATGTGTCTGTGTATGTGTCTGTGTGTGTGTGTCTGTGTATGTGTCTGTGTGTGTGTCTGTGTGTGTACGTGTATGTATCCCACTCTGTGTGTCTGTGTGTGTACCTATGTGTGTGTCTGTGTGTGTGTCTGTGTGTGTATGTGTGTGTGTGTCCCACTCTGTGTGTCTGTGTGTGTCTGGGTATGTTTCTGTCTGTGTGTCTGTGTGTCTGTGTGTGTCCCACTCTGTGTGCCTTGTTTCCTGCTGTCACTCACACCCCACTGAATTCTCTGGTGACCAGTGCACTTAAGAAGTGAAATTTCTACAAAGTTTAGTAGATTGATGTGAGATAATTAGAAGTCCTGGTTACAGAGGATCAGAGAGGTCAAAAGGAGAGAGAAGTGGGGTTAACAATGACCAGAATGGAGTGTGGCTCTCCTGGAGAAACATTCCGCAGCAGCCAGTCTCCACCCAGCAGAATTAGGTGTTGTTTGCTTTGTTTGTTTTTGACCATGATCTCATGTCTAACGATTTGTTCTTAGTTCTTTCCAGTGACAAACACACCAAAGAAAGAAGCATTCAGTTCAAGTCTCCGCTCCCCAGTCCCATGATGCATCTAACCAGACCTAGCTGCTTTCAGCTGTCCTGACAGATGCCTCTCATGGTTAGGAGATGTAAGGCACAGTTGTGTCTACGAATGTAGAACACGTCTGTCACAATTTTTCTTTGCCAAACTTTCCATTTATTTGCTCAAAATTAATGAAGCCCCCACTATGAGCTGAGCAGTGTGGTGAAAAAAATCATGTAGAACACAAATTCCCTGCTCACCAAAGGCTTCCAAATCTTAAAGGGCTAATTTTATTCCCTTCCTCTGAAACCCTCAGACTCGTACTAATATGTTATCAATTTCATCGATGAAAATTTATTAATATTTATAATTTATCACCTCTTTAGAAAAGCCTGAACTCTATTCAGCAGATACCTACTCAGTAAACATCCATGCTCATCTGTTCAGTAAACACACTGGCCAAAGTCTGAAGACGGAAGAGGAAGTTGTGGGAAGCATGAATGGGAGCAGTCCTGTTGGGTTGGCACCTTCTCCAGCTTCAGGTCTTCAGCATGGATGTCTGAGGGGAGAGCTGACAGGAATGCAGTGCTTGAGAGCAGTGGAAGTGTAGGGATCACTGTGATTTGTGACTGTGGTCTAGGGAACAGGAACTGAAGGAGGAATTAGAAGTCAGAGAAAGGAATGGAATATTCATGACGTTTGTCTATTCTCTAAACTCTATATGTGAACCAGGGTGAGAAAGAAGACAGTCTGCCACACTCCAGAGAACAGAGCTAGAGGACAAGGGAGCATGGGGGTTTCATCTTAATAAATCACAAGGCAAAAGAGCTACCTCGGAAAGGGGGACCTAGCACTGTGGGACTGTGAAGCTGAGGCTGGATGATGCCCAGCAGGGGTATTGCAATAAGGACTTCTACTTTGAGCCAGAGAGAACACAGCACGACCTACAGTCTCAGTAGTGAAACACTGGCAGAGGTGCCCGAAGACTCTCCTATACCCAGTGGTACTGGAGATTTTGAATTATGAAAAGAGCTAGCCTTGGATATATCACTGCCGAGGGCTCTGCCTAAGAGCATTTCTACAAAGGGGAACATTCATTACAATGTCATCTTTTTATGAAACAAATATCTTCAGCATTCCTTTAATCACAGGAGACCTTAGAACTAACCCTTTAGAGATGAGCATGTTAAGTTACCGTCCGGCAGTAGCCTGAGTAAGAAATTTAATTTTGTTCCTCAGTGGCGGGATGCACTACGCTGCACCTCACATCACTGAAACTCTACTCAATTAGAAGACATCCCATAACTCAGCTGGCTTCTGCATGGCTGCATCTGCCCATTACAGTGATCAAGGAGAAGCTTTCCAAAGGCCAACTATGTCTCAATGAGCCCAGCTGGATGCAGTGAAAATTACACAAAGAATAAAGTCCACATATATCCCTATGTTGTAAAACCAGTCATGATAGTGCACCATGTATAGCATTTAACAAAAGGCTCAAGTAAAACTTTCAACACCCCAGCCCCTTGTGAAAGAAAGTTCTCAAAAGAACTCCTGCACCTTGGACAGAACTTCCTGCAAGGCTCACCTGATTAACACTCTCGAGATTGTGGAGAGTCTGGAATGTTGCAGATCCAGAGCCTATTCACAGACTATCTGGGGACACCTTTAACCCCATAAATAGCCAAACATTGCCCACCTCTGTTTCTGGATTAGCATTCTTGTGACTAATAATGTATTAACTTAGCAGACCATCGGGTCTCACCAATCAAAAAGCTAAGAATGTCATCAGATAGCATCTGAGACTTATAGTAGAAACCTCGCCCCAGTTTGCTATGACCCGCCTACTGAATGTAGCCATCAATGTACTTGAAAAGTGTGTTGATTTATGACTTTTCTTTGTTCTGTTACTATAAAAATGTAAGGCAACTGTTACCATCCCAGAACATGGAGTTCGGATAACCTGAATCTGTGTTCCCAGGCCATGGTCACTCATATTTGGCTCCAGAATAAACTGTCTCTTGTCCCCTTCGATGTGCCAATTTTGGTTTTGCGTCAACACCCTCCTTTACTGTGTGTGGCCTCTCACTTTACAAATCCCACTCTCCTGGTGTCATAAGATTCTCAGAAGAAAGCTATGACTTGTCAAGGAAGATACTGTTGTCCCCATTTTAAGTGACACTTTGAAAGGCTGGCAAACCCAAGACCACAGATCTACCATCATTTCAAACCAAAGTGCAGAGTCCTTTCCGCTCATCTACAAATGTCTGCCTTGGCTAAAACATACCAGGATTTATACAGTTGATGGCTGTTAAATCTCCTTCCCAGTGGTCACAGGTTATTAAACAGTGACTTGAACATGTGGGATCCAGTCAGTGGAAATTCCAAATCTCCAGGACAGATGTTGAATTTTTCTTAGTGGTTGCAAAATGTATCCATAAAAGTAGATATCCTTAGTATAACTAGGTCACATGAGACTGAGTGCAATATTGTTTAAGGAGGTTTTCCCATTAGTAAGAAACTAAATTCAAGAATTGTTATTTCTTATTGTCCTGTTCAATTAGTTTTAAATTGTGAATTTAAATATAAATTATGAAGTAAGTTCCAGGTTTTAGTAAATATTACTTCTTTGGTCCCTTCTTCTCCATCTAGATTTTCTACTGACTTTAGGTTTCACATGTACAAAATTCAAAAGGGGCTGAGGCTGTAGCTCAGTGGTAGAGTACTTACCTAGCACAACTACCACCCAGTTTCGATCCTTAGCACTTCAAAATGAAACCTGAAATGATCTTCCCTCCAAATTTAAGAGTCATTCCTTCTTCTGTGAGCAGCTAATCCTTACCACTTTTTTTCTTATATTTCTCCCTCTGCCGTCCCCATGCTCCCTTGCTGTCCTAGAAAGCCATCAATTACAGTGTATAGGTGCATCATATCCTTGAAAGCTGTTTCATTAATTCATTCGACAAAATGCTTATAAACACTGCACCTTCCAGTAGTCTGATATGCCAGTGAAACTGCTGTTTCTTGGTTTTTCACTGTTCAACAATTTCATACATCATATAAGGAACTCTCGCCATTTTCTCCCCATTCCCTCTCTCACCCTGTCTCCCAGTTCTCAACAACTCTGCCTCCCATGTTCACACCCTCTTTTTCTGTGTGAGCCTCTGAGTTAAGAGTTTCCTCCCCACACCCACATGGGATGTAATTTACTAGAGCAAGAACAATTTACCAGTGGCTGCACCACTGAAAACAAACCACACTTCTTCCCCCACAATCATTAGCTGCCAATCGTCCCTCAGAGAGGGGTGGGGCCTCATGGGCTCCCTCTCCATCTATCATGAAACATTGTGGAAGCCAGGAGTGTGTAGATCTTGTGCAGATAACCACAGCTATCTTTGGCTGCATAATGAATGTCCCTAAAACTTAGTAGCTTAAAAAATGACCTTTTATTTAGCTCTTAACTATATAAGCCACTGCTTTAAGCTGAGCTGATCTGCCTTCCACTGACCTGAGCTAATCTGCTGGGCTCTGCCAGGCCTAGGATGCCTGAGCTTCTAGGTCAGCTCCAGACAGGAGGGCTAGCACTCTCTCAGGCACTCTGCAACCTCTGCTAGGACAGTTTGTCCCTTTTGCAGAGGTTCTCATCATCCAGGAAAGAGGCTGACCCGGATTTCTTCACATGCAGTTAAAGGGTCCAAAGCAACACGTCGGTAAGCCCCAGAGCACCAACGCCACAGATGCTTTAGAGACTTGCACCACATTTGCTGTTTTCCTAGCAATCCAAGTCACATGCCCAAGACCCACATTAGCCTGGAGGGGATCGCCCAAGTGCAGGGCTGGAAGTAAACTGGCTTCCACGAGGCAAAAATCAAGTATTCTAAGAGTCAAAGGTGAACACACTGAGCAGTCCCTCTGCCCTCAGGAAACCTGTTTGTTCCCATCCCCTAGGTGTCTTTTCAACTCCCTATGTTTCGCCAAGCAGATGAACCTAACCAGTGGTAGAAAAACAGGAAGGTCCCGGACCCCAGTTCAGAGCTTTCTGGCCCGGGGAGCTCAAGCTCGGAGGCCAAGGAGCTAGTAGTGGCAGTCTATATTTGACGACAGGCCGCCGAACAGAAACTGGAATGAAAAGACCCAAGCCAACTGGAACCAGTAAGCAGGCTGCACCTCGCCATGATCCAAGGGACTGCGGCTCTAATGGTGATCACCACGACAGCTCCTGGTGGACACTTGAAGGCAGCTCTGCATGCAAAGAGGATCAGCGCCTCACTGCAGCGACCAGACACTGACAGAAACTCCTCATGACAGCTAAATACCTGCTTCCCTGCCACCATAGTGGCAGAAGGCAGGACCCACAGGCCTGACTGGGAACTTCGGGTAGGCTCAGTGTTCCTGTTCCTCCAAATCCAACAGCCCTTAACCGATTGGTCCTGTTTCCCACCTTATTTGGTATATACATGTTCTTCCAATCAGGGCCAACCTGGCTCTATATAACGGAGAGGCAAGTTCTGGAGTCTAAGTCTCATCACTCCCTGGAGGAGGAACACTTCAGGGCCCAGCTCCCAGCCAGCGTCTGCCTCTCAGATGCTCTTTGGAGAAGGAAGTCTGCCTTCAAGACTGACCAGTGACAGATCTGTTGAAGGCCCACCACAGCCCAGGCTCTGGCTGCCCCAGGCTCCAGGAGCTGACCTGCTGCTCAAGTGAGTCTTCCTGCCTCGGCCTTCAAGACTCCATGCTTTGGCTACAGGCTGGAATTCACTCCTGCAACGGTCTCTAGCCTCCAAGATCACCCAGAGGCCAGAAAATCGCGGCTCCTGCTATCTCATTGGCGACCAGCTTTCCGTAGACTCGTTCTTGTAGACTTGTTCTTGGAGGGACTGCTCTGCTCCGACAGCTTTCAAACTATCACAGCGGCCAGCAGCCTTCCAGCTGGCGGCACAGCACCGCTCATAGCTCCCTTGGCTGGTGCTGCAGAATTCTGACGCCGACAACTTCTTTCCGTTGGCACCCTGCCGCTCCCAAGGGTCTCAGAGTCTCAACGTTGCTATTTGAGTTTTCACTTTCCCATTTCAATTGCTATTCCCACATGGCAAATAAAGTTCCCTTTGCATCCCTTCACTGTCTGGTCACTTCATCCTTGGAGGAAGGGCAAGACAAGAATCCAAGCTAGGAGAATCAGCCTTCTCACCAGTGCTCACTCCTTTGTGACTTTAAGTTCTCTAATTAATAGCGAGAAAACACGGTTCCTAATACAATTCATAGCCACACTCACCTTCCCTTCTATGAACTGCCTATTTGTGTCGTCTGTTTTCCTCTTGGATTCTGTGGGGTTTTTTCTTAGTGACTATTTTGCATTAGAAAATAAGTTCACACATTCAAAGCTGAAGGAATATTTGTAATGGCTAAAAGTCCCTTTAGCCTGCTATATCAGGGCTCTACGCATATTTATATATCATTTCATTATGATATATCATACAAAGAGAGGAGGATATAGCTTATAGTAAAGGTATTTAAATAACATTTCCATATGCATGTGCCTTTGCTCCAGTGGTCTCAAATATCTGATTTGAGATGTCATCTTTTACATGCACTGTCATGACAGTGCATGGATGTTTTAGCAGGAGAGGACCCTTTGGCAACTTTACGCTTTCCATAAAAAGTGGTCTGTTGCAAGTTAGACTCTTTTCTGGGTTCTGAGAAGTACATTACATCTTCATAGCAAGTTGTCCCGGTAATTTCACCTTCTCATTTGCAGAGACTTGAGCTAAATACCCTCACGTCTTTTATTTTACCTTGATTTTATGATTGCTAGCCCCTAATCATTTCTTGCTCCTATATTCGCACTTTCTCCCCTTTCTGATTAGTCAAATCATTTTCACCTTATCTAATTTATTGTTGATTCCAAAGAATAAGCTTGATTGCATTTATTCATTTTGTTTGTCTATTTTCTGACTCATTAATTTATTCTTGAATCTTTATGTGCTTTTCTGTGTCTTTTTCACGCATTTTGTTGTCTTTTCTAAAATTCTTGAGTCGAATACTCAATTCAGCTTTGATTCACTGCATTTTATGATAACATCTTTTTCTTCCTATTTTATTGAGTTTTGTCAATTTCATACATTTTGGTCATATTTAGACCCCTGTCCTATCTGCACCTCCTTTTGTAGCACTGCCCCCAACCCCCACCTGATTTCATATACTCTGTCATATATATTAAGGCCTATCAAGCCAAGTTTGTGTTCCCAAATGTCCTTCAGTGTGCATCCCACCACTGGAGCCTGGTCAACCTATCTGGCATCACTTCTTTAAATAAAACCAATTTTCCCTCTCCCCATAGTTATCAGTAGCCAATAGTTCCTCCGCTAAGGTTGGGGTTCTTCTCTACTTCCCCAGTTCCATGCTGGGTTTTTGTCTGGCTCGAGCTTGCATGATCTTGTACATGCTGCCACCACTGCTGTAAGATCACATGAGTACCTTCCCAGCTGCCTGGGATACTCTGTTTCCTTGTGGTGATCCACCACCTCTGGCTCTCACAATCTTTCTACCCCTCTTCTGCAATGATCCCTGAGCCTTGTGTGGCAGAGGTTTGATACAGTGTCCTATTTAGGGGAAAGCACTCTGCAGCCTCTCATTCTTTGCACTTTGATCAGTTGTGGCTTTCCAGGTTAATCACCATCAGCTGCATGAGGAAGCCTCAGTGGTGAGAGTTGAGAGATGCATTACTATTCTTTCTGCAGCCTGTTCCACTGTATTCCCTGGGCCTTAGGTGTAGAGGCTGCATTGTAGATGTGTCACTTACAGCTGGGCACCCCACAGACACTTATTCTCTGTGTTTGACCAGTTTTGGAACTTTGTAAGTCTCCATCTGTTGCAAAAAGCAGTTTCTTTGAGGAATGGTGAGAGGTGTACTTGTCAGGCTGTGGAGAGCTCTTCGATAGTACAAAGGGGCCTGGTCCCAAAGCCAGAAGATGGCAACCAAGTGCATGGGCTCTGACTAGCTAACCCGGGTAGATGTGAGCCCTGGAGGAGTGCAAATGGGCCTGTCATTGTATTTTACATAAGTATTTATGTCTATATCTCCTTTGATATTGCTCAGCTATACCATATAAATGTGCATGCACAAAGTTTTAATTGATATTTTGGGGGTTCTGCAATTGTGATTTTTATCTTTTCTTCGAACCAAGAGTGATTTAGAAAAGAATATTCTAATGCTTAAGAGGAAAAGGCTTTGGATGTTGGTTTGGGTTTTGGTCTCTTGCCTATGATTTTCTAGTAACTACATAATGATGAAAACCTCCTGCATGTATGTAAGAGCATTGGTAAATGCATGTCCTGATCATATATTGCTGTTCCTTGATATATTTTCTACTTATTTTTTGTCGATTTTTGATGCTGGCTCATGGACAGTTGACTCAAGTCTCTTATGATCTTACTACTGATTTTTATTTTCAAATGTTTGTAGATTTTGTCACAGAAGTAATGAGGCTGCTGCTGAAGATGGAGGTTAACTTTATTCAGTGCCTGCCATGTGCTGGAAAGTGTTTTATGTTCTGTGTCCTGATGAGTACTTTTCCCTCCGAGTGGCAGGGCCCGCTGTGGAGAATTGACTGTGGAGAGTTAGCCACCGAAGGAGGAGCATTGGGTCATCTTGGACAGAAGCAGCTATGGAAAAAACGGCCCAGTGTCCCACCTGCGGACGTGAAAGGAGGCATTTACAGACCTTGGGGTGAGACGGCGGGCCCACGAGACTTGGGCGAATGCTAATGGAGACTGTGGGTGGGTCAAGGAAGCGATCTGGACCCATGGGCCGCTGAGCCACAGAGCCGAATGGGGCACCGGGTGTTAGCCTTTTTGTGGAGCGCTGGGTGTTCACCTTTGTAAGTTACTCCATTTCCCCTACCCAGGATATAAACTATGAAAAATTCAGTTAAAGATGTGTTACGTGGTCTCTCTAATAGCGCCAGGAGCATGGGGCCCTAAGAGAACTCGGACAACATGTTCCAAGCTGGAATACTTTACTAGTCCACTCATTACATATATACTTAAGCCCTCATCTTTTTCCTAAACTGTTGCTATGCTTCCAAATTCATTTCTCAACTTGGCTTTGTCCCACTGAAATCTCTACTCACCACTGCCAAACAGCTGAGCCGTGCTTTGAAAACATCAAGCTGAGTTACTCAGGTACACAGCTTCAGATTCACAGAACGTAGAAAACTTATTTGCTAATGAAAGCCAAGGAAAGTCACTGTGCAGACTGAAGTTTGGAAAGCACTAGCTGGCAGAATGACAGTATAATAGCTTTCAGATGCAACACGGTATTCCATTTTTGAACAAAAATCCATACTTAAAATTACTCAGGTAATAGTAATTATTGGGTAATTTAGAATGTAAATAATGAAAATTCCCTTCACAATCCTAGGTTATCGTTCTTCTCCCTCTCCAGCTTATAACGTCAATATCAGCGTGGGCATCCTGTTTATTTAGGTACGTTTATATGTACTTATGTCTGCTGATAATATGCATTACTAAAAATAAAGATCTACTTCATTTTGTTTAATGGTTATATGGTGTCCCATGTGTGGCTATACAGTCATTTATTCAATGACTCTTTAGCTAATACCTATTTATGCCCAGTTTTCCACTTACTATCAACAATACTGAAACAAACATTTTTGTGCACACGTACAAGAATTTTCTTGCAGTAGAGTCAGAGAAACTAATCTGTCAAAGCACATATGTGCACAGATCAACGAGCAATCTTTAGGCTGCAAGAAAGAGACAGTTTAATTAAGGCCAATGTAAACCAAAAGGGAAACTGAACAAATTGCGTGAAAACTCAGGGGAGGACTTTGCTTGAAGGAAGGTTTTGAGCATGTCCTGCCACCTGTGAGCCATATGCATCAGAGGAGAGCTATGAATGCTGCTGACACAACTGTGTACAGCAGTGTCATGCTGCAGTGTCGGGAGCTTGGACACTGCTGGAATCTTAACTCAAGGGACCCCCTTCCCTCCCTTTCACTCTTCCCAGCCGGCCTCCTCCTAAGGCTAATCCACTTCATTAATCACAACCGTGACTTCCAGAGCAGCATGTTTCCTCATCCGTACACAGCAGCAAGAACAGAAAGGCAGCTTCCACCCTGACTGCCAGGCCAACACCCCAAGACTCTCTAATTGGATCAGCTTGGATAGCCTGTCCACTTCTGCATTATCAGTACTGTCCCCAAGGGGAACTCTCTCCCCACTCACTTGAGTCATATGCTGGACCCGTCAAGCTGTGATGGAACCCACTTGCCCGGAGTGGTCTGATTTCCAAATAGAAATCACACACAGCTGGCATGAATGTCCACCACAGTGCGTCATTCCCATCAATAGATCACCATCAAATTACCTTCCAGGAAAAGCCAGTCTAATGTACATGCCTACCAGCCATGTTTGACAGTGGCAGTTTCTCAATATTCCTACCAATTTTTTCTAGTATTTATATTTTATTCATAGTTACCTCATTTGGTGTTTGTAAGTATCTCTCTGTGTGTTTATTAGCCTTTGGTATTTCTCCTGTAAATTGTCTATAACCTCTACTCGTATTTTTGAGTGATTTATAGAAGCTCATATAAACTACACAATAATCAGTCATCCATTAAATGTGCTGCAAAGAGTTTTCTCAGCATGTTACACGTCTTTTAACTTTATCACACTTTTACTGTGGGGAAATGATTGTTAATTTTATGGGGTTCTGTGTGTCGATCATTTTCTTGTATGATTGCTGATACTGACCCTATTTAAGGAGGCCTTTTCACTTTCAATTTTATAAACCATGCTCCATCATAGTCTCTGAACACTTCTAAATTTCTTTTGTAGGCAGCTACTTAACTCATCTAAAGTTTATCTTTATGGATCAAAAACCAATTTTGTACTGGGTGTGGTGGTGTATGCCTTTAATCCTAGCATTTTGGAGGCAGAGGTAGGCAGATCTCTGTGAGACTGGGGCCAGCCTGGTCTAAATAGTGAGTCCCAGGCCAGCTGGGGCTATAGGAAGATCCTGTCTGAAAAAAGGAAAAAAAAATAACCAACAACAATAAACTAATTTTCCTAGCACTATTGATTGCATAGGTTACAGTTTCCCATGAATTTGAAACCCACCTTTATTATAACCTATATTTCTACAGATGAGACTTAGGTCTGTTCTGATCTCTACTGTGTTCATTTCCACTACAGTCTACTACAATGTTTGTTTTGTTTGTTTGTTTGTTTTGGATTTTTAAATTAGCATACAAAATAATGGGTTTCCTCATGACATCATCTTATGTATATGTGTTCAGATTCACTCTAGTATCCTCCTGTTGGACCCCTTCTACCAATTCCCTTCCTTCTCCCAAATAATAAATTCCACCTCCTACTTACATATTAAATACATACTTGACATATGTTAATCTAGATTTCAAATATTACAAATCATGTGCTATTTGTCTTTGTAAGTCTGACCTGTTTTGCTTAACACGATGGCCTCCAGTTTCATACATTTTCCTGCAGATGACAGAATTCCGTTATGTTATGATTGAATAAGGCTCATTCTGTATACATCTCACATTTTCTTCAGTCATTCATCTGTTGATGGGCATCTAAGCTAGGTCCATGTCTTTGCTATTGTGAGTAGGTGCCACAGTAAACGTGGATGTATGAATATGTCTACAGTATGCTGACTTAGATTCCATCAGGTTCCACCCAGGAGTGGCACAGCTAAGCCACACAGAAGTTCTGTTTTTAGCCTTAGCATTTGTCTTAAAGTCTCTGCAGCATGCCCAAGTCACAACTTATAGGACTCTCAGGTGTCGGCAATTATTCCCAGGCCTCCTCACCCACCCAGCCCTTATTTTTTATTTTGAGAAGATCCAATGCTGATGCCAAGACAGGACAGTGGAACGTAGCTTTGTCCTTTTCCTGGAGTGTCCTGCCCTCCTTCCTTATCTGAGTGGCCTTCTGAGTTCTTCAGCACACGGCTCAGTCAACACAATGGACCACACATCTTTCCTTACCCCAGGTAGACACCTCTTCCCAGGCATTTCTCCCAGACTACCTCCTTCTGCTCCTACCATGAGGGCCACTCACACCGCCTGCCCACGTCCCTGCGAAAGTCAGTGATTTCCTTCTTTATGATGTTCATACGCAGAAAAACCTAGTTTTAGTTATTGTTACTGATGATCAGAAAGGTCGGTAGAAGTCTCTTTGTAGCTTCTTAATGATTTGTATTCTTAGTTTTTGAATACCAAATTCAGATTTACATAAATATCCTATGATGCTCCAAGTGAGTCTACTGACGTTGTGTTAAAGTCTTAATATTGTCTTTCCTAAATTGAAAGTTAACATTTAGATGAGTTATTTCTACTATTCCATGGGAAAATCTGGAACTACAACAGTATTACCTAAAAGCATCCCAGGAATCAAATTAGGTGCACAATGAATGAGAGTGTCTATCAAAGTGCCTGGTGAGATGGATCAATGACTCCAAGTGGGCCCCAGACTGCCCCATGCACTAGGCAGGCGGCAAGCATACAGTGATAGACTTGGCTTCCACCAGTCTAGACTTTACATGCTAATATAAAGCTCTAGGTAAAAAGACAGGACATTTCTGCAAGATCAAGAGAATATATTGATACGCGATGTCAGCAGCTAGAATAGAACCTAACATGCTCAGTATTATTGAATTAATGAGCTCTCAACAGAAGTATATTAAATACAGCAAAAGAGGAAAACAAGACAGGAAACAGGAGGAGGACCAGAGAGACCACAATAACGAGCACTTTGAGCGAGGAGCGCTTAGAAGATGCAGAATGGGGGTCTGTGAGGGGCTCACACAGTAAGCACAGGTGAGGGCCGGGGACATGGTCCAGTGGCAGAGTGCTTACAAAGGATGTTCAAAGCCCTGACTTTGATCCCCAGCAACAAAAAGCAAAGACACGCGTAAGCTTTGAACACTGCAGTATATACAAAGAAAGAAACGTCTCTCAGTAATGGTCGAAATGTGCAAAAGGCTCATGACGAAAGTTAAACAAGACAAGGAGGAAGAGGAAATGGGGAAAATCGTCCTGTACGGTCAGGGTATTTTCATAGAGTGTGTCATAGAAACATTGTAAATATCCTCTAAGTACCTTTTCTGGTAGCCCATTTCACGGAGGCCCAGGAAGGTCAATCAAATTGTTCAAGGAAGGGAATTCGTAAATGGAATGCTGGTTTGGACTCTGAAATTTTTATGTTTAGCCAACACTTTTTTTTTTTCTGTCCAGCATTTTCTCACATTTGATTATAAGGATGGTTTTCATTTAGTTGGTTTCATTTACTAGATAGAGGCTTAGGGTCACAGCCGAAAGGCTAGATGGCAAAGGTGAGATTGGTTGTTCTCATGAATTATTAACTTTTCCTGTTCCAGTAGGTTTTTCCCTTTCATAAAAAACTTACGACACTATCTCCCATCTTAAATCTCACCAATGCCCGCACTGAGTGCCATTTGTATCTCTCCTGGGTTCTGTCTGTACTACATCGGTGGACCCACCCTCAGGGCTTCTGCCCTCAGAGAATTACCCCTGACCCAAAAGGAGTTCCCTGGCCCGATATTTTACATGCGCCCCACCCAGCTCATCACACAGAAGACAGAGACCCATCTCTTTGCTTCAAGGTAGGGTCAATTTTGTGACACAAGTAACCACACCCTAATAGCCTTTCTGCCCACCTCGAGCTCCCCAGCTCAGAAAAGGCCAGCCATACTCTCCACTGCACAAAGCGTAGACTTTGAGATCATTCTGACGTTCCTTTTCTTTTGTACCCTACACATGGAATTTGTTGAGAAATCCAAGCAAGGTCTGCCTTCAAATTATGTGCCAAACTGACCCTTTCTTAGTCATCATCTACACCTGTCTCCCTAGTCCAAGCCACCCTCATCCTTGGCTTAAAAGACTAAAGTCGAATCCTAATAGTCCTCTTCCCATACTTTTGTGCCTTATCACCCATTGTCAACAGGCTACCCAGAGCAATTTGTCCAAAGCCATCACACCATTTCTACAACAAGCCCTCCCTAGAGGCATGAAGTAGTGGCTAAAAGCATGGAATCCTCATCTCTGGCTCAAGCCCCAGTTTTCTCACTATGTCTCCAACTCTCATCTGTAAAATGGGTGTGGTAATTGGAGCTACCTCCCATTTTGCTAGGGGACTTGAATGACATTCTCTTCATATAGCTCACAGAGCCAGATCCGGTGTCACGTAGCTGAGAAAACAGGGCAGCAAGCCCCCTTCTCCCGCCTCTCCTTCATTCTACACCAGCCAATTTAGCTGGCCCACCTTGGACTTGCATGCCAAGTCCATCCCACCTCTGCTTTGCCAGAAATGCATGTGCAGTACATTCCTTCACATCTTTTCAGCTCTCTGTACAAAACCTGCTTTGTCAATGAACTCCCACTGACCATGAATAAAACAGGAACCTGTGCGGACCCCTCCGCCTTGCCAGCTGCACTGTTTTCCATATTGTTCACTTTCTAACACACTGTGGAATTTACCTGTTTTTATCATTGTTTCCTGCCCGCTCTAGCATAAGCTCTTTAATGAGAGGTTTTCTTTCGTGTAGAGCTATACCTTGAGGCTTAGAATAGCACCTGAGACACAACAGGCATTTGATAAAGATCTACTGAATCAATGAATGAGGACGGTACAGAAACACTTTAAATATTTCACTCGGCTACGAATAAGATACAAATTAGGAACCCAAAAAGGCAAAGTGAATAGGATTGGAGGAAGATTGGTTGTACAGGACACCACAGAGAAATCTGAGGGAATTATTTTAAGAGACTATCCAAGGGGAAGGCTGCGTAGGACAGAATGCAAACACAAGAGGAGGAATCACTTGAGGGGATACAGCAAACATCCACGCAGCCTACCAGGCAGGCAGTGGGAAATTTGACTTGGCTAATGAGAGACAGAAGAATTGTTACTGTGGATTTGAATGCCAACAAGAAAGAGTGTCATTCAAAGCCAGAGGATGGAACGGGGCAAACAGAGAAAGAAAAGGATAGAGAAAATGCTGAGATGTCTGGGTGGGAGCACCCACTCCTTGTAAATGTGCATGCAGACAGAGGAAAAAATAGGGATCAAGACCAGCAGGAGGAGAGCAGTGAAAACAATGCCTTTAAACAGCAGCAACTGCTCAGATGACACAAGCTGTTTCAACTAAAAATGATCTTGAGCCTGTCACTATCATGAAGGTGACTAGATAAAAGAATTTCACATCTGATGACAAAATTGAGCAAATGGGGGTTTTGCCTGCCAGTGTAGACACACAGTGTCCACACAGCAGGGTCTTCAGCTCTTTCCCATCCCTCGCCTACGTTCAGGCTCTGGTCTGTGTCTCTCATCCCATTACCCTTCACCTTGTCTTTCAAGATTGGTTTCTCTGATAATGTTCAAAGCGGTTTTACAAAGTCTCATTAATCCCTCTTTGTTCCAGAAATGCAATAATGTTGTGGTCACTACTTCCCCACAGTCCATAGCTGAAACCTTCTGTTTTCTGGGCAGCAGCAGCATCTTCAGACTTGAACCTCCCCTTCTCCTTTTCCACCTGCTGGCTTAAGAATTATCCTCTTTCTACAAGGTCTTCAGGAATAAGTAATTCATGATTTCTAAGTACCCACATATTTTGTGCCTAACAAGCTATCTTAGTGGTGGTGGGTGGTGATTATTTACTCTGGAAGGCCTGTCACGGGTACTGCTAAATCACTGCCATGCTGACACAGTGGACTAGGAAGTGCCTCCTTTTCTACTGTTGCTCCTATGGGTGAGTTACCTCCAGAAAACTTTCCAGTGTGCTACTGGCTAATTCATTGGCAATGTAATATATATTTAGTTGAATGTGAATAGCATACATCTTATTCGTAATGTGTTTTAGATGCACAAATTTGAGATTTATGACAATGTTCTCAAAAATGTAATATAAATGAAAAATAAAATTTCCAATGTAATAACCAATGTTCGTAAGTATGTCATCTAGGAAATTACAACAAGAAGTAATGTACAAAGTAGGAACTCATAGACTCTGGCCACTAAGACTTCCTCCCAGGGCCAAGGAGCATCTGTGCGGTAGTGAACACTACTCTGGAATGTTGTGCTATGTTGAAATAGTGACTACTCCACTTACACCATTTGGATTTTAATCTCTTGATCATCGGGCATATAAAGGCGGAAGCAGGTCTTCATAGCTGCTGATTCATATGCTGCCATGCTGAAGAGGGTTGTTATTTATATTTGTAGAAGCAGGGTCTTAAAAGAACAGGTAAAAGAATGCTAAGGTACTTTTAGTTAACAGAACATCAGGTCAATGTAACTTCTGAAATTAACTTTTCAATATTGTATACACGTTTGTCTGAGAGAGATACATAGATACATAGATGATAGACAGTTCTTTGGTTGGGACGTTATAACTTCTGTCATTCATTCTATACACATTTGTTGGGTATTTCCACATGCTAGGCAGTGACAGACTCCAAGAAAGTGTCAATCAACAAGAGTGCCAAAGGCTCTGATGTCAGCCATCTTACAGCCTAGACTGACTACTGAGCAAGGAGACAAACAGAACACGTAGCTGCGGCTTTATCTAAATGTGCGTGAGGAAGAGGGAACACCAGGGACTGAAAGGTTTAAGCAGGAAGTAGGGCTGGGAGATGGAAGAGGAGATAGGAAAGCAGCAAAATTAATGATGCATAAGGAAGGTATAAGGAAATCTAATTCTTGGTGGGCTAATCAAAGACAAGAAAAAAGGGGGGCGGAGCCTGAGGCAGGGCATTTGTATATACATTTATTTATTTCAGAAGAATGTTTACTTCATTCATATGAGGTGTATATTTAAGGAAACTAGGGGTTCAAAATAAGAGAATACAGCCCTTGCCCCATGATCCCCAGTATACGAGAGAGAGAAATTCTCATTCAGTGACTGAGAAAATAAACTTCAAAGGGCAACATATGCACTGTGTCTAGGGACATGCTACAGAGACGTGACCTGTGTTAATAGCTTTAGTTGTTGACTTGACACACCTGAGTTGAGGGAGCCTCAGTTGGAGAATTGCCTCCATTGGACTGGCCTGTGGCCATGTCTGTGGGGCATTTTCTTGATTGTGGTGCCACCCCTGGGCAGGTTGTCCTGTATTGTATAAGAAAGCAGGTTGAGCACGAGCCAGGAGAGCAAGCCAGTAAGCAGCGTTCCTCCATAGCTTGTGCTTCAGCTCCGGCCTCCAGGTTCCTGCCCTGAGTTCCAACCTTGGGTTCCCTCAGTGACGAACTATGACTCAGGAGATGTAAGCTAAATAAACCCTTCCCTCCCCAAGTTGTTATTGGTCAGAATGTTTTGTCACAGCAATTGAAAAGCAAACGAGAACATGACTTTCCTTTTACCACATTCTATCTGTCCATATGGTTACTCAAACAAAAAATACCTTAGACAGTAATACAGATACAATCAAAATTATTACTCATAGTTCAAGAAGGTGAGAAGTCCAGGATCAAGGGACCAGCTGTTGCATTGTCTGGTTTGGGCATGTTCCTCATAGATGGCCCCATCCATTGCAAGGCATAAAAGAAATTCTTGAGGGGCTAACAAGAACACTGAGAACAGTTGCAGAAGGATACTAACCAGTCCATGAGAGGCAAGCCCTCATGACACAATCATCTCCAAAGGCTACACTGCTTAAATACTTTTGAGTACATTTGAACCATGGATTTCAGGGATACTGATTCAAATACTAACATTCCTCATCATTCCACACCACCCACATCAGTATTTCTGTCTTAGGGAATTTATATCATCTATTCCCACTGACCTGTATTATTTTTCCCAGATCCCTGCAGGACAAGCTTGTTCTTTTGGGGGAAACAGGGGTACTAGGAATTACGCTTGGGGTCTTACACATACTAGGCAAGCACACCACCACTGGCCATATTCCCAGCCCTTCTTATTTGTATCAAACCTTTGTTCACGCACCTTCTCACTGAGGCCTACCTCTACCTACACTATACAGTGCTGCTGGGTACTAGCCCCTGGCGTTTCTGACCCATCTTACCCAGCTCTGCTTTCTCTTTAACCATTCACTTAAACAACTTCTAATGTTGTCAATAGCGTGTTCGCATATTGTGTTTACTGCTTATTATTATGTCCTGTGCTAATTGGTTTTTGTCAACTTGATACAAACTAGGGACACCTGGGAAGAGAGACCTTCAGTTGAGGAATTTCCTCCACCAGACTGGCATGGGCACGTCTGTGAGGCAGTTTCTTAATTGCTAATTGATACAGGAGGACCCAGAAGATGGGCTCAGGTTGTATAAGAGAAGCTGAGCAAACCAAGGGAAAGCAAGTCAGTAAGCAGCATTCCTCTGTGGGCTCTACTTCAGTTCCTGCCTCCAGGTTCCTGCCTTAAGTTCCTGCTTTGGTTTCCCTCAACAATGAACTGGTAAAAAGAAATAAACTCTCTTTTCCACTAGTTGGTTTGGTCAGTACTTCATCCTAGCAACAGAAACCAAACCATAACATGCCCTCTGTTAGAACGTAAACTTCACAAAGACAAGAGATCTTGGTTTCTTTTGCTGATGAAGTGCCCAGCCTACAGTAGGTACAAAGTGTTTGTCCATAAATAATAATGATGATTATATTAAATAAATTTTGCATTGAATGTGTGGCAGGCACTGAGCTGGGCATTTTATGCTCGTGGCTAGTTTCATCCCTCACAATACATTACCTCTTTTTGAATTCCAGAGTGGACACTAGTTTCAGTACTTGGTGACAGATAACTGGAAAAGAATTTATTGAATGTTGGTCAGAAATCTTAAAGACGAATGTTAAAGCTAGAGAATTTGGACTCAGAAAGAACTAAGTGACATATCACTGAGTTTCAGCCACAGAAAGAAATCTTTTGAGAGCCGTATCCCTAGAGAAGCTAGCAGTACACTGTCGCCCCTAAAGACCTACCATCAAGACAAGGCCTTCATTCCTTCTTGAAGATGAATTTCCAATATGCTATTTCCTTTCCACCTGAACACCTTTAACAGTCTCTTGTGGTGACAAGTATCTCAATTCTAATTATTGGAAAATATCTTTGTCCTTGAGATGAATTTCATACATCTTAAACATATGACTGTTGAATACAGAATTCTAGGCTGAGGGCTGTCTCCTTACAGCACTTCAGAGAAGCTGCTCCACTTTTGCCTGGTTTCCATTGTTCCTGGTGGGAGGTCATCTGTCATCTTATTTATGCTCTTCTCTTTGTAATGCACCTTTTCACTCTGGCTTCTCTTCAGACTTCTTTCTGTGTCTTTTGTTCTTAGAAGCTTGATTATTGTACACTTAAGTAGGAGTTGCGTGGGGTTTTTTTTTCTTTTTTTATTCCAAAGAGGGGCAATTTTTAACACATTTTTTCAAACGTAACTTGAAGCAGG
>NW_008340410.1:92747-101288 GCF_000622305.1 Nannospalax galili | reverse complement strand
AGAGAAAGAAAAAAATCAAAGACCACAGGATTTGCCAACATGGGGTCAACTTTGGTGGAATAATGAAGGTTTCCTTTAGCTCTGTTCTTTTTTCTTTTTCTCTTTTTCTTTTGTTTTGTGGAAAATCTTAACATGTTTATTGGGCTTGCTGACAGGGCATAAGGTGGGGGTTTATTTACAGAAGAGTGGGTACCCCCCCCCATTTACAGCTGCACTGGAAATTCCACACTCAAATATAGATCCCGTGACTTCTGACAGCCACAAAAAATGGTGAGAGAGATGCCTCATGGCATTCTTGGCTTATATATCCTTAGCCCCTCACCTACATGCAGCTGAGGTGGACTGATTTGATGGGAGAGTTAACTGACTCCACCATTGACTCCTTGACAAGCTTGGGAAGGAGGTGTGACTACAGCTTGCTGGCATAGTGGTCAGAGGACACTTCCAGTTAACTCTCCACCCCTTCCTCTGGCTCTTACATTATTCCCACCAACCTCTTCCACAAAAGTCCCTGAGCCTTGGAGGGGGTGATACTTGTGAGATGATCTTCCTCCTATTGTGGCAAGGCACTGAACTTTCGGGTCTCTGCATCATCTGTTTTCCATGGGTTGTTGGCCCATTTCGGTGAGATTCCATCTATTGTAAGTATTTGGTGCTAGGATCCACAAATGAGGAAGAACATACATCTTTTGTTTTTCTGAGTCTGGATTACCTCACTTAGTATGACAGTTTCTAAATATATTTACCTGAAAATTTCATTATTTCATCTTTCTTTACTGCTGAGTAGAACTCCATTGTACGACATTTTCGTTAACTACTCGTCAGCTGAGGGGCACTTAGGTTGCTTCCATTTCTTAGCTATTGTGAAAAGAGCAGCAACAAACATGTTTGTACAAGTGTTTCTACAATAGGATGAATTCTTTGGGTATATGCCAAGGAGGGGTATAACCAGGTCATATGGTAGGTTCGTTTTTAGTTTTTTAACAGTTTTCCACACTGATTTCCATAGGAGTTGCACAAGTTTGCAATCCCCACCAGCAGTGGATGAGTGTTCCCCTTTCTCCACATCCTTGCCAGCATTTGGTATCATTTGTTCTCTTGATATTAGCCAGTCTAACTGGGGTAAGGTGAAACCTTAAGGTAGTTTTAATTTGCATCTCCCTAATTACTAACAATGTTGAACACTTCTTAAGATACTTCTTAGCCATCTTTATTTATTCCTTTCAGAACTCTCTGTTCAGCTCCTTAGCCCATCTTTTAATTGGGTTACTTCCTGTCTTAATTCTTTGTTTTTTGAGTTATATCTTCCTGATGGTACAACCTCTATCAGATGTGTTTCTGGTGAAGATTTTCTCCCACTCTGTGAGTGGGTTTTCTCTTCACTTCTTGACTCTTGCTGTATAGAAGCTTTTTAGTTTAATGAGGTCCCACTTGTTGATTGTTGACCTTAACTCCTGAGCAACTACTGTGTGATTTAGACAATCCTTTCCTACACCTATATCTTGTAAGTTACTGCCAATGTTTTCTTCTAATAGGTTCAGAGTTTTGAGTTTCACATTGAGGTCTTTGATCCATTTGGAGTTGACTTTTGTACAAGGTGAAAGATAAGGATCTAGTTTCATTGTTCTACAAGTGGAGATCCAGTTTTGCCAGTTTTGTTGAAAATGCTGTCTTACCTCCATTGTGTGTTCTTGGCAACTTTGTCAAATATCAGGTGGCTGAAATAGCGTGTACTCAGGTTTGGATCTTCAATGATGTTCCATTGGTCTATGTGTCTATTTTTGAGCCAGTACCATGCTGTTTTTATGACTATAGCTCTGTAGTACACTTTGAAATCTGGTATAGTAATCCCCCCAGCATTGCTCTTTGTGCTCAGGGTTACTTTGGCTATCCGGGGTCTTTTGTGCTTCCATGCAAACTTAAGGATTTTTTTTTCTAATTCTGTGAAGTATGTCATGAGGATTATCATTGTGATTGCATTGAACCTATATATTGCTTTTGGTAAGATGGTCATTTTCACAATATTAATTCTTCAAATCCATGAGCATAGGAGGGCCTTACATCTTCTGGTGTCTTCCTCAATCTCTTTCTTTAAAGATTTAAAGTTTTTGTTGTAGAGATCTTTGATGTCTTTGGTAAGGTTTATTCTGAGATTTTTTTTTTTTTTTTGCAGTTATTGTGAATGGGAGCATATCCCTATACTTGTTCTCCAATTGTTTGTTTTTGGTATACGGAAAGGCTACTGAGTTTTGTAGACTAATTTTGTAATCTGCCACTTTACTGAAAGTGTTGATCAGTTCTCAGTTTTCTGGTGGAATTTTTGGGATGTCTTATCATATCATCTGCAGAAAAGGATAGATTGACCTCTTCTTTTCTAATTAACACTCCTTTTATTTCCTTCTCTTGTCTTATTACTCTAGCAAGAATTTCAAGCACTATATTGAAAATGATTGGAGATAGTGGACAGCCTTGTCTGGTTCCTGATTTTAGTGGGAATGCTTCCAGGTTTTCTCCATGTAGAATGATGTCGGCTGTGAGTTTGTTGTATATGGCTTTAATTATGTTTAGGTATGTATGTTGCCTCCAGTCCAACTCCTTTTAGAATTTTTATCATGAATGCATGCTGCCTTTTGTCAAAAGCCTTTTCTGCATCTATTGAGATGACCATGTTGTTTTTGTCTTTCAGTCCATTTACAGGACTGATGATGTTTATTGACTTGCATATATTGAACCATCCCTGCATCTCTGAAATAAAGCCTACTTGATCATGGTGAATGATCTTTTTGATGTACATCTGTATGCGGTTTGCAAGTATTTTATTGAGAATTTTTGCATCTATGTTCATTAAGGATATAGGTCTATAGTTTTCTGGTTTGGTTGTCTTTTCCTGATTTTGGTATTAGAGTGATGCTGGCTTCACAGAAGAAATTTGGAAGTTCTCCCTGTTTCTATCATTTTGAATAATTTAAGTAGTATTGGTTGGAGGTCTTCTTTAAATGTCTGGTAGATAGACTTCTGCTATAAATCTATCAGGGCCTGGGCTTTTTTTTTCTTAGTTAGGAGTTTTTGTATTACTGTTTCAATTTCCTTATACATTATGGATCTTCCTAAACTGTTGATCTCTTCTTGGTTTAACTTCAGTGGTTCCCATGATTTTAGATATCCATCCGTTTCCCTTAGGTTTTCAAATTTAATAGAGTATAGGTTTTTAAAATATTATCCTATAATAGTCTGGGTCTTTTGGGTGTCTGTTGTGATGTTTCCCCTTTCATGTCTTATTTTGTTGATTTGGAGGTGTTCTTTCTTTAGGTTAACTGGGTTAAGGCTCTGCCTATCATGTTTAGCTTTTCAAGAACCAGGTCTTAGATTCATTGATTCTTTGTATTGTTTTTTTGTTTCTATTTCATTAATTTCTGCTCTGATTTTTATTATCTCTTCTTATCTGCTGGGTTTGTGTTTCATTTGTTCTTGCCTTTCCAGCATCTTGAGTTGCAATGTTAAGTCATTTATTTGTGCTCTTTCTGGTTTTTAAATGTAGGCACTTAGATCTATAAATCTTCCTCTTTGGACTGCTTTCAACATGTTCCAGAGGTTTTGTTGTCTTGTATTGTCCTTTTTGTTGACTTTCAGGAATTCTTTTATTTCTTTTTTCTTTTCTTTTTTTTTTTTAACATTTTAACTGCTGTGGTTTATTACTGTTTTGGCTACATTATAATTCCAGCAGCATCTTAAAGAGACAATGTGTCTATGTACAATGAAAAAAACAAAATGGCTTGCAACATCAGATAAGAGCCACATTTTAACTGTACAATATTAAGGGGAATCTGGTAGGTATAGCCTCAGTTTTCTGCAACATGGACAACTTACATGTAAGTTTCAGCATTATGAATGTGACAATGAAGAAAAAAAAACCCTTACAGGAATGAAATACAGCATCCTCAAAATATTGGTTTCTACCATATAAGGAAGTTAGAAAATGTTAACATTTTAACAAATCTGTACACACCACAAGAAACTTCCTATAAGATCATCATCCCAGCTTGATGCTAAGAAACTTCTAGCAACATAGACTAACCATGAACAATTTATAAATGTAGTATCTATATGCTCTGCAGCCCTAGAACCCAAGAAACTGATTTAAAGAACTCAATGTGCCCAACATGGATTTTATATGCCTTGATTGTTAATGAATGCCTGCTTTTAATTATTAGTCAAGTTGTACCTTCAAAGAGGTCATTCAATTTTTTTTAGTAAAAAAAGCAACATTATTTAGCAGCAAGTAAAGCACCTTCAAGAAGACTTTAAAAATACAATATCCAACTAGAAAAAGCATATTTTTAAACATTTGTACAAGAATAAGCTGCTGAAACTTAGTAATTGATATATGACACATGTATAATAATTTACAATAGAGCTGTAAGGGAATTCATCGTTATTCGGCAAAGAACTGGTCTGCTTTTGGTTATACACTGTCTCTTGTCTTAATGGACAAACCTACTAACAAAAGAAAAATGCCTGTTAACAATTCTACAATATTGAAAGCGCTGGAGATACTACAATTTAGAGACTTCAACTGATTCAGAATAGGCAGCTCTTTTTGTTAAAAGTGTAACGGATCTAGGAATAACAGCTGACCCTTTAACATAACCAATAGGGGAAAATTGGACATATGATTTCAAGGTACAACTTGGTAAAAACCACAATAGGCAAATGCAAAGTCTAACTTTGCCCAAAGATTCTATCTCTCATGTTCTATTATTATAACACACAGCTGTCACCATCACTCAGTTCTTTTGTTTCAGCAGATCAACTGCTGGATGCTTAAGATTTATCCAGGCACTGTAGTTCTTATATTAGAAATGTGTCTCATATTTTTCCATGTGTTTTTAAATAAAGAAAAACTACCCTTCATATTAGAACTCTCTAGTAACAATCAAATACATTTAAGTATTATAAACGTTATTTACAGTGTTCCACTAAATAAACAAAAACACCCCCACTTTCTTCTCAGCATGGTATTCCTGTTTCACTGCTCCAGGTCAGAGTGAGGGTGTGTGCTAACTCACTGTCCACAACGCACTCTCACACAAGTGACTCCACAAAGGACTTCAGTTCACAAACAGTTCTTAACCATGTCCTATGTAAATAGGAAAACAGAAACGCTCAAATGCTCTCAAATTCAAGTATGCACTGGAAGCCAATCAAAGATCATGCCAATCTTGGAGGAAAGTCAGTAAGTAATCATGTTTGAAGAAGGAGGTATAGGAGATGCTGTCAGCCCAGACACGTGTAGGATCCCTGAAGAATTTGATCTTCTCATGTGTGGGAGAAGGTATGGATCATTTGCCAATTGGTGCACATCAAATCGACCTTCTTTTTGGTATGTCAAACAGCATCTTATGAAGGCCTTGGCTTCACTGCTTACAACTGGTTTTACAGGGAACTGGACTTCTGTGTCTTTCAATATTGTATTTTCTTGAAGAATGTCTTGTTGAGATTGATTGTGGCCAAATGGTTTTCTACCATAGAGACACTGGAAGAAGATGACTCCAACTGACCACTCATCAACCTTGGAAATCTTTGGTGGCTCTTTTCCAACTACAGAATTCTCAGGAGATAAATACCAGTAAGTCCCTGCCTCTTGGGAAGTTACATCCATTCCATCTACACCATAGCTATCATCATCCATAATCTTGGATAAAACAAAATCAGTGATTTTGATTTCTCCTCATGTTGTTCCATCTACCAGAAGGCTATTTCCTGAATTAAGATCATGGTGTATAATAGCTTTAATCTCACTGAGATATCTTAGAGCATTTACAATCTGCATTGTAACAGACCTAGCTTCTTTCTCTGACATTAACTTCTGTTGCTTCAGATAGAAATCCAAGTCATTGCCTTCACAGTATTCTAACATTGTACAAAACATCTCTGTATCCAAGGAAAAATAATCCGAGTTTATATATTCTGGGGTGATCCAATTCTTTGTGTATCCTATGCTTTCTGCAGGCATGTTTGTGGTAGTTTCCTTTTTTCTCATCTCTCCAGATTTTATGAAGCCGATGAATTTTCACAGCAGCATATCTTTGCTCATACAGTCAAAAGCCTTGTATACTTCACTAAAGCCACCTCTTCCAAGTAAATGAAGTAATGAAGATCTTTTGATTGGGGAGTTCAGTCCATGAAATTTAATGTTATTGTTGAAAGATGCATATTGGTTGCTATCATTTTGATTACTGTTTGCATTCTTTGTCTAATTTGTGTTTCCACAGTTATACCTTCATTTACTTTCTTTCTGTTGCCCCTGTGATATAGTTGTTCCCTACTCAACTCTCTGTACTGCTTCAAGTGTTCTTTGAAGGGCTGGTTTTGTGGACATGTATTCTTTCAGGCTATTTGTGAAATGGAAGATCCCCCCCCCCAACTATAATAGCCATTTTTGATGGGTAAAGTACTCTGGGCTGGCATCTATTGTCACGTTGGTCCAGGCTCTTTTAGCTTTCGTAGTTTGCATTGATAAGTCAGCTGTAATTCTGATGGGTTTTCCTTTATTTGTGAGTTGTTGGGGGGTTTGGGGGGTTTTTTGTTTGTTTGTTTTGCAGCTTTCAGTATTCTCTCTTTGTTCTCTACATTTAGTGTTTTTTACTCTCATATCAAAATATGTGGTGAGTTTCTTTTCAGGTCCTGTCTATTTGGTGTTCTGTGTGCTTCTTGTATTTTTTATGGGGATGTCTTTCCTTGATTTGGGGATGTTCTCTTCTACAATCCTGTTTAAGATCTGGTCATTACCATTAACCTGAAATTCTTCTCCTTCCTCTATGTCTATGATACATAGATTTGGTACTTTCATGGTGTCCCACATTTCCTGCATATTCTGTTCCTGTTTTTTTTTTTTTAATTTTCCATACTCTTTGCTTGAGTGGTCCAGTTCTTCAACTTTATCCTCCAGTGTTGATATTCTGTTTCCCACTTCATTCATTCTAGAGGTGAGGCTTTCCCCTATTGTTTCCAAACTGGCTTATTGAGTTTTTCCTTTATCATTTCTGCCTGAGTTTTCGTCAATGTTTCTATCTCTTTTGTGAATTCATTCAGAAGTTTATCCCTATCTTCTTTTAGTTCTTTGTTCATGTGTTCTTTAAATTCATTGAATTCCTTGATCATGTTTATGATTGTTCTTTTAAATTCAGTGTCCTGGGTTATCTCTAGGGGGTTCTCCTTGTCAAACTCTTCTACAGAACTGGTGGGGTTTGGCGGGGACATAATGCTTTGCTTTTCCCTGTTATTGTTTTTCCATTGCACTTTTTACATGTGGATTTCTTTTGTTGTGTGTGATTCTGGTGCGAAAGTCAAGCCTTCCTTTGTTGAGTTGAAGTCTGCTTCTGTTTGTATTGTTGGTGTGCCTTGGTTGTTTTCTTATTGGGAATGTAAAGCTGCTTGGTCTAGGTTTCAGGTTCTCTCAGATTTTATTTGGGAGAGAAGTGATGACTTCAGATCAGCTGCTCAGGAACGCCCATGGAGGCCCAAGTCAGGCTCCAGTCTGGTCCACTCAGGTTTTCTTCTAACATTTGGTCCCCTACTATCGGATACTCAGAGCACAATTTGGGATGTTAGCTAAGGGGAGGCCCAGTTTTGGCACTCTCAGGCAGTCTGCTGAATTCTCAGCTCCTACCAGGAGCTGTCTTTTTTAAAATCTTGTTTTGAGGTTGTTGAATTGATGTATTGGCTAAGTTGTTGGGTTTTTGTTTTTTGTTTTTTGTTTTTAGCAAATTTTAAAGTAGAAGGAACCAGGGAGGTAAAGGAAAAGAAAAAATATAAAAAAGAAGAATAGTAGGAGATAGGAGTTAATAAGAGAGATATGGATAAAAATGGGGTTATTTTAAGAGGATTGGGGAGAGAGAGTTATACAAGGAAACTTGGGGATAAAGGGAAAGAAGGAACTCAAGAGAGGTGGGACCATAGGAGAAGGGTATTATTAAGGGATAAATGGGAAAAATTGGGGCACCTTAAATGGGAAAACCATGGTGGAAGGGTTAGACAATGCAAGAGATAAATAATGCCTAGCTAGTTTTAGAAAAAAACAGAGAGAACCATATTAATCAAACAACCGATAGACAAATTATACATACAACTAGCTCAAGGAATATAATACATGTATAGGCAAGGTTTATTTGAGAACATTTGGTCTTTGCCCAAGCTTTATCTACATGGCACATGGTAATTAAAAGTACCAGACTGGTGGAACTAACCTTCTTGGATGCTTAACAGCCATACTTTGAGGCCTATACTAATTTGGTCAGAGGGACAAAAAGGACAGATTTCCTTGCCCTTCCTAAGGTCGTCTAAACTCCAAGGAACTATGAGCATCTCTTAAAATGTCCTGTAACTATGGTGCATCACCTGTCCTCTTGATCAAGGAGGCAATGGAGACCCCACCAGATGGCCTTGAACCAGTGTCCAGTCCACAAAGAGGAGGGTCAACACAGAGGAAATATTTCCTCCATGCTTCCAAGTGAAGCCATCCATGGATGAGCAGGACCTTTG
>NW_008340410.1:91147-92418 GCF_000622305.1 Nannospalax galili | reverse complement strand
GAGCTGGTTTCCTAAAACAAGGGACTCTAGATAGGCTGACTAGACTCAGTGGAGAGACAAGCACTGGGGAACGGCTGGGGGCACTGACAACACAGTGGACAGTAAGAGGGATTACAGTATATGGGCTCTAGCCGGGGGGGGGGGCGCAGACTATGGGAGGGTGCCATCTGGGATGTGGGTATATAGATGAATAAGATTGTTTGGAATGTTCTGAATGAAATACACACAAAAAAATCAACAAATTTTAAAAATGAGTTATATTTTAGGAAGAAGCATAAAAATTTGCTTCGTGTTAATTAATAGAGATGAAAAACAATACCATTGAAATCTATCTGATAACTTTATATCCATGCTCAGGTGCCAAGAATCTCAAAAAGTAACCAACTGTGACTAGCAATAATCAGATACATAGAGATTAGAGACGCATGTGCAAACATCTAAGTGTTAGTAGCATTAAAAATGAGGTTTTTTGTATGAAATAGTATATTTTAAAATGAAATGGAGGTTTTTTTAAAGGTTAAAATCTCATTCAATTTTATGTATTATAGGGTTTATACTGAGCATTTTATGTCTTACAGGGCTTATACTTGCACCCACTTGTGAAAGAGATACATCTTTGCTCTGGAAATTGTTATTGAATATGTTAATGCTATAATGAAATGCTTCTTCTAATCATGTTGTTATTAAATAAATAATTTTTAAAAAATTAAAAAAAGAAAGTAGAGTAGTCAAAATATTTTAAAGTGTTTTATAACTATTTCTCTCCTCACCTTAAGATTCTAAATATGCAAATAAGAGATGGTACAATAATTTCCCCCAGGTCTATGAATCTGTTTACTCTTTTAATGTTTCTTCTGCACTGACTTTATTTTAAATAATTTAACATGTTTATTGATCTGTTTCAAATTTATTCTTTCTCCTATGATAACCAGTGTGCAGTAATTCAATGCAGTAATTTTCCTTACATTTGTCGTCCTATAATTTTCATTTGGTGCTTTTATCAGAATTTCCAAGTCTCTGCTGGAATTTCTTACCATTTTTCCCATTGTTGAGAATGATTCACAGGAAAAAGAGTATGAGAATCAGAGACAAAAAACACCAACACCAGAAATAAAAGCAGACTTCCTTATAACACCCAACAGACAGTAAAAGATACCATCACGTTATACTAATACTGCTAATGTGCTATCTTAATAAATTCAGCAACAAATAAATGTACAAATTCTTTGAGAAACACCACTTCTTCAAATTAACCAAATAAAAATAATAAT
>NW_008340410.1:71554-89903 GCF_000622305.1 Nannospalax galili | reverse complement strand
CTCTCATAGCTTTGGAGAGCACTATGCAAGCTGCTAAGGGAGAACATCAACAAATGGTCCAACCCCAGCTTCAAGGCCTAATAACCACATCAATGATGAGCACAGCAAAAGACACTGGGGCACTTTTATCTTGGGGGTAATCAACAGCTATCTAATTAGTCTTAAAGCCCATTCAGTGGGAGGAAACTCATGTGTGGTACTATAAACATTGCCAAATACACATGGCTGGAGAGATTGTAGAGAAAACCCCAAGGCTGTCACATCTCTAAAGAAATGTAATTTCTTACTATGTACAAAATATGGATCCTTATATTTGCAGACAAGTATCTCAGTCACCACTCATCAAAGAAGCTTCTTTTGCAACAGATGGAGACTATTACAGAGTTCCACAACTGGTCACACACAGACATAATCTGTGAATTGCCCAAGCCTAAGTGGCACATCTACAATGCAACCTCCGCATCTAAGGCTCTTGGAACATAGAACAAGAGGTAAAGAGGACACTAATGCATCTCTCAATTCTCATCAGTGAAGCTCCCTCATGCAACAGAGGGCCAGGAACACAAAAGGTCACAAATGACCAAAGTGCAGAGAGTAAGAGTCTGCAGAGTGTGAGTCTTATGTTAAACCCCACCCATCCAGAGCTCAGGGACCATTTTGGAAGGGGGTGGGGGGTGAAAAGATTGTAAGAGCCAAGGAAGGAGTACAGGACCAAATGGAAATGAGTCCTACAAGCTCCTAGGACTTTACACATATAAACCTACAGCAACGGTGTCAGCATACACAAGACCTGTGCCAACTTAAGCAGACAAAACCCCAGCACAGAACTGTGGAAATGGGCAACAAGCCACAATCTTAGTCAAAGAATTATTGACAGCTGATTGCTGCTAGGTGAGAAAGAGCTGATCTTCTTAAAGGAAGGGATTCTAAATAGGCTGCCTAGACCCCAGTGAATGAACGTGCATTGAGAGACATTTGGTGACACTAACTTGACATGATAGGCCTTGACACAAATGACAGAATGTATGAATTCCAGTGGGATGGGGGGCTATGGAGGGTACCAGTGGGGAAGGGGTATAAAAATAAGATTAAGATGTTCTGTGTGAAATACACAAAAATTCAATGAAAAATTTGCAAAAAAATAAGGAAAAATTATTACTCTCCCTCCCTCGGCAGCCATCAACTGTGGATAGCTTCTCAGCGAGCAGTGGGCTTCATGAGCCCCTCTTCTATCCATAAATTTATTTTTATAAAATACTACCTTCCCATAAATGAAATTCAACACATTTATGATGTCAATGGTCAAATCTACCAGGTATTTCATTTAGGAATAGTGAATCAATATGAAAGTTAATATCTTTTAGAAAATAGAAAAGGAATAAACATTTCCAATTCTTTTTCTTCTTTTTTTTCCATGGAAAGGCTCAAACTGAGGACTTCTACATGCTAAGAAAGGTACTCAACCTCTAAAATGTACCCTGAGCTCTTCCAATATAAACTCAATATAATGCTGATGTCAAAACTGGAAATGGCATTATAATAAATCCAGCATACCACACAAGCGAAATAAAACTAGACACAAAAGGACAAATACACAGGTTCTAATGTACATGTGGACCTACACAATCAGACTCTTGGAATCAGAGAATAAAATGGTGATTGCAGAGGTATAGGGATTAGACAGAACAGGGAGTTGATGGTCAAAGGTATAAAGGCCTGTGTACAGAAACAACCTTGAAATTTGCTACACAGCTGAATGCAGTCAGTAATAGATGATCTCACGGTTGGCTTTAGTGGTCAGCTTGACACAGATGGGAAGAGGAAGCCTCAGTTGAGGAATTTCCTTTATAGGCTTGGCCTGTGGGCATGTCTGTGGGGCATTTTCTTGATTGTTGAGTGATATGGAAGAATCCAGGCAGGTGAGCAGGTGAGCCTGAGTTGTATAAAAATGCAGACTGAGGGCTTGAGAGATGGCTCAGCAGTTAAGCTCACTAACTGCTCTTGCAAAGGAACTGGGTTCAAGTCCCAGCACGTACATGGCAGCTAACAACTGTCCATAATTCCAGTTCCAGGGGATCCAGCCTCCTGTTTGAGTTCCTGCCCTGAGTTTCGTAAGTAATGAAGTGTTAGCCAAATAAACCCTTTCCTTCCCAGCTTTTTTTTTTTTTTTTTTGGTCAGTGTCTTATCACAGCAATAGAAAGCAAACCAAGACAGATGATTGCATGTTTCAAAATCGCTGAGTAAATTTCAAATGTTCTCACCAAAAAAGCTGGTTTTGTATTTGAGGTGATGAATACGTAATTATGTTGATTTATTTCACACTGTATTCATAAATCATAACATCACTCTGTACCCCATAAATATATACAATTATATATACTGATTTGCAATAAATTTAATTTTGTTTTAGAAAATGCAAACTGTGACATACAACAATATAAATGACTCACACCGAGTGTGATTCTATTCATAGAAAATTCAAAAACAAGCAAAACTAAAAGGTGCCATTTAAGTTAGATGTTTTAACTGGAAAGAGGTACAAGGAGGGGTCCCAGGATGCTGCGAACACCTGCACTGACCTGGGAAGGGACTCAGATTGTGTGTTCTCTTTGTAAGACAGCAAGGTGTATAATTAGGATTCTTTTAGTTTATAATATACATTTCAACACAAAAAATATGAAATACACTGAGTATTAGTATTTTTATATTACTGTTTTAGTGCTATGCAAAACAATACATGGAATATGAGCTGAGCTGCACACACAGGTCTCTGATCTCTACAGACTTAGGGCATAGAGCTAAGGCTAACATACATACATTAAATTAAAAAGCAATACAAACTTGGCAAGTTAGAAAATAAAACAGGCTGGAGAGATGGCTCAGAGGTTAAGAGCACTGGCTGCTGTTACAGAGGACCCAGAGGAATGGCTAACAACCATTCGTAGCTCCAGTTCCAGGGAAATTCAATGCCCCCCTCTGACCTCTGCAGACATTAAAACATAACACAGGTGCAATTCCATACATGCAGGCAATACACTCATATGGACAAAAATAAAAGTAATAAATAATTTTTTTTAAAAAAAAGGAAATTTCTTCTCCCACACTCTAGAGGCCAATAGTCCAAAATAACATTGCCAGAAGAGCCACATTCCTTACAGAGGTTCTGGAAGGGCCTTTTCCCTTCCAGAGCAACGCCTTACAGTCCTTGGCTTCTGGCAGCATCTCCCTGATCCCTGCCTGCCTTCCTCTTTATGTGTCTCTCTGTGTCCTCACCTCTTATCACAACACCAGCTACTGTATTTAGCCCTCACCCCTGCCATATGATTAGTTACATCTGCTAAGATCTTATTCACCAATAAGATCACATTCCAAGGTTTCAGGACATTTGGATCTGGAGTGTCCCTGGAGGCCCATATAGTAAAACCTCAGTGAACAGCCTGTGGAGTCTTGGGGCGGGGGGATGGAAACTAGCAAGAAGTTAGGTCATTGGGGGCATGACCTTGAAGGGGATATTGAGACCCTAGCCCCTTCCTTTTTCCCCCTCACAACTTTCCAGCTGTCATGAGATGAACAGCCTTCTCTGCCACACTCCCACCAAGACAGACTGAGTTGCCACAGGCCCAAAGCAATAGGGCCAGCAGCCCTGGACTGACACCCTGGACAGTGAACCAAGATGGACTTATCTCTCTTTCAAGTTGATTTATCTTGGGTTCCACACAGCAATGGAAAGCTAGTTTATACTCTTCTCAAACTACTGTATAAAACAATTTTAAGTTTAAATTTAGGCTGGCCAAAGGAATTCAGAAAAAGAAGTGATCACAGATTAGAGAGGAAGCCACAGGAGAGTGAGCCTAGAATCCTGCCACTGAAACTGAGGAAGATTGAAGTGAGCTGGCTGGAGGAAGGTGGCACAGAGGCAAGACTGACTGACAGGGAGAGTTCTGCCTGGGAAATGGGACAAAATAAGATGGAATGAATTCCATAAGCCAGGTTATGAGAGTCCTTGAAACCTGGCAGATGAATTTAGACTTGACCCAATAGGAAAGAGGAAACGACTGTGAATTCTCCAGCAGGGACGTACCATGGTGAAAGCAGTGTTTCAGGAAGATGAAGCTGGTGACAGAGGCTAGATGGATGGGAGGCAAAGGGACTGGAAGGTAGCATACTCTGTCCTTTCTGCTCTGGATGAATGTAGGGTACCATGAGACATGTCGTTTCATTTTTAAAAAAGAGAAGATGCCACTACAATTACTCTCCTACATCTTAAGAAATATTTTGAACTCATTCCAAAACAGAAAAGCGGCCCAGGTGACAAGCATTTGAAAATGCTGTTTCTCTGTTTAAAATTCCCATTTAGGGGAAGAGGAGGCAGGAACTGACCATAGTTCTTTGTTACTCAAAGTGCAAAATTCTCATCCCCTGGGAGACCTTTAAAAAGCAAGAACCAGGGCCAAAGAGACAGCTCCATGGTTAAAAACACCAGCTGCTCTTACAGAGGACCCAAGTTGAGCTCCCAGCACTCACTGGGCAGCTAACAACCATCCATAACTCAAGTTTCAGGAGATCTGATGCCGTCTTCTGGCCTCTGTGGGCATTGCACGACACAGGTACACTTACATACATGCAGGCAAAACACATACACATAAGATAAAAATAAATAAATCCAAAAAGTAAACACAGAAACTTGGCCCATCCCAGAATCAACATTAACACCAGAATCCCCAGGGACCCTGCATACCTATAAACTTGTTCCTTTCAGGTTCCAGCCATGGTAACTTTCTGCTGGACTGCATGTGTGAGGGTGCAGATAGGACTGTTAAAACTGCTATGCCTGCTTGCTTCCTGTGAGGAAGCTGTCACTCTGTAGCACTGGACAGATACCCACAGAGTCAGGTGCTTATTCATCCCCCTGCCCATCTCAGGGGGCATGGCTGTTAACGGATGAAGCAAAGATGACTGACTGCCAGGTGAAATTCGTCACTCAGCACACGCAGCTGAAGTTGAGACATCTGCTTGTCTCTTCTCCACTCTGTGGATCCTAGCTCTACAGTAACACTTTTTTTTATATAAGTTGAAATTTATCTTCATACGATAGGGGCTTCACTGCTGAGGAAGTATGGAAGTATGGAGGAGGAGACTGCCAGAGTGGTGCAGAGAATGAAGATCAGCAGACGAAATCACTCACCTTGGGAACATGATTCCCACTCTGCTGGGCAACCTTTTCATCTGACACTCCATCGCCCCATCACAGAATCCTTTGAGAACTATCCTTTCTATGTCCAGGTTGCTAGAAGGAACTGGGCTCTCAAGGCTACCCATTAGAGCAGAGCTCTGCAAACGTTAAAACACATGCAAATTATCTGAGGGTCTCATGGAAACAGAATGGGGCTCAGGAGGTCAGGCACAGAGCTGACTCTGAAGGCCACGCCACAGTGTATGGCGAGGCCCTTTGCTTGGTTTGGACCTCAGGCAAGTAGAGACAGTGGTAACAGAATGGAATGTGGTAGAAGTACTTCTGTGGAGGGAAGGAAATGAAGTCAAAGGTACAAAGGAACAGACTTGAACCGGAAGAACACAAAAGGCAGTTTTTAAAACAAAGCTGATTTCTAAAAAAAAATCAATAAAGATGAAAATGTGAAATCCTGCAACAGAGTTGGTCTAGGAGCCAGAATTTGGTTAAGCATCGCTTCTTTCTACCAGAGACATCCACAGCTTGCAAATCTTGATAGGGATTTTCAAATCCCTGGGCCAGAAGGATGATAGGGAGAAATATTGACTCTGGCAGGAAGATCTTCCTCGCTGATCCTGGACATCTGGTAACTAAATCTTTCAGAAGGGCAGAGCTAGAGGTGGTGAATTAAACACCCCTCCAGCAGAGGCGCCGATGGTGGTGTTTTAAATGAATATGGAAGCTAGCCAGTCTCTTGCCATTGGATTTGCAAAATCGCATTACATATTCAGATGCAAATAGAAGGAAAAGGAAAAAAGTTTGTCAGACTGTATTTGTTAAGACTCCATTCCAAAGGCAATCAGAAGCATAAATGAAGGCACTTATCAACCCAGCAAAAATATACCCTGACTCAGTTAGGCCAACTAACCACTATGAAGGCAATTTCCACTGGGCAATAGGATCTCTACCACCAACTCACCATGGAAGGCAAATGCCATGCAGCCAAAGATGCAGATCATGGGATGATGGCGTTCCAAATGGATATTTAGCGATCAGCAGCCTTCACACTTAGCTTTTTGAAGAAGTGAAAGGATGTACAGCTCCTAATTTTAAGCTTTATAAAACACCCTTATCAAGAAGTAAGATAAAGAACAATTTGTCTTTCTGTAGCAATACTATAAAAAGCAAACAACAAGACAAAATAAACCCAATCAGCCCAGAGAAATCTACCTGTGCTGTCAACCTCCGTCCCAGACTATCACTCCCACACACCCATCCAAGGCTGTCAGTAGCAGGTGATCAGTGATGGACTCTAACCAGCGCAGTGTCAGTTAGGCAAAACTGTTTTCCAGTGAGAACAAGCCCTGCTCAAACTGACTGGTGACATGAATTTCCACACTTTCTTTAGGTTCTGATGTTGAAGCCTGACCCAGCTCAGAAACTAAAGTGAGCTGTCACCTGCTCACCATAAAGCACATGGCAAACCATTCTGTTTGTCTTCTGCCACTCCATGTTGGTCACTTGGCCTGCTGAGCCACAGCCATGTCCTCTTGCTTCCCACTTTGAAGGCAGAGGCCGCGCTCTAAGAACCCAACCTCACTACTTCCCAGTTCTTAACTCAGATGTAAAACCCATTAGGATTCACAGCTCCCAAATTCCACATGGATACATGTAGTAGTGTGCAGCTCAGAAAGCAGATGGCTCAGTCATGAAGTGGAGGATGAGGTCGTGGCCAACAGTGTGGGGGAACCCACCAAGCCCCACTCTGCAACACACAACCCAATTCTACTACTGTGCATCTTTGACCAAGGAACCCTTTCGGGGGACTCAGCCACTGCTCTTCTGCAAAACAGAGATAGCTGCCAGTGTTTGGAGATCAAGTGAAAGTATTTTAAAGCAACTGACCCCTGGCTCGGTAAAGGTTTTAGGAGGGATCCAGAACAGCAAATAAGAAGGAAAGGTTGCGTACCACTGACGTCAGCCACTACGCACCTGCAGCCGAAAAGCAAAACCAGAAACAAAGCCACGCTCTTCCGATTCTCCATAACAAACGTTCCCCGTGGCTTTCCTGTACCCATTGAAAGTATTGTTCAGGCCCATGGCTAAGGCCATTACCGTTTCTCTTAGCTCCTTTAAGATTTTGTTTGGACTGTTATCAAGTGCAGCTCTCTATGAATACATTGGATGGATGAAGATAAGGATTATCCCTTAGACGTCCTGTCACCCAGCACCTGAGTTAAAGTCAGACTGTATGAGGATTTTCTGTTCCTTTGTGGGGTTCGAAGGTAGGCTACCCCTTCAGTGCCACCCCTGGCAGCAGGCTCGGCGCAGCTCCCGGGCCTTTTCCCCAGCACAAGGCAGCGCTGAACGGATTGTGGGGGCTGCTTTAGGGGCGAAGCCAGCGAGGCACAGCGTCCTGGCCTACGGAGGGTTCTGAGGCTTGTGCAGGAGCCCGACCTTGCCAGTGGAGTGGCAGACAAGCAGGTGGCTCTGGACAGGAGCTGCGCCGAAGGCTTGAGCACAGGTCCCTGGGCCGCCTGCTCCCACCTCCACCGGGTGCCCATCTGCTGGTCTCCATGCAGTGTCTTCCGTCTTCCTGCGAGGGCCAGGGGACCTTACTCCCAGCCGTTTCTTCCACTGGGGAGCTAATTGTATGTGACTTCTATAATACAACTATCTGGGTATCTGACCCCCAGGACAGAGTAATTAGTGGGGAAAGTGGCAGCCCAGCCAGGAATGTTTAATAACCATTTCTTAAATGAATAAAATGGACTCAGAAATTCCACCATTGCTCCCTCCAGGAGAGAATGATGGAAGCTTCTTGTACCCCTCAGGTATCCTTTGAGGTCCTGGTTTCTCAGTCCATGTCCAGGGTGATGGATGGGCCCCTGGTGTCCCACTAATCAAGGAGGCCACTAACCCTCCTCTGTCTCACCACTCTGTACCAAGCTCAGACATGTTCTTGGTCCAAGAATCACTCTGTCCAGCAACTGTCAAGGCTTTTAACCTTCAGGAGGTCTCCCAGAAGACTTGGACATCAAATGTCCCAAAGGCCACTTCCATCAGACCACCAACCCTGCACACCCCCTGCTGATTCACATGTCACCCCTAGAGTGTCCCCTCTCCCCGAACCTTTTCATTCTTTTCATTCCAACACCCCCACATCCCCCTCTGTCCTTTGCCCTGTTTCTATACAATTTCCAAGTTCTGTGGATCTTACTTTCTAAGTGCTGACTGGTATTGAACCTTCTTTCCTTCAGATTTCTCCAGTTCTGCCTCAAGCTTCCTAACGAGTCCCTACAGAGAAGTTAGAGACACAGTTCAAAACCTGACTCAGCCATTTCCTCCTTTGAAAACCTTAAGAGTTCCTCTTCAGTTAACCACAAAGTTCACAATAAGGTATATAAGTGCCAGACTTTACACAACATACTTTCTAGACTTTCAGTTTCTCTCAGACTTGACAAGGAAACCCTCATTTTTATTTATTTTTTAAAATATTTTATTTATTATTTTTATTTTATGTGTATGTGTGTATTGCCTGCGTGTAGGTAAGTGCACCCGTGCCGTGCAATGCCCATGAAGAACAGAAGAGGTTGTCGGATCCCCTGGAACTGGAGTTACAGACAGTTGTTAGCTGCCATGTGGGTGGAGAGATGGCTCAGCGGTAAAGAACACTGGTTGTTCTTGCAGAAGACCTGGGTTCAAATCCCAGCACCCACATGGAAACCCTCATGTTTATAAGAAAGTAGTACCGCTGTACAACAGACCACAACGCAAAATTTGCACTAAGCTTAATTGTAACATGTGGAAACTACAGATTCACCACCATGGAGCCCATATTCCTGTGGAAACCTTCAACCCTCCCTCTCTGTTCTCCTCCCACAAAGTTCTCTGCTGTTGCTCATCTTTCTCAGGAGACGTCTCCCTGTATTCCACAGAAGTCAGGTGTGGTTTGGTTTTGTTTATGGTTTATCCTCTTCTGAGGTCCCAGAACTTCGAATACTATCTAGCACATAGCAGGTATACAATAAACAGTTACTGAATAAATAACTGAAATTTAAATTCCAATCTTCCAGCTAAAATCACCCAAGGCTAGACGGCCTCCTGGTCTTTCTCTTGGGCTCCAACTCCCATCTACCCTCTTCTGCCGCTCACAGGCTGTCACCCACCACCTAGGTCACACTGTGGTCCATGCCAAAGCACTGAACCCAAAGAAGCTGGACTTGATGCAGATACACAGCGATGGCCCGTGTTCACGGTTCTGGGCCAGGAGCTCCAAACACCCTTAGGCTTCCTCCAGTTCCTGACCACAGGACACTGTGGACTATAGACTGAACTCCCTCTTGCCAAAGCCAGTTATAATAAAGAAACCCATGCACAGCAATGAACGTAACCACCTTGAGGGAAGCAGTAAGCCAACCGTGTCCATTATGAGTGGCAAGACCAGAGAAATCTCACAACTGAGGCAAACCACACAGCAACTCAGAGAGCTGCACTGCACTACAACTACACTACAGGTCTGGAAAACTCCTCTCTCTCCAGACCTCGGTTGCAGTGCTCCCTGTTTCAGAAACCCTCTGACCACAGCCTTTCTTTGGCTACACCACCCACAAATACGAGCTCTGGGTACAGCTTCCAGGATGTGGGTCCTGAGGCTAACACCATTTCACAACCCTCATTAAGCAAGGAATTTGGAATGTAAAGGTGGCATTGCTTATAATGAAAGAACACTTGAATTATAAATTATCATCTATAAGAAAACCAGAAAAAAATAACACAACATTTAGTTGATTAACTGCCTGGTCCTTCTAGACCCCTTCCCTCTGTTTATACTCTCTTCATGTGACAAGGAGTATAATGTTTTCCACAGACAGAAGAAAAGGAGAAGTAAGTAATTCCTCTGCCACAATTGAACGTTATTATTATTCTATTAATGACAGAGTTGGGGAGCAGCTAGATGGCTCAGAGGGTGCTTGCTGCCAAACCTGACAACTTGAGTTCCATCGTTAGGAACCATGTGGTGAAAGGATCGAACCAGCTCCAGCAGGCTGTTCTTTGACCTTCACATGCAAACATGGCCTGCATGCTCACACATAGGCATGCAAACAAATAAATAAATGTAAATTTATAAAACAAATGAGAACTGGGCTTCAGAAGACATTCGAGGGCCAGCAAGATGGTTTAGCAGGTAAAATCATCTGCCATACAAGCCTGACAACCCAAATTCAATTCCCAGATCCCGCAGTGGAAAGAAAGAAGGGAATCTAAAAGCCCCTCTGAACTCCACACTTGTACCATGGTGTGAGCACACACATACTAATAACCAAAAAAACGTTTTGAAAGAACATTCTACATTATTAACAAACTGTATTACTACGAGATTACATACTTTTAATCTCGGCACTTGGGAGGCAGAAGCAAGTGGACCTCTATGAAATCAAGGCCAGCCTGGTCTACAATAGCAAGTTCCAGGCCTCCCAGGAATATAGGGAGACCCTATCTCAAAATCCAAAACTGAAAAACATAGAGTTGTTTGTAATTATTACAAACTAGACAGGAATGAGAAACAAAGCCTTGAGTCACAACTTACATGTTGGTTGGGAGGACGTTTCCAGATTGGCTCTGACGCTATACTTTTCAAGTTGTGTTTCTTTGTCTGCTTGCATTCTTTTGTGCAAGAACTGTGGAATGTATTCCCATCATGATGCAAACTAACCCTGCACCTTCATGTCACCATGTCAGGGAAGTTCCTACTGTGGGCAACAGAAGCATTTCTTGAACCTATTTCTACCCAAGATGGCTGGCAATACCTTAAATACATGTAGCAATGACTTTATGCCATATTTGTATCCTAAGCCCAAAGTATGCCATCAACTGGACTTCCTTCACCCCCTGCTGTGTAACAGGAGGAGACATGAGGTGCCTGGGAAGTCAGAGTACAGAAAACAGGTCCACTCTACCTGAGTGTGGGGAATGGCTAGCTTTTGCAAATTTTCCAAAAGTATACAATTGTATGACTATTTAGCTAGGGCTTTGGAACAGGTCCAGAGACTAAAAGTTCTAAAGCTTAAGCTTCAATAACTTCATTAAAAAAAATCTATTTCCAACCACTGCACTTAGCAGATTGCTTATTAACTAATCAAGTAATTAATCAATCAATTAACTAATTACAGTGACTGAGAAGTAATGGCAGGTAAAAAGGAAGCAGTCAAGCAAATCCTGCAGAAATTGCAAGAATTCATGGATTCACTCTACTTGTTTCAAAGTTGGAATTTTAAGACACAGTGCTGAGGATGCTGGGAAGAGGTAACAGGATGTGCACAAGGAGGTGGGGAAGCCTCCGCAGCGGATGCAGTTCTCTTCAGTGGTTTCAGTTCCTGGGAGGGCTTGGGTTCTGCGGAGAACTACGAAAGGTACTGTGGCTCCTGAGGCTAAGGAGCTGACAGTCTGGAACCGCTACTGCTGGTGCCTGAAGGCAACTGGGTGAGGTTGCCTGGAAGAGGGATGCTGCGGTGGGCCACACTCAACCTCAGGACCACACACCACTGTGGGAACACACCCATCCTCAGGACGGCCCACCACTGTGGGAACACACCCATCCTCGGGACACTGACCACTGTGGGAACACCCCCACCCTCGGGACACCCCCCACTGTGGGAACACCCCCACCCTCGGGACACCCCCCACTGTGGGAACACCCCCACCCTCGGGACACCCCCCACTGTGGGAACACCCCCACCCTCGGGACACCCCCCACTGTGGGAACACCCCCACCCTCGGGACACCCCCCACTGTGGGAACACCCCCACCCTCGGGACACCCCCCACTGTGGGAACACCCCCACCCTCGGGACACCCCCCACTGTGGGAACACCCCCACCCTCGGGACACCCCCCACTGTGGGAACACCCCCACCCTCGGGACACCCCCCACTGTGGGAACACCCCCACCCTCGGGACACCCCCCACTGTGGGAACACCCCCACCCTCGGGACACCCCCCACTGTGGGAACACCCCCACCCTCGGGACACCCCCCACTGTGGGAACACCCCCACCCTCGGGACACCCCCCACTGTGGGAACACCCCCACCCTCGGGACACCCCCCACTGTGGGAACACCCCCACCCTCGGGACACCCCCCACTGTGGGAACACCCCCACCCTCGGGACACCCCCCACTGTGGGAACACCCCCACCCTCGGGACACCCCCCACTGTGGGAACACCCCCACCCTCGGGACACCCCCCACTGTGGGAACACCCCCACCCTCGGGACACCCCCCACTGTGGGAACACCCCCACCCTCGGGACACCCCCCACTGTGGGAACACCCCCACCCTCGGGACACCCCCCACTGTGGGAACACCCCCACCCTCGGGACACCCCCCACTGTGGGAACACCCCCACCCTCGGGACACCCCCCACTGTGGGAACACCCCCACCCTCGGGACACCCCCCACTGTGGGAACACCCCCACCCTCGGGACACCCCCCACTGTGGGAACACCCCCACCCTCGGGACACCCCCCACTGTGGGAACACCCCCACCCTCGGGACACCCCCCACTGTGGGAACACCCCCACCCTCGGGACACCCCCCACTGTGGGAACACCCCCACCCTCGGGACACCCCCCACTGTGGGAACACCCCCACCCTCGGGACACCCCCCACTGTGGGAACACCCCCACCCTCGGGACACCCCCCACTGTGGGAACACACCCATCCTCAGGACCGCCCACCACTGTGGGAACACACCCATCCTCGGGACACTCCCCACTGTGGGAACATAGCCTCCTCATGCCCCTCATCAGGGATGTTTCACCAACTGTAGACTGGAGCAGAGGAAGGGCATTTCTGCCATGGCTTGGGCAGTGTCCAACTGGCTGAATCAGCAGTAAAGATGGCTGTCAGCAGTGAATGCCGTTGAACGTCTGAGACATGCATACATTTCTCTTTACTGCAACACTGGCCAAACTCCTAACATGGCCCAGCGAGTTCCCCGCACCTCTATTCAAGCAGGCAAGGTTGACAGGACAGCTTCCAGTAATCCTGACCTTTATCTGACAAAGTGACATTGCATAAATAGGAAGCAGTTTGGGAGGAGCCTTTACAGGGGCCTCTCTTGGGGTACAGCCCTGAACTCTGTGTGTCTAGTGCCTTCATAATGAGAGCAACCACTGCTGGAATTCTGTACATATTAACTGGCTATTTCCTTCTGGTTAAAAGAATGGAGTTTACCTCTGGCTTTGGATGGAGACCTCACATTCCAATCTACCTAAAATTTAAGATCTAATCCAGCTGGCCTTGCCAATCACCCACCCCAAAGGAAGGCTGGTTCACCTTAAGTCATGCTGAAGAAATGAAAGGACTAATTCTTCCTCTGATGAGACTCCACCCTTCCTTCCCACAGACCTGCTTCTGCACAATGGTAGAGTCACCGCGAGGCTGTTAGGTCTACCCACCTTTCTGAGTCCTGAGTCAAAAAGGAATAACAGTTCTTTCTCTTCTTTTCTGTCTCTTTAGGGTCTTTAGTCTCTCTGAAGCTCCCTCCCTTTCCATGTGACTGCTCACTGAACTTCCAGGCCTAACTCAGAAAGACATGGATTTCTCTTTCCCTCCTCTCTACCTCCCTTCTCCAGGCAGCTGTGGAGATTTATAGCTATCTGCTCTGGGATTTTCCTTTTAAATTCTAATAAAATTGTCCCTGTTTGAAATCAAGCTGGTACTGACTGGAAGCCACATCTCTGCTGGCTAGCTTTCATAGACTTAGCTGTGTGGTTCTCTATAATCATCAGCCTTATGCACCTGTGAACCCTGTGAGCTATAGTAACAGCTGGGCTGGCAAAATACACTCACTGGTGCAGTAATGTCATGAATACAATGGGAGTAACCAACCACCTTCTAACTGTAGTTAAGGCCCACTTCACAATAGGGAGGCCATTCTTGCTGAAGCCATTCTTGACACTGTTATCAGGGCCAAGAACCTGTGGTTAGACAGGTCACAGGCCAAAGGGGGAAGCCTACTACTATTATTCTGCTAAATAGATATGGTATTTAAATGTCTAATAATGACTTATTGCTGTACCCATAGACTAGCGCATTCCCAGTTCTCACCAGGGAAGCTTCCTCTTGCAGCTTAACATAGGGACCCACAATCAACATGCAGATGTAAGTGACTGCAGAGCACTCAGCCGTAAATGGGAAACCTATACTGCACTTTCTTGTCCCAAGACTCAGACATCATTGTGAAGAGGATCTCAGAGATTGTGAGAACCCTGTCCTGAGGTCCCCACTTCTATCATCTACTGTCCTCCCCAAATACCCTCTCTCTTACCACTCTAAGGGTTAGGATTTCAATATGAATTTGGGAGGTAGGACACAAATGTTTAAATGATAATTTTTAGTCTATTATTCAGCAGGTATTAGTGAGTAGACATTATGTCTAGTAGAGTCTAGGCACTGTGTGCTGGGACCAGTGATTAAAGCAAGGGTTCCACCATGAATTAATAAGACATGGTCCCTAGATATGTGAAGCACAAAGCCTTATGAAAGACACAGACATACATTGATTAAATTATTGCACCAATAGAGGGATAATTACAAACTTAGATGAGTAATGAGAAAAAGAGAGCTCCAAAATGAAGAGTTTGACCCACTGGTTGCTTAAAAAGCACTTCACTAGAAATAAGGTAACTGATGGAAAAGAACTCACTGCTAAAGAGGAACAGTACTAAAGAAGGTCATCCAGACCAAGGACAGCAAATAAAAAACTTCTGCAATGAGAGGAGAGAGAGAGAGAGAGAGAGAGAGAGAGAGAGAGAGAGAGAGAGAACAGAAGTCATCCATGCCTTCCCTCTCTGCCTCTGTCCTTCTCTAACCCTTCCCTGCAGGCCAAAAGACTAACCTTGATGTGTGGACCAGATCCATTGCCTCATAGCTTCTTATTTTCAGCCAGTTTTTAGGTTGTTTACTTGGCTGGCTTTCCTCCTGGTGGCCTTGGGTTGACAAAAGCCATGATATTCTTTCTAGAAGGCACAGTCCCAGTATGTAGATTTATCCTATAGCTACAGCCTGGGTGTTTGTAATATTTCTTTAATGTGCAGTCAGCTCTTTCTCTTGTACCCACGGGTACCTGCATTCTTGCTTACAGCCCTCCAGTGCTTTCTTTTTATTACTGGTTTGCTTGGCACTTCCCATTCCATCATGAAGAGCCCTTTGCAATATACTCAGTCCCAAAACTTGATTTTTTCCAGTTCACTCCTGGTGAAAAGGTGACATACGTGTATGTAAACCAGAAAGAAGGTAGTTGAGCTGCCAAACCAAAAGTGGTATTGAAATGTGGCCAGAGATCTCCATAGGAAAGGGACTGGGATCTTCATTTAAGAAGAAGGAATGGTTTCCTATGGTGGTCAAATCCAAATTGGCAGAAGTTGAGAAATAAGCAGAAAGTGAGGAGCGAGTTACAAAGTGTCATCATGGGGAGGAAGGTAGGTAGGTCCAGAGGAAAGAAAGTTTTAGGGCGGTAGGTAGGAAAGGGACATAAGAGCAATGGAGAGGTTTATTAGAGGGTGAAAAAAATGTGAGCTGGAATGTTCCAGGCTGGGCAATGCAGGAGAATAGACATGAAGAACTAGGGGGATAGACATGAGGAACTAGGAGGACACGGGAGAGTGGACATGAGGAACTAGGAGGACACAGGACAGTGGACATGAGGAACTAGAGGACACACGGGAGACTGGACATGAGGAACTAACTAGGGAGACATGGGAGAGTGGACATGAAGAACTAGAGGACATGGGCGAGTGGACATGAGGAGCTAGGGGACACGGGAGGGTGGGCAGAGAGAACAAGGGGGATGGTTAATATATGGATGCTGGAGATAGGAAAGAACAGATGATGGCTGGCAAAGGAGCCTGGATATTTGCATACTGTTAGGTGCAAGAAATATATGGTTCCATTTGTTGGTTTCAACTTCTTTTGTAAAACAGAAAGGCCATTCATCTCTGAGAATCAGAGAAAAGGCTGGAGCGTAGTGGGGTGTCATCAGAAGTTTTACAGTCGTGGAGACGGTTTAAGATGTCTGTTAACAGTAGGAGTGCAACTTGAGCCAGATAGGAAGGGGCTAAGCAGTTTGAGACCCCTTCTGTGTTTCACCACTAACAGGCAGGCGCGTGTCCCTCTCAGCTGTCTATGCCTGCCTTCTCAGGCCAAAGATGTAAGGAGACATTGCCTGGATCATGACCCTTCACACCGACATAGGATGGGCACTGCCAGGCTGAAAATGCCACTACCATCATCACAAAGGATGTGCTCTCCATCCCACTGCTTTCTGAAGTGTTCAGACAACATAGGCCTCCTTAAGGCTCCCGCAGCTCATCTGGTCCTCGGTCTGAGGAAAAAAGCAGAGCCCTGATGACATCACCAATTGTTTAGGTCCAGGCAGGCCTCTAGCTTCTTCAGCCCGATTTAATGCTCTAGTCATGTAAGTTAATGTGTTTCCATTACAGCTAAGCTAGTGCAAGCTCCATTTCTCTCTAATTTACACAATAAAATTCACATAGTGATCATAAATAAGTAGTGTTTCCAATATTTCCCTTGCTTTCTCCAGAACTAGCAGACTGCTTAAATACAGGCATGGAAAAAGACACAGGTGACCCCAAGGACTTATCTAGCGGGGAAGCTTTGCCAGGAAAGCAAGCGGTAAGGACAGAGGTACGAGAGGATGAGTGTAAGCCCACACTGATTTTCTCCCTTTAGCCAACATGTCAGACCTCATGCATCTAAGAATAGGATGACAATTGGATGGTACATGTATTCAAAATTAAATCTAGTGAATCCGGTCACATGTCTCGCGGCTCTCTTCCGCTTTCACCCAGTAGTGGCCATGGTGAACAGATTCCTGGCAACACTGTGCTCGCTGCAGACTGGCCAGCTTAGAATAAGGACTTACTAGGTTAGAGAACGAAGCACATACTAAGGAACCCACGGAGGTGGGTAGGGACAGAAGGTAAAACAAGCCTAAAATCTTTCAAAGAATCCATCGTGTTACATTTCCAGATAGCAGAGTCAACAATTGTTAGAGTCAAGGCAACATGACTTTAGTCTTGAGAACTGCATACTTTTCAAATTTCTTATCAGAGACAGAGCCCAGAAAAATGCCACAGACCCATGAATCATCTACACTTGTGCCTAGCAGGAAACGTCTAATAATTTATACTTTCCATCTGGATGCAACTTAAAAGACTAATTACCACGGATAGAAACTAATGCCAGTGATTAATGGACGAAGGTCCTGAGTGAAGTCAAGAAGAGCATTGAGCTCAGTATGACTTCAAACAAGGCTTTCCTCGATGTAAGCAGATGATATTTGAAGCTTGCATTTGGGTAGCAGTGAAAGGCAGTGCCCTTGTTGAGTTAATTATTTAAACTTCACTCTAAGCAGTAATTTAGTTTAAAATGTTACTTGTGTCTGTATTCACCTCTACCTTTTCAATAACTGAGAACATGACAAGTTTTTGAAAGAAGGAAAGGCCATCTGGTCTACCCTAGTTACCATTTATGGTTGAGTATTATTAATATTAATAATTTTCCATAAAAGCATACAAACCTTGAGGCTTCCTAGTCCTTCGGTAGACATTATATGTCAGGTAAGCATTGTAGAGCCACAAAGTGAAGAAGTAATTAGCTAGTCAATCCCATGGAAAAGGGATTTAATCAAAATAAAAGTTGAGCTCTTGTGTAGTATATAGTGACCTTTTCCTGAAGGGCCATATATTTCCCAGCCCCATTTTCACACAAGATCCAATTCCCACTGCCCTTTGAAGTCAAAGTCACCTTGGCACACAGAAGATTCAGGTGGAAACTTGGAAGCAAAGGAAGTCCAGAGCTCCAGCTGTATCCTGGCAGGCTTCAGAGCATCACGAGTGCTTGAGGAGCTCCGACAGCCACTTTAAAATCACAGCTGACCCTCCTGGAACAGGGACCTCTGGCTGACTAGATTTACCAGAAGGGCAGACAGGGGAAATGGATGAGGGTGCTGACAGCACAGTGGACAGTGACAGCGATGTCACAGTATGGAGACTCTAGTGGGAGAGGAAGGCTGTCTATCTGACGAGTTTGTATTCATGGTCAGACATGGAGGAGCTCAGAAGGTGGGCGACTGTGACCAGTGATAGTCATGTA
>NW_008340410.1:25758-71030 GCF_000622305.1 Nannospalax galili | reverse complement strand
AAAATGTAAAAGTGGAAAATGAAAATTAATTAATATGCTTTAACTCTATCAGCATTTTATTTGTGTAGAAAAGGAAGAAAGTTTGATATATTTACTGCTATTTATGACTCCTAATTTTTAATCTTGTTAAGAAAGGTGATCACTAAAGAGGATGATATTTTAACATCATCTAATCTGACCCTCTCATCTTACAGATAGGAAATTGGGACCCAAGGAGGTCAAGATCTTGTGGACTAAGGTTATATGTATGCTCCTTTCTCTCTCATGGTAACCATACTAATGGCCAGGTCAAACAGCTTTGTTTACTTGTGTGCATTTGAAAGAGATTTTGCATCTGGGGGCTTCATAAGACAGAACCAACCTCCCAAATATTTTGCTATGATCCAAGGATCACTGGGAGTCTTTGACTCTCTACAGCAAGAACGTGTTGAAATCTGTGGTCAAGTTGGATGAAATCTGTTGTGATCTTTTTAATAGCTCCTCAAATCTCTTTATCAGTGTTTATGCAATCTTGTCTTGGTCATAGTCTCATACTTCTTGTGTACAAAATGAAGCCTCTGATGGCCTTCTGGAATGGAAGCAGGAGAGTCTCATTTGCAATCTTATAATTCTAATAGAAAAATTCACAATGGACCTAGTATCTTTATTTTTCTTATTGCCAAATAAATTTGAAACAGTTAAGCACACAAAAAAAAAAAATCTCACAGAGCTTGTTTTCATGAATGTCTTTCTTCTCAGAAAGGCACTCCCTTATGATGTCTATTTTGATTTACTTTCAAAGTATTTTTATAGAGTACTAATAGAGCACAGATATTTTATTCTGTGTTAGACTGATGATCAGGAAAGTTTTTAAGATTTGGCTGAAATTATACTAATGACTAATCAAAACTGGTATCAGCTTAGTTTGCTGGTTATACAGACCACTGTTGAATGTTCCCAAGCTCTTTTGTTCCACATACACTAAGCCTTTTCTTTTTCATCCAAAATATCCGTTCTTTTACAGCTCATACTCCATTAATAATAAATACACACAAATTCCAAAATTCACCACATTTATTCTGTCCCCATAAGACAATTTAGGGTGCAGAATGCTAACAAGACCATTTTTCTGAGCATAAAATGCAAATACTGATCTTGGTGAGTGAGAGCACAGAGCACAGCAAAGATGAGGGACAGACTCATCTCCCTCTCTTTGGCTCATGTTTCCCTAGTTGCCCTCTCCAGATTGGACTGTTTTCTGGAAGGGTGCACCTATGCATGTGGTTGCACATGTGTGTTCATGTGGGTGGAGATCAGAGGACAACCACAGCCAATCACATATTTTTAAGATAGCTTCTTTCACTGGTCTGGAACTTACCAAGTGGACTGGTCAGTGATCCCCAGGGATCACCTGTCTCTGCCTCCCCAACACTTGAGATTGCAAGCACATGCTGCACTGCTGTACCTGGTTTGGTTTGGTTTGGTTTGGTTTGGTTTGGTTTGAAATGGATTCTGGAAACTGAATTTGAGCCCTCAAGCATTTTACTGACTGAGTTATCTCCCCACCCCAGAGCTACTGTTTTTCATTCAAATATTACATACATTGTATGTATGTATGTATGTATGTATGTATCCCCAAGATACTTACATGTATCCCAAGTAATTACCCCATCATAATTATTATCTAGTCTTTCATTTTTCTCAAATTCCTATAGTGTTTCTTTACACTGAAAAACTTCCTAATTATTTTCAGGCCCCATCTGTCTGTAAATAATTTCCAAATGTCTTTGCAGCTATTTTCCCAGAGAACTTGTGTGCTGCCCAGCACCATCACACCCGTGCCTTTTGCCGCATCCCAACTTGCTCTTTTCCCACCTCAGCTTTGCACTCTCTGGTCAGGGGGAAATTTGTCTCACCTAAGCAGATCCTTTCGGAGGCAGCAGTTCCTCCGGCCTCCCACTCTCCTGCTGTTTAAAATGGAAAAGGAAGTAAGGGCATGATGGCTGGCCCGGGAGGCAGCATCTAAGCCCAGTTCTGATTACAAATGTCAGGTTCTTTCTGAAATATCTCTGAGGAGCGAGGGAACAAGCAGATTTATAGGGCACATGCTTCACTGGTTTTTATTTTGGTGGTGCGTGTAGATGAGAAAAGATTAAAAGCCCAAACAAATGCCTAAATCATTTTGCACGCTCTGGCCCCACATTTCCCAGCCGCGGCACCCTGGACAGCACTCCACGGCAAAAACCCATCCCTTTGCTTGTTCCTCTCTGGACTCATATGGAAGCAAAATACCCAAGAATCAGGAGGGAAGTGCTAAACTGTCAAAATGTCATCAGCCTAGAGAAATATATCATGAGAAAAAGTGATCCAGTTTCTAATATGAGTTTTCTTTGAAGTTTTAAGTACCAAAACTAATTCAAGGGTTTGGGTATGGTGTAATTAAAGGTGTGATTTATATTTAACATTTAAGGGTACAGGGTATTTTTTCTTCCAGAAATATAAGTCTAGAGGAAGAATAACACAGTGATTAGAAAACCATATTTGATTTCCCGGCCCTGAATTAAAACCCTAGCTTGCACTCTTTTAACAAAATGCAGGCAGCTATATTAACTAACCTCTCTAGCATGTGAGCATTGTGGATGATGAGTCTGTGACCTAGGATGTTAATGCAAGCAGGTAAGAAATCTCTCTACATCTGAGCGCTGTGTGTACTTAACCTTGCTAAGCACTGTGTGGCATGGGGTTGTAAGCCCCTCACTCTCAGGTTTAACAAGAATAACCCAAAGTGTGATTGTAGCTGTTCAACTAGTAGATGCATCAGCTTCAGCCCAGTGGGAGCTGGAAACAGCCTGGCCAGTTCTTCCAGAGATCTCCACTCAGGTGAAGCTATGATTTGTGACTTCACCACAGAAAAGAATCTCAGTACGCCAATATGAAGCAAAGGAGGGGTTTACTAAGAAAAGGTTTTAACATAGATTTACACAGGCATTAAAGGAGGGAGAGAGATGCTTAGGAAAAGAATGAAACACTCACTTGTGGGGTGGGCTTCTCAAGACTCACACTTAAGTGTTTAAGGGTCTTAACAACATATATATACAATTTATGACTTCTGAAGTTAAGAGTGTTTAAAAATGTCTAAGGAACTTTTTCTTTAAAAGAAAATGAAATCACAGAGTGTTGCATTGGACAGGATTAGAGATTGATGAGGAAAAATTACAGGTCACAAGGCTCAGAGGAACCCTAATCATATAATGATGGTAAGGGAGTTGAGAACGTTTATAGTTTTGCGTATGAGATGCTGTGGAGGCCGAATTCCCAACCCATGAACTGAAAGGATGAAAGGACCAGGCTTGATTAAAAAGACTCACAGGGCCATGGCAAATGGGACGTGTTTATTTTCTCTGGGTGAGGGCACACAGGCTGTTGGGTAGGTGGCCACTATGTGATAGCACACATGCCCTTTGTCCCAAGGACCTTCTTATAGGAAATCACAAAAAAGTAGCTTCTTGCCAAAGCTGGTTTTATAACAGATTATATCACTGTTTACTTTTGGGGTCCTCAGACATCCCGTGGGATCCATAGCCCTCCAGATATCTAATGCCAGCCATCTTGGCTCGTGCCAGAAATTCATATCAGCACCATGTTGTCTAAACATACACAAGCTCTCACTGCCTTGATTCCCAGAAATTTGTAGGTCTATCTCTGGGAAAAGACTAAGGCCATTCTTGAAGGTCATGTACACGTAGACTTTAAGAATGTTTTGTTGTTATTTTGATATTCTTATTTAAATATATCTACATTAAAGTACAGTGGTCTTAATACAGGAAATCTTCCCAACAAACATTTCAATTGTGCTGGAATTTTTTAAACATTTTATTTATTCATTTTTTATGTGTATGAGCATATTGCCTACATGTATATAAGTGTGCCCATGTTGTGCAGTGTTCAAGGAGGTCAGAAGGGGGCATCCGATCCCTTGTAACCACCATGTGGGTGTTGGGAACCGAACACTGGTTCTCTACAAGAGTGTCATGCTCTAACTGTGCAGTCATCTCTCCAGCCCCTGTGCTGGAATTTTTAACTCAGCCAACTCTGCCAGACCCCAGAGTGAGGCTCTTTCATTTTCCCAGCCATTCTAGTGTATTGGGTAGCAAGTATTGTATATAATTTACTCTTTAAGGAAGATTGTGTCATAAACAAACAAAAAAAAAGGTGCCTATAATTCAAGTTTTGACTTTGACCAAAAGTAATATTTGGGACAGAGAACCATCCTAAGGTTTTCAAGTGGCAACAAATGAGAAGTCAGTTACTTTCCCCACCCAAAAACCCACTCTCTCTTCCCGGTCTCTGTCTCCATCAATGTCATGAACCCAAGCATCCAATTCATAACCACCTTCTCTTCTTCCCAACTGTCAGTGCCTACCTTTAGTACTAGATTCCATTTGATGATTAAATATCTGAGTCACCTGTTTATGCAACTTTCATCCACAAAAGAATCCAGCACTTAGTTTGCAAAGGGGAAGGTGTTCATCTCCAGGTTGGTGTAAGAATCAGGGTCACATTACACATGAGATCCATTTTGCATGTTGATGAACACATTGCACTCAGGTGTTTTATTGAGAGCAGAGCCTATAGAAGAGCCTTGTTGTGTTCATATTTTAATGTCTTCCAGGTCAGAGTCTCACCCACAGATGTTCACTGGTATATATTCAAATGCAGAATTGCTAGCTTTATCGTTTTAAATGATTTAAGCTGATGAAAGGACACTCGTTTGTTTGTTCGATATTCAGTTGAAATGGAAACGGTTAGCTGAGTGCATCTCCCCCTGAAAATCTTGTCCCCTCCAGTGCCAATTACACAGACTGAAAGGTGTACTGCGCACAGCGTGCTCTGGATAATAAATCTAATAAATTGGAAGCTTTTGTTACCTTGCTGATTTTGATAAGAAAATTAATAGAATTAGCAGCTTATCTGCCTGCCCAGGAGATTCACAGGGCAGGAGAGGCCAGAGAAGTTATGAAAACTGGAGGGGGGGAGGGGAAGAAAGAGAGAAAGAGAGAGAGAGAGAGAGAGAGAGAGAGAGAGAGAGAGAGAGAGAGAGAGAGAGAAACTGTCTCTGTGGCCTGGGCTGCCTGTACTACTTCCTGGTGACAGACAGACAGTTGGGATAGTTTCTTTTCATCCCCTTATGGTGATAAATCTCTGCCCAAATAAATGCAAGAATACTGTTAATTATTGCCTACTGGTTCTGTTTCAATTATACATAAAAACAGAACAAAGCCAGCATAAGATCAAACATCAAATAAGACTATACCAGACAAAGCCCAGCAACCACCCCATTGCTGATAAAAGCTTAAAAAATAAATACAATAAAATCCTAAAGAGACCAAAATTGGAGCAGGGTAACACCGAAACCACTTCCCCAGGAAGACTGATGGTCTTACTTATTTCTTGGGGATGGGGTAGGGGAGCACTTTCCTTCTTTCTGTCTAGAGAGGATAACTGTTTGCAATATCTCTGCTGCTCTCAAAACAGAATGGAAGGGGAGCATCATTTGCTAAAGAAGACCCTTTGCAGCCTTCCTCTGCTCCTTTTTCTTTACATATATATGAAGATCTGTAATTACTCTTTGAAGAACGTTTCCAACAGCTGTACGCGATAATGAGCCAATCACCGTCTGCGAGCGCTTCTTCCCACAGCTGCAGCGCTTCCCATTCAGAGCAATTAATTGATATTTGTAGAGTGCCTTGAAACGAGAAGCGGGGCCTCCTGAGCACCAAACATTTTTCCTGCTGCCGCCATGCTAACAATTAGAAAGCCAGGCCCCCTCCAGACAAGCCTAGGAAGAAGAGGGGCAATTCTAGGGGTCCCTAGGAACACCGTGCGACTCCAGGGCACTCTAACAAAACAACCAGAGTTGTGGATCTTGATAAGAAACCGAGGATAGTCATTAAAAACTTCACTGGAATTTAAGCCACATAGCATTTTTGCCTATGTACGCCAAGGTATCAGTTAACCAGGCTCTTCCTTTAAACTGTGCTTCTTAAGCAACTTGCTAAGACTTTCATAGTTCATGAACTTGGGGCGGGGGTGGCCTGTCTTTGGTTGAAAAGTGCCATCTGCCAAACCAGGGGAGAGTGCAGATTAACCCAATACTCCTGATCCTTCTGGCAATTTAAAGATAATGATGCTGGAGTACTGGACATGGGTACTGCTTCCAGCAAACCCCAGTTTTCATTCAATATTTCAATTTTTTAAATCTTAATGGTTATACCTGCACTTCTACTGTCTATGTCCTGACATCATCGGTTGTAAGAGTTGGCACACTGATGCTGTGTGTTTCTGAGTGGAATCAAGTTTTTATAGAGATATTTCACAGAGATAGCTACAATTGAAATATTATTTCTCAAAGCAATAACTTTAGAGATGGAGTCATAAACCTGTTTCCCTCCATTGCTGCTAAGAAGAGCTATGGATGATGAAATCCTATCCCAGTCATAGACCTCGAGCACCGATGGCTTTTCTTTTCTTGATCCTGCAAAGCAGCAGCTTGCTTGAAGATACTATATTGCTAAGCAATCAATTGTTGACCATTCAACATCATTTCTTTACTAAGAAATTAAGAAAATTACAGGTAATTAGCATCACACAGCAATGTTTACACACATATTTTTTAAATGAAAAGTATAGATACTTGTGAACTATATTAGATCTGAACAATGTAGATATATTGAGCACATAAACTGAGCAGCTCCTCAGAGTGCTGGGGGGGTCCATATCCATTCATTCTGACACCATTAAAATATGAATTTCAAATCATGCAGTTAGTCCTTTAAAACCATACCCATTTTTGATACTTTAATTTTAGGATTTTTTTTTCAAAATTAATGGGTTCAATAAAAACTTTTGAACTCTTAAAAAAGCTAAGGTTATTTGAAAACTTCCCCACTGTCAATTTATTTGTCTAAACAAAAATGCGAAGTTTCATAAAATTAAAGCAGACACTGGGCTTCCCTTTCCTGTGGACTTGGCTGTATTGAGAATGGTTAACAGTCAAGCTTAATTTCTCTCTCCTAGTATAGGAGTGGCCCAAACAGCCAATGGCCCAAAGAGTAATAGAAAAGAAAATTACCCAATCAACTTTCCTTTCTATTGATCCTGGGTTGTTTTTTTAAATGGTGGAAATGGAATCACATGAACATAGAAGTCCCCTCCCAAAAAGAATAGAATTTGAGAGAAAAGATAGAAAAGTCATCTGCTGCAAAATATATTCTTCTTATCATTTAAAAATTATGATCTGATTTAGCTCTCACAGTACTTTTACCCTTCTGGTTTTAAAATAAGAACTGCAAACTTGTCAGTTGGATTAAGGGTTTTAAAGTCCGGCCTGATGGCACAGGTTTATGATCGTAGTGGATATGGGACACTGAAGTAGGAAGGTCATAAATTCAAAGGTCGACAGAGTAAGTTCAAAAACAGTCTAGCCAACTTAATGAGATCCTGTCTCAAAATTGGTTTTTTAAATTTTTTAGAGGGCTAATAATACAGCTTAGTGGTAGAGTACTTGCCTAGCATGTCCAAAACCCTTAGGTCTAATCCACAATTTTATATATATATATATATATAAAATAATTTTGCTCAAAAGAACACAGGAGAGGCTGGAGAGATGGCTTAGGAATTAAGAGCATTAGGTGCTCTTGCAGAGGACCCGGGTTCAGTTCCCAGCACCCACAAGGTGACTAACAACCACCTGTAACTCCAGTTCCACAGAATCTGATGCCTTCTTCTGACCTCCGTGGGCATTGCAGGACACAGGAGCCCTTATATACAGGCAGGCAATACATTTATACATATAAAATAAAAATAATAAATAAAATATTTTTTAAAAAGAACACAGGATGACACTTAAATTTGGACTGTCCCCAAATGCCAAAAAGAAAAAAAAAAAACCTGCATGATATGGTCACTCTGCTTGCTACAAACCAAATAACTTTAAAAATATAATATTTGCATTAATTATTTGAATATTTCATGCAAAATAAAATGTATTTTTTATATTTTATTTATTATTTTTATTTTATGTGTGTGAGTGTATAGCCTGCATGTATGTGAGTGCACCTGTGTTGTACAATGCTGCGGAGGTCAGAAGAGGGCTTCGGAGTGCCCTGGAATTGGAGTTAAGGATGGTTCGTGTGGGTGCCACCATGTGGGTGCTGGGAATCGAACCTGGATCCTCTGTAAGGGCAGTCAGTGCTCTTAACTGCTAAGCCATCTCTCCAGCCCCACATGCAATGTATTTTGATTGCATTCACCACTCTCACTCTTCCCTCAACTCCTCCTGGATATGTGGGGACCTAAAAGCCCCACCTCACAGAAGTCTGAGAGGACTTACTGGGGCACGGCCTGACTTACTTTGAAAGTCTGAAGAATACTTCCACACTGCTGAGGAGTGCATGATCAGCACGTGACCATCCTTAAGCTACACCCTCAGGGGGGAGGGGGGATTTCCAGATGCCTTTATAAGCTCTGTAATACCTGCAATAAATGAGTCCCTGCTTAACTAGGCTCCCCATTGGGCCTGAGTGTTTCTGGTACTGGGGGTGGCGTGGGCTGGCGAACGGTGCTTACTCATCCCCAATCATTACTGCACAGGGGTCGCTGACTCGAACCCCCCCCACATAGATACACCTCCCATCCACCACCCCTTTCATGTCCTCCTGTTTTTTATATACATATAACAGATTGAGTCCAAGTTGTGTTGCCTGTACACTCACGGGTGTTGGGCCAACCACTGGAATGTGGTCCCCTACCAGGGACCTCACCATAAAGAAAACTGGCTCTCTGGCCCCAGAAACCACTAATTGCCCATAGCTTCACCGCTAGAGGTGGGGATCCTGTGCCCCTTTCCCCTCCCAGCTAGAATGCTAACTTGCTTGAGCTGGGCAGGTCCTGAGCAGGTAATGACAGTTGCTGTGCATTCTTGAGTGCAGCTGTCCTGTCATGGCCGGAAGACACTGTTCCACTCTGGTCTCTGACTCTTGTAATCTTTCCTCCCCCTCTTCTGCAATGCTCCCTGAGCTTTGGAAGAAGGGGATCTGATACAGGTGTCTTATTTATGACTAAGGACTCCATAGATACTTATTCTCTGTATTTTGGCCAGTTGTGAGTTTCTGTGTTAATCAACATTCACTGCGCAAAGAAACTTCTCTGATGAGGTCTTAGGGCTGCACTAATCTATGGATACAGAGATACAAATTTAGAGAGTAGTTTGATACTCTGCGCATTTAACAGGAGTAGGTTCACTCTGGGGCCAATGAACTCCCCCACTGTGGGTTGTTAGTTAGATTTACAGCATGTGTTCTCTCCTATGGAAAGGTCTTTAAATCCAATCAGAAAGCAGTTGGTTACCCTCATAACAAGTGCTGCTGTTGTACCCATGGGTATATCTTGCCATGCTGGTCATTAAGCTCACAAGGTTCACACTAGGTAAAAGTGTGGATGAAGCCTCCCACTAGCAGTTTACACAGCACCTCCAGTACAAAGAGAGTGAGTCAGCAGTGAGGAAGCTTCCTGGTTCAACCTGATTGATTTCTCCATGTCTTGTAACGAAAGCATGTGATATCTTCAGCAATCGGATCTTACCAGCAAGTTCTGGTGGGCAACCAAGAGCAGTGACAAGAGACTCCATTGTTTGAGGAGTCTCTAGGACACCTCTGACCAAGAGCTCAAGGAGAAATGTCCCACCCCTGGCACTGAGCTTTTTATTTGGCGACCTCCCAGGGATGAGCACTATCTCTGTATAGGGTGACTCCAATTAAACTCTTTTATATGAATATAAATCAATATATATGAAACAAAATAATAGGTTTCCACATGTCCTTTTCAAACATCTTTAGTGTCAGTTACCCTTTCCTTTAGTCCATCTCCACCTTACCCTCCCATCCCTCTCCCCACTTAAACCTCCCTCCCCATGATTCCCCTTCTCCCCCTCATATCACCTGTGTTCTAGTACCCCACCCCACCAAGCTCCTTCTCTTCCCTCCCCACCCATAGTCTCTTTTTAGTTTCCTGGATTCTACCCACAGGTACTCCAAGTTAAACACTCAGTCTAACAATTTGACACTAAGATGCATGCATGAGTAAGAACATCAGATGTTTGTCTTTCTGGGTCTGGGTTATTTACTCAGTATCATGTTTTCCATTTCTAACTATTTACCTGAAATAATTACCTGAAATTTTCTTTACAGATGAATGAAATTCCATTGTGCATAGGTACCACATTTTTGAGATCAGTCCATCAGTTGATGGACATCTAGACTGTTTCCATTTCCTAGTCATTGTGAATAGGGCAGCAGTAAACATGGGTGAGCAGGTGTCTCTGTAGTGGAAAGAGACTGCTTTGTTTATATTTCCAAGAGAGGTATAGCTAAGCCATATGGTAAATCTGTTTCGAGATTCTTGAGGAACCACTGCACTGATTTCCACAGTGGCCATACCAGTTTCTACTCCCACTAACTGCATGAGGGCTCCCCATTCCCTACATCCTTGCCAGCATGTTATCTTTTTCAAACAAGTTTTAAGTGAATTTCCAAGCTGTCTGCACAATAAAAGTCATCAATGCACTTACCAACCGTGACCACAGTGAGATTTCTTATTTTCTCTGCAAATTGCAATATCAGTACACAAATGTCCATGTAAATTTTGCCAATGGGAGGTGCCAGTTGAGAATATTCAGTAAAATAATGCATTTAAGGCCTTGAAAGCACCCAGCATCTAATGTGAACTCAGTGAGAGCTGCCTGTTACTATCATGCATAACGGCTGGCATAGCCAGTGTGGGCCAGCTCTTCTGTCATGGTTTCCTTGAAGAAACAATGCTGAGGGCTGGAAATGTAGCTCAGTTTGCAGAGTTCCTGCCTAGAAATAGCATTCAACCTCTTTTTAACTGAAGAAACACTGAGCATCTGGATAGTGTCCCTGGGTGTCTGACTAATCACCTGAACCATTTTTCTAAGTAGCAGCAAATGGATTCAACCTCAAGAAGAGTTTTCGTCTGCCCCTGGCTGAGCACACCTCTCAAGACAGAGCATGTTTGTTCTGCACTGACAATAAGATTAGATTGTGCCTATTGCATAAAGCAGTAAGAAGCTAACTCCTTATAAAGCACAGTCTGCTAAGTCCTTTCTTTAACCATGGATCTACTAATCTGCTGACCAAAAATAATCCTCAGAAGTGTGGAATGAACAGCATCCCTTGCCTCACAACTTACTCCCTGCCTTTCTTCATTTCCCACAGATGAACTCAAATCACACATGAAGCATGTTCAACTTGTGCTCATAAATTTCATTTGACCTATAATGTGTGATATGAAAAAGCCAATACAGCAAACTGGATTCTTCCTTCCTAAGCTCAAAAATGTGCCAGGTTCATTAAAAACAAACAACAAACACCTGTTCTAGAAATATGGCAGTGTGTGCAGACCTCACTCTTGTTTGCACTGTTGAGTCTCCAGCAAAAAGAGATGGGGAGATTCAGTGAGGCATACAGGCTGCCTCGGAATCCCTTTAAAATCAAGCTAAATAAGAACGAAGATGGTATAATCCTATTAAATCCTCAGAAAATTGTGAAGGGTTTAATTTGGGACTGTAACTCTCTGCTCAGGAATTCTTAAACTACACAAATAACAATGACTGTCTTCAGTAATTTCCTACCCTAGGCACTGTTTACATGTATTTAGTGTGGGCTGGTTGCCTTGTGCTGCTCTTGCACACTCGTGAATGTGTTTTCACACCCATCTTTATTTGAAGTTCACTGTGATAGGTTGAACTGTTTCTCTCCTCCACTTCAAAATCCGTGTGTTCAGATATTAGCCCCTAGGACTGAAGAGCATGATGAAATTTAGAAATCGAGTCTTTACAGAGGTAACAAAGTCAAAACGAGTGAGCTTATACACAGAAATCCAAGCACAGAGGGCAGAGGAGGTAAGGTCACTCTGGGAAAAGATGGACGTATGATTAGTGATATATCCGTAAATCAGAAATACCAAGGATTGTCACTAGTACCAGACTGAGAGAGGATCTTTCCTGGATCTGCCTGAGAGACTTTGGAATCCTGGCCTCCAGACCCTGAGAGAAGGAATGCTTTAATCCCCCCCATCTTCAGAGCTTTGTTGTGGAAGCCAAAGGAAGCTAAAACGCACCATCACAACTCCATGACTTCAGGACCTGATTTTCTTGGGGAAAAAAAAAAAAACAAAAAAACATTACTCTAGGAGCTGAAAACTAACTCCAACCCACAGATGACTCTGGTGAAGTGTTACGGACTCCTGAGTGTTGTGTGGAGTGGGGTCCCCAAGTCGAGTCCAGGACCAACAGAACAACTCCAGGACTACTTACTTCAGGTGTAGAAGGAAACACGTGTGTAGTATCTCACATCTGCCATAACTATATTAAACTTTTAGCAGTCATCAAGGCCTAAGTTTCTCAGAATCTTTCTAGGATAGGCCACATGGGAGTAGAATTTTGTGGAGAAAGTTCAGAGAAAATGATGTTACCTCAAGAGAACTGGTCTAGGGATAGCCCCGTGTAGCCTGGAATCACATGAAGACCCTCAAGTCCCTGAAATATGGAAAAGCTATTCAAGAACAGTCCAGAGCCCTGCAGCTTATCTTCATCAGGTATGTGTTTGGGAATTAAAAGAGCAGAAACCACCAGATTGCTATCAAACCGCAATGGTCTGTCAGAGAATGCAAGGCAATGTCTTTGTCACATTGCAATTCCATATTCACTCTTGCATATCCCAGTAACTAAAATGATTAGACCATTGCTCTGAGGAAACAGAAGACAAGTGTTTAAGAAGAGGGGATTATGGAGAGTGCCCAGATCCTACCTCCACATGGTAGTCAGCTTCCCCTAATTGCACCATACCCAACCCCCTAACTGCAATTGCATGAGGCCCCACCCAAGGCCCAGGGCAGACCTGGCTTTAGTAGGATAAGGCTTAGATCTTAGCAGGCATCCTGAGAGGGCAGGTTCCGACCTCCATCTGTGTAGTGTCTGTGATCTCAGCAGACTGCCAGAGTGCCTATTTCAGGCCTCCCTCTGGCATAGGGGCTGATATCTCAGTAGACCAACTGAGAGTTCCAAAATCGGTTCCCCCTTAGGGAACCTCCCAAATTTTGCTCTGACTTCCTGCTAGTAGGGGTCCAAACCTTGGAAGGAAGACTGAGTGCACCTGACTGGAACCTGACTTGGGCTTCTGTGGGTGCTCCAGATTAGGTGATCTGAAGCCATCAGCTCCCTCCAAAATAAAACCTGAGGAGAACCTGAAACCCAGACCAACCACCTTACATAACCAATAAGAAAAGGACCAAAGCACACCAATAATACAAACAGAAGCAAACTTCAACTTAATTGTCATGAAGAATCATAAACAACAAAAGAAATTCACATGCCAAAATCACAACAAAAGAATAATAAAATGGAAAGCCAAAGCACTATGTCCCCACCAAACTCCACCAATCCTGTAGAAGAGTTCTACAAGGAGAGCCCCCTAGAGATAACCCAGGATGCTGAATTTAAAAGAACAATCATAAACATGATCAAGAATTCAATGAATTTAAAGAACACAAGCACAAACAAATCAAAGAGCTAAAAGAAGATAGGGATAAACTTCTGAATGAATTCACAAAAGAGATAGAAACATTGAAGAAAACTCGGGCAGAAATGAAGAAGGAAGTGAAAAACTCAGTTAGCCAACTTGAAAAACGGGAAAGCCTCACTGCTAGAATGAATGAAATGGAAAACAGAATATCAACACTAGAGGATAAAGTTGAGGAATTGGACCACTCAAGCAAAGACTATGAAAAAAAAATTTTAAACACAGAAATAGAATATGCAAGAGATGTGGGATACCATGAAAAGACCAAATTTATGGATCATAGGCATAGAGGAAGGAGAAAATTTTCAGGTAAATGGTACTGACCAGATCTTAAACAGGATTGTAGAAGAGAATTTCCTGATATTAAGGAAAGACATCCCCATACAAATACTGGAAGCACATAGAACATCAAATAGACAGGATCAATAAAGAAACTACCCATGACATACAGTGAAAACACTAAATGTATCAAACAAAGAGAGAATACTGAAATCAGCAAAAGAAAAACAAGTCACATACAAAGGAAAGCCCATCAGAATTACAGCTGACTTGTCAATGCAAACTATGAAAGCAAGAAGAGCCTGGCTTTCCAGTTCTACATGACCATAGATGCCAACCCAGAATACTTTGTCCACCAAAAATGTCTATTATAGTTGAGGGGAAAAGAAAAATCTTCCATAACACGAAAAGCCTGAAAGAATACACGTCCACAAAACCAGCCCTTCAAAGAATACTTGAAACAATACAGAGAGTGAAGCAAGAAACAACTATGCACCAGGGGCAATGAAAGAAAATAAATAAAGGTATAATCTAAGAAACACAAAATTAGAGAACATAGAACACAAACAGCAATCAAAATGATGGCAACCAATACACATCATTAATAATAACCTTAAATATCAATGGACTGAACTCCCCAGTCAAAAGATACATGCTAAGTGAATGGATTAAGCAATAAAATCCATGTCTTTCCTATCTTCAAGAAACCTATCTCACCTTCAAGGACAGGCACTACCTTAAGGTGAAAGGATGGAAAAGAATATTCCAAGCAAATGGCACTAAGAAACAAGCAGGGGTTGCAGTTCTAATATCTCACAAAATTGACTTCAAAGTAAAACTAATCAGAAGAGATAAGAAGAGTCACTTCATTCTGATCAAAGGAACCAAGAAGATAGTATAACCCTTAACATATATACACCAAACTCTGGTGCCAACAAATTCATAAAAACAACAATACATGACTTTAAGACACAGACTAATCCCAACTCAGTAATGGTGGGGGACTCAATATATCACTGTCCCCAAAATAAACAGAGAGACATCTGAATTAAATGATACCATACATCAAATGGCCCTAACAGACAGCTTTCGAATATTCCACCCAAGCACCAAAGAAAACACCTTCTACACAGCACCCAATGGAACTTTTTCAAAAATCAATCACATGCTGGGCCACAAAACAAACCTCAACAAATACAAAAAAATTGAAATAATTCCATATATTCTATTGGATCACAATGCAAAGAAGCTCAAAATCAACACTGGACAAAGCCCTAGTCACTTCATGAACTCATGGCAATTAAACAACACACTCCTAAACAATGAGTGGGTCAAAGGAAAAAATAAGAAAGAAATAAAATAATTTCTGGAATTCAAAGAAAAGGACAATACAACACAACACAACCCCTGGGACACTTTAAAAGCAGTCCTAAGAGGGAAGTTTATAGCTTTAAGTGCCTACATTAAAAAATTAGAGAGAGCACAAATAAATGACCTAACACTGAAAATCAAAACTCTGGAAAGACAAGAACAAATGAAACCCAAACCCAGCAGAAGACAAGAAATAACAAAAAATCAGAGCACAAAGTAATGAAATAGAAACAAAGAAAACAATATAAAGAATCAATGAATCTAAGAGCTGGTTCTTTGAAAATCTAAACAAGATAGAAAGACCCATAGCCCAGTTAACCAAAAGAAACAAAGAGCAAATCCAAATCAACAAAATCAGACATGAAAGGGGAAACATCACCACAGACATCCAAAAGATCCAGACCATTATAAGGGAATATTTTAAAAGCCTATACTCTACTAAATTTAAAAATCTAAAAGAAATGGATGGATATCTAAAATCATGGGAACCAAAAAAGTTAAACCAAAAAGAGATCAACAGTTTAAACAGACCCATAACATGAGGAAATTGAAACAGTAATACAAAACCTCCCAACTAAAAAAAGCCCAGGCCCAGATGGATTTACAGCAGAATTCTACCAGACAGTTTAAAAAGACCTCCAACCAAAACTACTTAAATTATTCAAAATGATAGAAACAGAGGTAAAACTCCCAAATTCCTTCTATGAAGCCAGCATCACTCTAATACCCAAACCAGGCAAAGATACAACCAAAAAAGAAAACAATAGACCCATATCCTTAATGAACATAGATAAAAATTCTCAACAAAATATTTGCAAACTACATACAGACACACAACAAAAGATCATTCACCATGATCAAGTAGGCTTTTTTCCAGAGATGCGGGGCTGGTTCAATACATACAAGTCAATAAACATCATTAATCATGTAAATGGACTCAAAGACAAAAACCATATTGTCATCTCAATAGATGCAGAAAAGCCTTTTGACAAAATTCAGCATGCATTTATGTTCAAAGACCTAGAGGCAATTAGACTAGAGGGAACATACCTCAACATAATTAGAGCTATATACAACAAACCCACAGCCAACATCATTCTACTTGGAGAAAAACTGGAAGTATTCCCATTCAAATCAGGAACCAGACAAGGATGACCACTCTCTCCACTCATTTTCAACACAGTGATTGAAACTCTTGCTAAAGCAATAAGACAGGAGAAGGAAATTAAAGGAGTAATAATTGGAAAAGAAGAGGTCAAACTACCCCTTTTTGAAGATGATATAATACTATACCTAAGAGATCCCAAAAGTTCCACCAGAAAACTCCTAGAACTGATCAACACTTTCGGTATAGTGGCAGGTTATAAAATCAATCAAAAATCAGTAGGCTTTCTATATACCAATAACAAGCAACTGGAGAAAGAATACAGGGAAATGCTCCCATTCACAATTGCTAAATAAAATAAAAGAAAAGAAAAGAAAAGAAAATATCTTGGAATAAATTTTAACAAAGACACCAAAGATCTCTACAATGAATATTTTAAATCATTAAGAAAGAGACTGAGGAAGACACTAGGAGATGGAAGGACCTCCCATGCTCATGGATTAGAAGAATTAATATTGTGAAAATGACCACTCTACCAAAAGCAATAAGTAGATTCAATGCAATTCCAATCAAAATCCCCAGGACATACTTCACAGAATTAGAAGAAACCATCCTTAAATCCGTATGGAAGCACAAAAGACCCTGGGTAGCCAAAGCAACACTGATCACTAAGAGGAATGACAGGGGGATTACTGTATCAGATCTTAAAGTATACTACAGTAATATAGTCATAAAAACAGCATGGTACTGGCACAAAAATAGACACATATATCAATGGAACATTACAAGGACCCAAACCTGTGTACACACAATTTCAGCCACCTGGTATTTGACAAAGGTGCCAAGAACACACTATGGAGGAAAGACAGCATCTTCAACAAATGGTGCTGGCAAAACTCGATCTCCACTTGTAGAAGAATGAAACTATAACTTTATCTTTCACCTTGCACAAAAGTCAACTCCAAATGTATCAAAGACCTCAATGTGAAACTGAAAACCCTGAAACTATTAGAAGAAAATATTGGCAGTAACTTACAAGATATAGGTGTAGGAAAGGATTTTCTAAATCGGACAGAAGTTGCTCAGAAATTGAGGTCAGCAATCAACAAATGGGACCTCATTAAACTAAAAAGCTTCTGTGCACTAAAGAAACAATCAAAAAAGTGAAGAGCAAACCCACAGAGTGAGAAAAATCTTCACCAGTGACACATCTGACAGAGGTTTAACATCCAGAATATATAAAGAACTCAAAAAACAAAGATTCTAGAAACCAAGTGATCCAATTAAAAGATGGGCTAAAGATCTAAACAGAGGGTTCTCAAAGGAAGAAGTAAAGATGGCTAAGAAACATCTCAAAAAGTGTTCAACATCATTAGTAACTGTGGAAATGCAAATTAAAACCATCCTACATATCACTTTACCCCAACCAGACTGGCTATGATCAAGAGAACAAATGATACCAAATGCTGGCGAGGACGTGGAGAAAGGGGTATGTTCATTAACTGCTGGTGGTATTGCAAACTCATGTAACCCCTATGGAAAACAGTGTGGACAACTCAAAAACTAAAAATGAACCTACCATATGACCCAGTTATGCCACTCCTTGGCATATACCCAAGGGTTTCATCCTGTTGCAGAGACACTTACTTGTACAACCATGTTTGTTGCTGCTCTTTTCACAATAGCTAAGAGATGGAAGCAACCTAAGTGTCCCTCAACTGACGAGTGGTTAACAAAAATGTGGTATATTTACACAATGGAGTTCTATTCAGCAGTAAAGAAAGATGAAATAAGGAAATTTGCAGGTAAATGGATGGATCTAGAAGCTGTTATACTAAGTGAAGTAACACAGACTCAGAAAAATAAGAGATATCTGTTCTCCCTCATTTGTGGATCCTCACACCAAATCCTTTTAAATTCAGGTCCTTTTAATAAGATGATATTTTACAGCAATCTCTTCTTCATGAAATAACTCCCATCATCACGACTTCAGCAGTACCTGATCGCTAAACGTCATCACAATTGGGCTTGTTGACGATTGTGCTCATTCATTAAAGGAGGGACAAGCAGGTCATTGGACCCTCACCAGAGTATCCAGCCACTCTTCCCAGCTAACTGTATGTAATTTGGCCCTAATCACACATGGCCTCCTGGATTTGGGGAGAGCTAAAGTATACAATCTGGGGAAGGCTAGGAAGAGAAGGCTTGACCCATGCTGGGTAAAGACTTTCCAGTGTGCATACCCTCAGGTCATTTGTACACTTTAGCAACCCCTCAGTTATCTCAGTAAGTAAGCTCAGAAAATTCATTGGTTCCCCAGTAAACTTTAATCAAACATTGGTTTAACACTAGAACTTTAAAATGGAATAAGCATTGTTTAGTATCCCCAGGAAAAGAATTTTCACAACAGATGGAAAATTTGTTAATACTATTATGTCTCATAATTATTAATAAAAGAAAATGAGAACTTAAAAGATGTAAAAAGGATATGGGAATGGAGATATTTTCCAAAATAGAAAAATTGAGAAAGCCTAACAAGTGATGAAGGTCTGTGTAGGTTTGTTATGATATATAAAGAATGAGACAAAAATAATATATACACAATCTTAAAATTTCTAAGGTCATAGTTTAGTCAACTAGTTTAAGGAACAAAATATATATCTAATCAAGGTTTATCTGAAAACATTTGGTTTTTTACCAGAGCTTTATCTACATAGCACATGATAACTAAAAGTACCAGACTGGTGGGACTAACCTTATTGGATGCTTAACAGCCATACTCTGAGGCCTATAGTAATGTGGTCAGAGGGACTTAAAGGACAGTTTTTGCCCCTTGTTCTCCAAGGTCAACTAAGTTCCAGGTAACTATGGAACATCACTCAAAATGTCCTGTAACTATAGTGAGCTACCTGTCCTCTTGCTCAGGGAGGCCATGGAGACCCCAGGAGATGGACTTGAACCAGTGTCCAGTCTCCAAAGAGGAGAGTCCACTGAGAGGAGAGGAAACATCTCATTCATGCTTCCAAGTGAAGCCAGATATGGTCAAACAGGACCTTTGACTTATCTTCACATAAATAGAACTGGTAAAGAAAAGGAGCCAGGAGCTCCTCCCAAGCCCATGTGACCCCCGAGGAACAGATCCTCAAATGACCTTAAGTGTAAAAATAAATTGATTTATTTGGGCCAACTGTATGGTCTTAAACACCCAAAAGGAAAGTATAACCAAAGAGTAAAGTCATCAGTATATTGCTTTAAGAGTTCAAGGGATTACACTTCCCAGACATTAGGCTGAAGTCCATATAAAAAGTTACTTAGACAATTATTTCTCATTGATGATATTGTTCCTAACTAGAAAGTGCTGCTCAGATGTAAGACTTCAGATCTTGGTCTCGAACACTGTAGTACCCACCTGTAGTTAGGGGAGACAACCAGCTATTGTTCTAAAATGATGGCCAAGTTTGTTTTCTCCCCCTATCTAGAAGCTTTTGAGAGGTAACTGACACTGATTCTAGCCGTTACAACAGCTATCAAAATACCTGAAAGCAAATCCTGAATCTATCACTCTCAAGTCCAGCCTTGGAAGACTTGGAAGACAAAATAAAAATGAGGAAGAACCCAATGGAGGGATGCTTTTGGAAGCCCTTGTCAAGAAACTCCAATGGACTCTCATATGAACATTTGAAAATTACCTGTTCTGACTTTTTTCTAGTTCCCTGTCTAGAACTTGTAATCCTAATTACTCTTGCCTTTACTTCTCCTTCACATTTCCTATTCACCAGTCAAGGACTTTCCTTTCTTCCTACAGATAAGAGTTATGAAATCCGGGAGTCTTTTAGATAGACCCACTGAAGGGATATCCCAATTGCCTTACCCTGTGTCCCTGTTCAACACTGAAGAAGCCAGAGCAGTCTGTGTCCTGATTCCCTATACAAGCTGGGTAACTTCTTCAGAGGATGGTGTGATAAGAATAGGAGGTAGGAATTTGCTACATAGTTAGGGTAAAAGACCCCAAAGAAAAGTAGCCAGTTTCTTGGCTAAAAGTCAAAATGTCCTTGGGCCTCTTAGCAACATACTCCGTTCCAAAGGCCAAAAATGTCAAAAGTATTTGGAGCTCTTATCTACTCCTTAAAAGATTTTAGGGTTACCTCTTCAGAGGAGGGGAATGTTAGAGTAGCAAAAAGCCCCATGAAAAGGAGGAGGAGGAGGAAGAGGAGGAGGAGGAGGAAGAGGAGGAGGAGGAGGAAGAGGAGGAGGAGGAGGAAGAGGAGGAGGAGGAGGAAGAGGAGGAGGAGGAGGAAGAGGAGGAGGAGGAGGAAGAGGAGGAGGAGGAGGAAGAGGAGGAGGAGGAGGAAGAGGAGGAGGAGGAGGAAGAGGAGGAGGAGGAGGAAGAGGAGGAGGAGGAGGAAGAGGAGGAGGAGGAGGAAGAGGAGGAGGAGGAGGAAGAGGAGGAGGAGGAGAAAGAGAAAATGAAATTATCAGCGAAAAGCGATGGGGAGATACGGGAGGAGTTGGAGGGGAGGGCATGGGCATGGATTTGATCAAAACACCTTATATGCATATATGAAATTCTCAATAAATTATTTTTTAAAAAAAGAAGCAGGGATGTGCTGGATAGCTTTAGTGTCAACTTGACACATCTGGGCTGAGGGAGTCTCAATTGCAGAATTTCCACCATAGGACTGGCCTACAGCCATGTCTGTGGGGCATCTTCTTGATTGTTGTGTGATGTGGGAGGGTCCAGCGCACTGTGGGTGGTGCCACCCCTGGGCAGCTGGGCCTGTGTTGTATAAGAAAGCAGGCTGAGCTGGGGTCAGGAGAGCAAGCCAGTAAGCAGTGTTCCTCTGTGGCTTCTGCTCCAGCTCCTACTTCCAGGTTCCTGCCCTGAGTTCCTACCTTGGGCTCCCTGATGAACTGTGACCCGGGAGATGTAAGCCAAATAAACCCTTTCCTCCCCAAATTGGTAGTGGTCAGAGCGTTTTGTCACAGCAATGGAGAAACAGACTAGGACAGAGGATTATATAACAAGCTTGTGTTTTCATCAGAAAAAGAAAAGAGATATGTAACAACTTAGGGCAAATCAAATGTGCTAGCCGCCTAGGGGAAAGTAGGTCAGATCCTTTGCTTCACACAGTGCAGTCAAAAGCAGAGTTTAAACATTAAAAGTATGAATTATGAATATACAAACAATATCTTTGTGATCTCAGTTTAAGAAGACCTTCTTAATCAAGACTCAGAGACTAAAGAAAATGGCTGATGATTCAACTTACTACATGTGTTGCTAAGATTTAAAAAACAGGAATGTCAAAAGGTAAATAGCAAACTGGAGAAAAATGGTAAATATAGATAAGAAAACAAAAAGTTCTGAAGCAATAATAGAATCTTCCACTGTTTAAAATATGTGCAGCTTGAAAACATGGGGTGGGGGTCGTAGGAAACAGGGAACGGCTTTCACAGTGGCCCAGCCTCCCTGGGCTGTCTGAGACAAGGCTGAGAACACCAGTTAACATTACACTTCTGTGATCTTAGCTTGTGGGTTATAATTTTCAAAACTAAAAGCATCATAAAATATGTAGCTTCTGCCGGGCGTGGTGGCACATGCCTTTAATCCCAGCACTCGGGAGGCAGAGTCAGATGGATCTCTGTGAGTTCAAGACCAGCCTGGTCTACATAATGAGTTCTAGGCCAACTGGGGCTACTGGGAGACCCTGTCTCAAAAAGACCAAAAATATATATATGTGTGTGTGTGTGTGTGTGTGTGTGTGTGTGTGTGTGTGTGTGTAGCTTCCAAACTAGAGGAAGAACATCCGTCTAAAGGTAGGAAGAAAAGAGAAAAGAAAACATCAATGAAGTGGACCAAATGGAACACACACTGAGATGCTGTATTTTAACTCAGAAACACCAATAATTGCTTCAAGTATTGCCCCGGCCCGCGGGATCTGCAACAAGGTACCTGGATTCGGGGGTGGGGCCGTGGATGAGGCAAGCGACAAGAGAAATGGAGACAAGACAGTGCTCTGATCAAGTCTCGTTTATTGAAGCACAAGCATGAGTTTAAATAGAGAATGAGAACAAGGGGGCAAGGAATGAGTAATCACATCAGTCAGAACACAGGGGTCCTGATGTACTCTAAGGGAGGAATCTATTGATTAACCGAGAACAGAGCTATTCACCTAAACTAGAGCAAGGCCGTGGGCTACTGGCCCCGGCTGTGAGCCAAGGTTGTGGGCCAAGGCTAGTTGGCCCCAGCTGTGAGCCAAGGTTGTGGCCTGAATGTAGAGGTCACCAACTCAGGTCTGCCAGCAGCCCCGAGAAATGGCTGAGCCTCAGGCTCCCACCAAAGTATCTACATTATCTAATCAAAAGTTCCTATTCTTAGATTCAAATGTTAAAAACAAGTTATAGGCAATGTGTAAGATCCTTCTAAACTGCAAAAGCATAGAAAGCATAAAGGTACAGAACACGGGACAAGTCCAGTGCCTAAAAGGAAAAGGCAACATAGCACGCTCTAAAGTAGGAATAGAGGTACAGATCACAAGACTGTAATAAGAAATTACAAAAAAAATCAGCCTCCAAAAATACACATTTTTTGCAAAGCTTTTCCATGTGCTGAGCCATAGAGAAAGTCTCAAACAATTCAAAGAAGTGAGGTCGATGGAGTGTGTTCTCTAACTACCGGGAATTAAGATGGAAATGAACAGCTCAAAGGCTAGAAAATTGCCTACTATATGAAAATTAAGTAATAAACGCTGAATAACCCATTAAATAAAAAATTCTAATAAAAATTGTAGCATATTCCTAGTTGAATGACTGAAAAAAAACCTTGCAAAAATTGAAGCATGCGAATGAAGCCAAGCTTGGAAAGGAGCAGCTAAGTTCCCAGTTAGAAAAATCTGAACTAGAGTTGCAACTGGCTTGGTGAGCTGTAAAACATCTTTGTGGCACTAGTCGTAGTATCCAAGTCAAGTGTCCAATGATGGACAAAGGAAATGCGATTTGCATATTCAATGGAATACTATTCTCTAATAAAAGAGACCCAAATCCTGTCACCTGCACAGCACTGATGGAACTGTGGATGATGATAAGTGGAGTAAGTCAGACAAAGAAAGCCAAATTCTGCATGATGTCATTCCTGCCATCTCAAACTGCTGAGCTAGGAGAACAGTGAGAAGAGTGGTTACCAGAAACCTGGGAGGAAAGTAGAGTTGATGTGGACAGACACTGCGTAGTAGATACAGGCTCACAGCCAAATGGGAGGAATCGACGCAGGTGTTCTATTACACAGTGACTGCCATCAGCAATGATGTACCAGGAATCCACGACAGCTAGAAGAGATTTCAAATTTTCTCTTCACAAAGAAACAATCAGTGTCTGAAATGGATATCTTACATGTGCTAAGTTGCTTAACATAATGTATAAATATACTGAACACCACACCACGCCCCATAAAGATGTGCAATAAAACCTTGCAATAAAAATTGAAAATCACAGTGAACAAAGACAAGAAAATAAATGATAAATACAAAAACAAAAACTAACAAAACAGGAAGCAAACATTCAGTGGGAAAGATCACTAAGCAAAATGTTGGTAGTATAAGGACTAAGAAAATTGAGTGACAGCCCAATAAGACTGATTAATTTTATATTTATGTTTGGCTTTAAAGGTAGAGATTTTTAATTTTTAAAATTTTTATGAGTGTTTTGCTTCCATGTATGTAAATGCACCATGTGTGTCTAATGCTCACAGAGGCCAGAAATGGGCATAAGATCCCCTGAAGCTAGAGTTACAAACAGTTCTTAGCCACCATGTGTACTCTGGGAACTGAACCGTGGTCCTCTGCTAGAGCAGCCAGTGCTCTTAACTGATGAGCCATCTCTCTGGACTTCGGTAATTCTTTTTAAAGACACAAGTAACATCAGAATAGGAAAGGAGCCATCACTACAAATGGTACAGAGCCATTAAAAAGATATGACAAAAGAAAATTCTGAGCAATTTCATGCCAATAATTTTATATTAAATGTGCAAATCCTAGAAAACACAACTTATTTGTTACAACTGAAATGAGGAGAGATAGAAAATCAAAGCAGTCTTACAGAGGTTTTTAATGAAATCTAAAATTTAAACTTTTCTCATTAACTCTAGCACTCCCCCCCACCCCCAAAATTTTTAATGGCCAGTAGCAAATTCTTTTAGGAAGCAAGCCTTCAGGGAGGGAACACAGCAGCACCACGCCCCACATGCATCTCAGTTTCTGCTCCAATTCAAACCATCAACCACAATCTCAAAATATGGAGAAGTATGAAAATAAGGAATTCATAAGTTTTAAGCTGAACTTCATGATGAAATCTCACACCACACCACTCGGCTGTGTTCCAACTACTGGAAAATCTCATGGTCAGAGCAGTGGGTCAAGTACTCCAAGGAACTCTGGGTGGGAGACTACTAGTCCCATTCCAAATGCTAGTGTACAGTGTGTCCCTGCCTGGAAAATCCTAAAAGCTTTAAAGGAGCAATTTAATTGCATATTGGAACAAAGCCCAAGAATACATGTAAAAACACTGAAATATCCAGCACGGAACAGAGTAACACCACAGTATGACCAGGTATGGAAGGAACACAGCCCATGACAGACAGAAAATTTCATTAGAGTCGACACAAACCTGACTGAAATCTTAGGCAGTTATTATTATTTTTCTATATACTGAAAACAATTCAGACATAGAACATGTTGAAAAGCCTAAAATTGAACATGTAATGTTGGAGGAAAATACAAAGAATAAGACCAACCATTGATTAAAGAAGATAGAAAATAAGATCAGCTCATTTGAACAGAAGCAATACAAAGAAAAACACAGAAAGGCAAAAGTTAAAAACATCCATAGGGACAAAAGAAGCAGCTTAATAAAAAGCACAGCTGGAGTTTCTAGGAAGATGATGCAAGAGTGAGAAGACGTTTGAGAAGAGAAGGTAACGATGGAACGCTGCAAATGTGGTAGCCATCGGAGGGTCACAGAGCTCGGGAGCTCAAAGTCGCAGTACGAGAAACGTGAAGAGAACTCTACCCAAAACATGGCGATCAAACTGCTTAAGACCAGTAAGAAAAATAGCATCTTAAACCATTCCGATTTTATTTTCTATCTTTTTGTGTATATGTGTGTGTTATGTGCATATGAGTGAGTGTGTGTTATATGTCTGTATGAGTGTGAGGTGCAGGCATTTGTGTGCCATGGCACACGTGTGGAGACCAGAGGACCTGGGTGTCGGTCCTCACCTTCCACCTCATTCTCTTGTTCTTTGCTGCATCCCTCAGGCTACTGGCCCATGAGCTTCCAGGGATCCCCCCCGCCACCCGTCTCTGCCTCCCGTTTCCCACAGGACTGCTGGGATTACAGACCCCTGCTCCCATGTCCAGCTTTAGGTGGGTTCTGAGACTCCAAACCAGGTCTTCACACTTGTACGGCAGGTGCTTTGCCCACGGAGCCATTGTTCCAGCCCAAACAGTTACATTTTCTTTCTTTTAAATGTACGTGTGTGTGTGTGTCTGTGTCTGTGTGTGTGTGTCTGTGTACATGTTGATATGTGTGTGAATGTGGACAAATGTGCATGTGTGAAGGTCAGAGGACAACCTCAGTGTGGTTCTCACCTTCACCCTTGTTTAAGACAGGGTCTCTTGTTCCCAGTCTGTACCCAGTATGTATCTAGGGATTTTCCTGGATACATACATTTTCTAGGATATTTTTCCTGTCTCCACCTCCCGCCTCCTCTGTAGGCACACTTGGATTACAGGTGTGAGCTACCATACCCAGCTTTACGTGGGTGCTGGGGGTCCAAACTCTCGTCTTTAAGCGTACGCAGTGCCTTATCCACTGAGCCATCTCGCCAGCCCTCAGCTCTTCTTAAGAGATTTACATGTGAAGTACAAAGACAGGTGAGAATGGCTGCCGGTCTCCCACTGGAAACAGCATGAGCGTGCAAACCAGGGAAAACCCAAGCAGCACTAGAGAGGACGGTAAACCAGAAGCCGCACTGAGTAAAGATGCTGCACCACTTTCAAAGATGAAGCAAAATAGCAACAGAAAATCATGACCACATTCGCATTCCAGAAGGGTTTGCTTCTGATAAAAAGTCAATGATACAGGATGGAAACGTGGATCCAGCAGCAGCACTGCAGAGGGCCTGTTAGTAAACTTAACATTTTCTATTATTTATTCTCTTAAAAAAATAGTGTGCTTCAACAGGAGTGAAGTTTCTTTAGGGGTATGAAAATGCCTCATCATTAGGCATGGTGACGGTTGTACCGCCTTACAAATATACTAAAACCCACAAACACACACACTTTAGAATGGAGTATATAAATTATATCAGAATACTAGTTAATATATGATAGCTGAAAGATTAAATAAAACTAATAGCAATGTATAGTGGGGTCTGTAACATAAAGAAAAAGTCATGCCGAGGATAGACCTGAATTGTCCCCAAACTGATGTACAGATTTAATGCATTCCCATTCAAAATTCCATCATAAGGGGCTGGCAGAAATTGACAAGAAGTACCCAGAAGAGTCAGACAACTCAAAAAAAAAAAAAAAAGAAAAAAGCCAATTTGGAGAAACCATTGGAATACAAAAATGTTAAAGATAACCACTTCTGTCCAGGGCGGAGAAAGAGGAGCTCTCTGAGAATGGAAACTGCAGTCTACGCCACCAACTCCACACTCACTGTATAACAGGAAGAACGAGGCACTCCACGCCAAGAGACAGGTATACATATGTTCAGAGTAGCACTTGTCATGCTAGCCCCCAAACTGGAAACAGTCCAAATATTCATCAGCAAGGCAGATAAGCAGTGGGGAGTTCATACAGTGGATTGTAAGCAGCAAAGACAAATGCCATGGGTAAACCTCATAACCTCATGATTGACAGGGTCTGGCATATCTTATGCATAATTATGTCGATTTTAACAATAGATTAAGCTACGTCATGGAGTTTATAGGCACCTGTTTAGATGTTTAAAAGAAAAAACTCATAAGAAAAGCAAATGGGGGACTGGAGAGGTGGCTCAGTGGTTAAGAGCACTTGCTGCTCTTGCAGAGGACCCGGGTTTGAATCCCAGCACATACGTCAATTCACAACCATCCATAGCTCCACTTCTAGGGGATCTGATGCCCTCGTCTGGCCTCCATGAACACTGCACATACATGGTGCACTTACACACATGCAGGCAAAACACTCACACATAAACATTAAAAATAAATAAAATCTCTTTTTTAATCCTTTTTAGACAGGGTCTCCCTGTAGCCCCAGCTGGCCTGGAACTTGCTATATAGACCAGGCTGACCTTGAACTCACAGAGATCCACCTGCCTCTGCCTCCCTAGTGCTGGGATTAATAAAATAGAAAATAAAATAAAGTGATTACCATACCAACCCCCCACAAAAGGCCTTAAACATCATTTATTGGGAATGGGCACTTGGGGAGGGGATTCCTCACGTCTTGCCCACGTTCATTTTCTTGATTCAGGCGGTAGTTACATGGCATTTAGTTATGCCAGTTCCCTGAGTTTTGCACCCGTGCTCTGAGCATGTTTTCAAAGCAAAAATGCTAGGAGGTAAAGGAACCTATTTTCATGTCAGCAGAAGTTAGGCCTGGGCCATATGTTGAATCTGCTGTTTTCATTCTAAACAAATGATAGCATTTTATTTATATTTGTAAATTATTTATTGTCACATTAACAAAGGCAATAAACATGGGGAAATGAATATTTTGGAATTCTGAAAGTGAACAAAGACAAGTAAAATGATAAAGAAGAGAAGTTTAATAAATAAGAAATGGGCCCATTCCCAGCTAGCTCGGGAGCTCTGGGAGAGCAGGGGTAGGGAACAAACAGCTCCGAGCCTCTGTCTTTACTCCATCAAAGCACTTAAGCCCCTTCCCTGAGTATAATGTAAATATGAATAATGGAACCGATTTTTTATCAAACATACAAGAATAAATCAGATGAGCTCCGTTCTCTCCCAGGTATTCATCCCAGGAAGTGAGACACTTTTTCTGACTCGGTCTTTATGAATGTAAACATTTTCATGTGCATCTTGGAAAATTGCTTTCAGCGCCTGTGGTATTCTTTAATAACCTCCAGGATGGCAATCCAGCCTCTGAGAATGAACTGGGGAAGTTATTTGGCTCTGCACCTGATAAATAGCAGAGGTAAACAGCTCTTCGGGGGTGCATTGATCTCATCCAGAAATTTAACCATGGCTGAAAATGAATGCAACTAGTTTAAAGAAAGTTCCAAGAAAAAAGTTCAGAATAGTTTGCACAGAACTCTTGCACCTTAAATACTATTTTTGAGAAATGGACATACTCCATTCACTCATCAAGAAACCTGTGCTCAAGTCCTTCTGGGGTCCACACATTATTCCAGACATCTGCACAGAGCAGGACACACAGTGGGTAAAGCCCTGGGGACACTGAGAATATACAGTGATTGACAGTCTCCTTATGACCCTCAGGCATGCTCCCACTTTCTCAGTTGGCACTTTCAGTGGTTTTCACAAACAAGTCTGCATCATGTTCACAGTGGTCTACAATTCGTAGGATTTCCAAGAGCAGAGAAGTGTCCACATCTATCCCACACAACGCCAACCACAGGGTGCCAGTGACCATCAGTGAGGATGCTTTGCCACTGAGAGATCGACAGCTGCTTCTCTTTGCTTTTGTTTTGTTCGTTTATTTATGTGTACGGACACGTGTGTCACAACACACAGCAGAAGCCAAAGGACAATGCACAGGAGGACTTTCTTTCCTTCTACTATATGGTTGCTGGGAGATGGAACTTGGGTGTCAGGCCTGTCAGGCCTGGTAAGCAGTCCCTTTTACCTGATGAGCCATCGAGCCAACCCCTGCTTCAGTGATTGTTGAAATAGGGTGTCCTATAGCTCAGGACTGACTTTTCAGTCAAGGCTGACCTTGAATTTTGATTCTCCTGCTTCCACCTCCAGACTGCTAGGATTAGGAGCATGCATCAAGAGCTGTTTCTCTTGTATCAATGCTTTGAGAACAGAAAGTAGCTAATAATTTTTAATTGACTTTTTTGTCTAAGATTAATCTTAAAATTCACTAGTGAGTTGATATACACTGTAGAAGGACCCATCTGGCAGGTCTGGCTGGGCCGCAATCAAGTGAAAATCCAAGCTGCCAAGAGACAGCATCCTACATCTCTGGAAATCAGAGCCTCGATTTTTGGGAACCAGGAGCTACTAGGCAGCTCAGGCTCTGACAGAGTGCTGCATTCCAGGTGAAGTCAGGGAATTGTGTTAGACCCCATCTCGTCCTCCTCACCAGTGTTTGAACCTGAACTGTGAGCAAAGGCCTTGTTCAACTGGTAGAGGTGGAGCCGGGTGTGTCCGCGCTCAGAGCTGAGCCCAAGCTAAGGAGGAGGGGTGGTGACCACGCGGGTGTTGGATGCCCAGTGCTAGACACTTAGTTCCAGGTGCTGGGTACTCGGTACTGGATGCCGGTGCTGGGTTCTGAGTGCACAGCCGGGAGCTGCAGAGTGGCCAGCAGGAGGCCACAGCAGACCAGAGACTGGCACTCGCCTCCCGCTGCAGTGATCTGCTTCTAAGTCTAAGTGTTCTTTAATTAGCCTGCATCACTCCAGTCCTCCCAGGGCGCAGGCGACCTCGAGCCAGGCAAACCCCCCTTACCTCGGCCCTAACCGCGGGTTGGCTAACACTCCTGGTGCCCTCCCTAGGGCCCAGCTCCTCTGCGCTTCTGTGCGGGAGAGTCTCACCCGGACAAAGGAGCCTGCTCTTATCTGGCATGATCTTATTTCTTGCCAAGTCTAAACGTTTCCAGCTTCTGTGTATGAGGCGGGGACTGTTCACGTCTGTGCAAATGGTTTCCAATGTCACAGGCAGACCTCTTGGAAGGGGCGGGGCGCTTTTCTTCACATCTTAATTTACTAATTCTCTTTGTACTTTGTAGTTATCTGTTTTCTAAACAACGTATTTGTTTAAAAGCTGAAGAATACTTTCTTTTACCTGAAAGATGACCAAGCTTGGGCAGCTTAGATGAAGACCCTTGGGGATCTTACCGCCGGAAGCTTCTTCCTGCCTCCCAGGAATTGCCCATATTGATGCCCAAAGGACCCTACAACCCGCCAACATCAGGAAGCCTCAGACCGCACCTCACTGAGGTGTGTATGGGGACCCCTCCACGGCCTCCCTAGCTTCCATAGGAAATCAACACCGTCGGCAGTCCAGCCCAGAAGTTAGGCGAGTTCTTCCCCAGCCTCAGGCCCTGACCTCCCCTTTCTTAGCGCACTGAATTTAGAACATTTGCAAGTAGAGACACGTTTTCTGCATGAGTATCCAGCCTCTTGCTGATTTTACATGACAGGAAAATGGTTCCCTACAGGATCGATTCTCTTCATCACCTAGTAAGAAGACCTCCCTCCCTCCCAGCAACCGAGACACTAAAGGCACAGGCACTTTCAGCTAGCACGGCCCAGGCACTTAACAAGAGGCCCTCCTGCCTCTTGTTCAAGAAAAATTGAGTTGCTCTCCTTCCCCTATTACTAAAACCAAACCCATAAAACCAGAAGAGAAATATACTTCTGCTTTGGCCTTTACAAGAATTTTTTGGGATAGTACACCAAAACCAGACTACAGACGCAAAAATAAATTAATAGATTACATCAAACTAATAAGCATAGCAAATAGTCCACAAAACCAATGGCAATCTGTGAGCTGAGGTAGGTATTTGCAAGCCATACATTTAATAAGGGGTAAATATCTGATACATATATATATTTTTTAATTGTTCAACTCAATAATAGAAAACCCATTTAAAAATGGGCTTCACTTCCTCCTGGCTCTCACAGTACCAGAAGTTACTATGCAGACTACTGTGAAAAAAAGTCAACAGTCTTATCCAGCTGTGAACCTTATAAACTACAAATAATGACCAGCATCAAGACATGTCCAGGAGTACAGCACTGGTACAAGTACGATGGGGTAACCAGCCTCCTTCTGATTAGACTTAAGGCCCTCTCCACAGGAGGAAACACATGCATGCTACTGCAAATCTGACCAAGAACCCATGGTTGAGGAGATCACAGGCCTAGGGTTCGAACCACTACTATTATTTTGATAAATGCACATAGTTTCAAACTGCCCTGTAGCTCCTACCTCTGGACCCCTAGATGGGTGCTGCTCTCAGACCTCATCAGAGGCGTTTCTTTGAGCAGTGGATGGGGGTTAATGAAGAAACTCACAGCTAATCAAAGCGTGGGGAACAAGTGTCAGCCACAAGTAGGACATGGTTACCATGCCCCTCACCAAGGCATGGGGACAACTGAAGAAGAAGGAGAGGAAAGGTTGTGAGAGCCAGAGGCCAGGGAGGCAGTAGCAAAACAAGGTCTTCAGGACATGTCAGGACTGCACTCATGAACTCCCAGCAGCTGTGGCTGCCTGGCCAAGACCTGCACAAGACCAAGCCAGTCAGCATTCCGGCATGGATGGGGAGGGCTCGCCAGCCCCCATCCCTAGCTGAGGAGCGATGGACACTTGATGGCTTCCAGGGGAGGGAGAGTCATTTTAAGGGTGTGGCCTCTGGCAGTTCCACAGGGCTGCAGTGGATGGCACCACGCCTATGACTACGTGGGCAACACAAATTGGACCCAATGGACCATTTTTTGAATAAAAGAGGGTACAAAGTTGGGAGGGGTGGAGAGATAGAGGGTAGATATAGTAGAGCTGAGGGAGATGTGGGGGTGAATATGATCAAAACGCATTGAATGACATTCTCAAAGAATTAATCAAAATATTATATTAAAAGGAAGGACTTCAAAAGGGGGAATAGCATCATGTCCAAAGAAAGTATCAAAATGGCCAACTAACATTACCACTTGTTAAAAAAAAAAAAAAAAAAAAAAAAACGAGGATCCCTACAGGATATGTCCAGTGGGAGTGAGAATGGCTGGCCTCAAGAACCCTGCCCCAGGAGAAAGGGCTCTCCCAGCCCAGGACAAGGACCAGAGCCGCATCTGCGCACGTACAGGCCCCGCCCAGCTGCATCTACACATGCATGGGTCCTGCTTTTGTCTCGTCTGTCAAAGTTGTAACACTGCTATGGGCAAGACAGACTGAGAATTTATCAAATCTGTGAATAAAGTCATTTAACACACACCTTTCTTGTTGTTTATGCTTTTGTTTAAGACAAGATCGCATCCTTCAGTCCAGATGGCCTGGACATCCTGATTCTCCTGCCTCAGCCTCCTACAGGCCCTACTTCAGATCTGCACTGTCTGGTTGACTTGTTTTAAGGCAGATGAGCATTCAGACGCAGAGCCAGGGCTCTGATAACAACAGCAAATGTTGTAAGGTGTGGGACAAGCAAACCCTATTTTCTGCTGGTAGGACTATGTATCAGGTCATCCGTTATGGAAAACCATAACAAAGTTCCTAAAGAAATTAAACATAAAACTGCCACATGACGCATCCATCCCTCCTCTGCACACGCACTCAACGGAAATGAAATCAGAGCTTCATGGGACGTCCACACTCCCACGTTCACTGCAGTGTTCATCACAATAATAACTACTATACAGAAATGACCTAGGTGTCCACCAATGAATAAGTACATAAAGAATTATGTATCATGGAATATTGCTCAGCCTTGAGAAAGGAGGCCCTGTCGCTTTCTACAACACAGATGAACATGGAGAACATTGCACTAAATGAAATGAGCAGGTCTAGCAAAATGCTTCACGATCTCACACATGTGTCAAATCGGGGTTTGTATTCAAAGATAGAAAATAAGACAGCAGTCCTCAGCTGCTGGGAGAGGGGTAGATGAGAAGATAATGAGGCAAATGTGGAGGGAGTATAAGCCAAGATACCAGTATAGAGCTCAAGCACTGTACTGGGTGGACAGCCCCTCAGGGACTTCTGTTGCCTGACTAGACTTCCTCTCCTCTTGACACAAAGCAAAGGATGACCTTGTGAGGGGATCTTCTCGGTCACTTTACAACATGTATCCCATAACAGCCTGTTAAACGCACAATAAAATTTTAAGAATAACAATGTTTGTGTCTCTGTATCTGTGTGTTACTGCATATGTATCTGTGTGTGTATGTGTGTGTATTGGTGTGTGTATCTGTGTTGTATGTATGTATTCAGTGTGTACCTGTGTATGTGGTGTGTATGTGTATGTATGCGTGTGTGGTGTATGTGCATCTGTATAACTGAGTGGGTGTGTGTATCTGTGCATATACCTCTGTATGTATATTTGTGTGTATCTGTGTGTATATGTGTATATGCATCTGTGTATCTGTGTGTATCTGTATCTATGTGTATATATGTGGTATGTATCCATGTGTGCATGTGTGGTGTGTGGGTGTGTGTACCTGTGTGTACCTGTGTGTATCTCTGTGTGTATCTGTATGTAGATTTGTACGTGTACTTGCGTGTACCTCTGTGTGTATCTGTGTGTGTATTTCTGTGTGTATCTGTATATACCCGTTTGTGTATATGCGGTATATATATCTGTGTGTATGTATGGTGCTGATTTGGAATCCACATCTTGCACATGCTATGCAATCAACCTACCACTGAGCTACAGCCTGAACACTGAAATACTCCTGAATAAAGCCTTCCTTTTATGTTTAATTCTGTCCAGTTCAATTCTCCTTTAATACACCTGCATACAGAGCTAAATTCTCCCAACTCCTGAGAGACTGGATGCCATGTGGTGCTTGAGTAATATGTGAGTCGATTACTTATTGATGAGTGACTGAATAGTGTGAGATTAAAGGGCATTCAGTGTAGTTCAAATAACAAATATTTATTGAACACTAAGTGTGTCCTAAACACACTCTGCCCTTGAGGAGCTTAGAATTCCCAGGGAGATCGACAAGTAGCAGCCTGGTGGGCAGAACTTGCAGACAACCGAAACTCGGAGGGGTGGGTCTGCACAGGACGCCAGAGGAGGTAAGGCAGACGGGGCTCAGTAAACAGAGCTCATTCTCAGAGCCTGTGGATAAGGCCTGAGGAAGAAACAAGAAATCAGGAGTAAGAAAGAGGCTCTGCTGTTGGTCAGGTTAGAAGATCGCCAGACAGAGACGGGTGAGCGGTTCCAGGTAGGAAGGCGGCTGCTTTGACCCCAGGGAGCAGGCAGGGAAGGCTCTGTATTCTGGGGCAGGGGACCTTGTGGAGGAAATGGCACTGTGAGCACCTTGCCTGGGCTGAGACCAAAGGGAGCCCGTGACACAAGCGCCCTGTGCCTTCCTCTCCTCGAGCTATTCCCAGGGTGCTGGCTGGGGAGCCATGGTAACCCGCAGCCCCCCAGAGAGCTCTCCCAAAGGCAGAAGCAAAGCCAGGTGCCAGGCACAAGGGGGAGGGAGAGCCCACTCTGCAAAGCACTGCGGACCACCGCCACAAGGCATGGAGCCAGCCTTGCCCACCTCAGCTCTGGATTCGCTCAGGTGGAACAGGAGCCAGCACTCTCCACCCAACGTCTGAAATACTGTTTTGAAAATATATGGAACTTTAAACCCAACATCCAGTATATAATTTTTTGGATATGAAACAATCAAGAAAATGTGACCCGTAATTTTAAAAAGTGGACAGAGGTCAAGTGCAAGCAAGGCATTCTATAGGTATGTGCACAGTATGTGCCTTGTGGCCTTCAGGATAATTAGGTGAGTCACCTAGCTGGCTTCACGGATGAGCACCCCGAGCCTCTGTGGGAGAAGCCTGACTGAACGTTCTTCATGGTCTCTGAAGGAGGGTTCAGCTTTTCCACTTCCCATTGGGCCCCACAGATCACACCCCCAGTTCTGGGAAGATGGATTAGTTGCTCCCTGTTTGTCCCTCACTGGAAAGAATTCTGGTGTCTTGCTGCAATAACCAGGTCTGGTAATGTGTCTGAGTTTGTAATCACATTTTATTCATGTGGTTGTAAGATAAATACTTAAGTCCCAACACAGAGCAGAGACTGTGGGTATATTCTAAACATAATCCATAATCTGTAATCCATAATCTATAATCCATCCACCCTGTAGTGTCTTTAGACATTGATAAAGAGGGAATGAAAAAAAGAGCGGTTATTTCAGTTTTGTTTTTTTGTTGTTGTTGCTTTGTTTTCTGGTTTGGGGGATTTGTGCGTGTGTGTGTGTGTGTGTGTGTGTGTGTGTTGTTGTTGTTTTTAGTCAGGGTCTCCCTGCAGCCCCAGCTGGCCTGGAACTCAATACATAGACCAGGCTGACCTCACTCTCACAGAGGTCCACCTTCCTCTGCCTCCCAAAGGCTGGGATTAAAGATGTATGTGCACCACCATGCCCCGGCAGTTCTTGTTTTAACTTTAAAAAATGAGGCAATAACCGTCTTTTCCTCATTACATATTTTAAAACCAAGAAAAAAGAGTTCCCTGCTTTGAGGCTCTGATTGTTTGTTCTCCTTTGGTGAACTGCGTTGTGTGCTGAAGACCCTGCCTCTTCCTGACAATCAAGCCAAACCAGATTTATTTTAGAGCTCTTCTGTAAGTGTTCACATTCCATCAGAACAGACTTTTTCCTTTTTTATTGAATTTTTGTGAATTTCATACAATATGATGGTATTTAGATCCCCTCCCTTATCTGCACCCCCTTAGTTCCCCCACCCAATTATATGTATATATAGTTCCTCCACCCAATTATATGTATATATAGTTCCCCCACCCAAATATATATATATAGTCAAATTTGTTTCCCAAATGTCCTTCAGCATGGATGCTTGAAGTCTTTCTGGAGACGTCCAGGCATGTTTTAATTTGGGCAGGGGTTATCCTGACCTGTAAGCAGAACTTTGCCTCTCTGCTCTCGCCTTCTCACCTCTAGAACAAGTTGCTTGCACTTGACCTCTGTCCATCCTGGTGGACAACACTTGGGAGTGTGTCTACAACCAAAGACCAGGGTGGAGTCTAGAACTGTGTACCTTGAATGGATGACTGTTTTGCCTGATAAAAGAACCCCAATGTCTAAGTTACTGGCCAGCTAACAGAAGCATGAACACAGATGCTCAGTGTGGCCACATGCCTGGGTCTGGCTAGGGTGGCAGCCATACACTTACAGGATAGAATATTGTTTTTAAGAATGCCTGATAGGACAGAGAGAAGAACCGTGAGTGTCTGACAACATGGAGGTGCTCCCCAAGCCCTGGACACCCCACTTCTAGAATCCTTTTACACAGGAAAGAAATAACATGTGTCTTGATTTAAACCATCATTTTCAAATCTATACTGCTCATTGTTGAGAGTATCCCTATTTCAAACAACAGGACCCATTTTGAAAAAATTAAAATGGGGGGATGTTTTCTACGGATCCCAGATTGGCTTCAAACTCTTTTTTTAATATTTTATTTATTATTTTTATTTTATGCATATGAGTCTATTGCCTGCATGTAGGTAAGTGCACCCATGTCATTCAACGCCCACGGAGGACAGAAGAGGCGATCGGATCCCCTGGAACTGGAGTTATGGACAGTTTTTAGCTGCCATGTGGATGCTGGGATTCGAACCTGGGTCTCCTGCAAGAACAACCAGTGTTCTTATACACTGAGCCATCTCTCCAGCCCCTGGCTTCAAACTCTTTAAGAGGATGACCTTAAATTTCTGATCGTCTGCCTCCCCTCCTAATGCTGGGATTACAGGTGTGCACAACCACACTAGTTTTATGCGGTGCTGAGGATCAAACTCAGAGCTTTTGTACATGCTAGGCAAGCACTCTACAAACTTAGCAATACCTCCAACCCCAAGTAAAATATTTTTAAAAGATCAATTCACCTTACAATCTGAAATTCTTAACATTTAGGATCAAATGCTGCAAATAAAGTGAAAATAAAGGAGGAGTGATATTTGAAGATAGTCTAAGCTCCATGGGAAAAAGGAAAGATGTAAAAGCACACCCAGGCTCAATGGACAGGTGTCAAGTCCCTGCAGAATGAAGCTGTACACACATGACCAGTCACCTTCTCTACATGGGTTTATCTCCATAACCTCAGATAACAGAATGAGGAGGCAAAGGGACATGGATGATGAGGCAAGGAAAGACTGGGACAACCGAGACCGAGACGGAAGGACTAGGGTGAGCCTGGGTGCGCTCGTGTGAAGGGCACAAGCACCTAGGAAGGGGCCTGGAAGCTCTCAGGAAAAGAAAGAAAAATGAGAACGGAAAAGACAAACACTCACCACCTTGACAGTTTTGCCCCAGGCTCTCCTTTTCACCAAATCCCATTACAACAGCTGTCATAAATACTATCAAATTATTTACTCAAGAGCTCGTGGTACAATAAAGGACGGACATGAAATAATAAAAACTAATGAAAATAGAAGGAATGGATGCAGGGTAAAGAAAGTCTACAGAAAGGATTTTTTTTATCGTTAAAACAGCCTTCAGCTTCAACAATAAAAAAGTTCTTGTAATCTGATTTAGAAGAGAAAGTGCTATTAAAAAGTGCCATTTGAAGGTGTGGCTGAGGGACTCATTTCACCCCAAAACCTATCCTAAAAAATAGCAGCCAAATAATGCCAAAGTTTCACGGGGACTTATTATCCTGACAGCTGCCTGGTACTTCAAGGGCTGTATAAAGCAGACCCAATTTCACTACTTAAGTCCTGCAGCTACTGTTGGTATCAGAAATGAAGCAAAGAAAAGTATGAACCACACTGTTGGGGTACCCTACTGCAGAAGCCCCTTGATCCTCCACTTTTTTCTCCATCCTGAGAAACGTGGAGTGCTTTGAGGGCCCTGTGAGCAGCCAGCTGTAGTTCCTCTACAAGTGTGAGCCCCAGCCTGCACTGACTAGGGGGTGTGTAGGCTATTGATGAAGGTGACTAGGTGTCGATAACACTGTCTGGTTTGCCACCCAGAACACTAAAACTAACAATGATAAAAAGCTTTCATAGGACTAGAAAGTGCTGTGCTTGTTACTGGCAGAGAAAGGTAATCATCAGCCTTACCCAGCTGTGAACACTGCAAGCTACAATAACAACCAGCTTGGAAAAATGTACCCACTGGTGCAGAGTGGCACAAATGCTACGGGAGTGACCAACCACCTTCTCATTGGATTCAAGGCCCACTTCACAAGATGGAATCCCTACCTAATACTGCTATTAGGGCCAAGAACCTATGATTACAGGTCACAGGCCATAGGGGAGAATATTCTACTATCATGTTGCTGAGTAGACATAGCATTAAACTGGCACATAATGATTTATTGTTAAACATACAGATTAGTGCCTCTCTCAATTCTCACCAGAGAAGGTCCTTTTTGCAGATGAAGATTAACGTAGAGACCCACAAATGGTCAACATACAGAGAACAAGAGACTGTAGAGTGCTCAACCTTATATGGGACTCCTCTTTCACACCCTCACCTCCCAAGGCTCAGGGACCTGTGTGGAAGAGGGGACAGAAAGTTGTGAGTAAGAGCCAGAGGTGGTGGATGACCACAAGGAAACCATGTTGTCTGGACCCCACAGGGCAGCTGCACATATGAACCCACAGCACTTATGACTGCATGTGCACGTCCTGTACAAGTCCAAGCCTAACAGAAACCCAGCATAGATGGGGGGGCAAGACCCCAGCCCTGGCTGATGATCTATTGGCAGTTGATAGATGCTGGGAGAGGGATAGTCAGTTTCCTTACTGGTATGATGCCTGGTAAGTTGACCAGACTCCAAGGGATAGACCCTCACCCAAGAGCACTTAGGAAACATAGATTAGACTTAGACTTGATAGGCCTTTTAAAAAACAAATACTAGTAGAGAAAGAAGGTAGTAAGTGGGGAATGGAGAGGGCGGAAAGGATCAGTTTGAATGTAATCAAAATACTTGTTATGAAATTCTCAAACCAATAAAAATATTCTTAAAGGAAAAGTAAAGATAAACTAGTTCCAGTCATAAGCCAAGTTCCGTAAACATTCATACAAACTCCATAGCCTCTCCCTGTGGGTCTTGCTAGGTGAACCCCCTTATCTGTGGTTCTGTGAGGACATAGCCCCCCTTTATCTGCTCCAGCTGTGTCTCAGGGATATCTGAAGCATTCCTTTGTAGGCACAGACACTTGGAGTAGCTCGAGTCTAGCGGAATGAACATCTACCAATCTAGCTAGAGACAGCAGACACTAATAGGATCACACCCAGAAAAGAATGAAGGACAGTTTAACAAGGAAGCTACCCAGGTTGTATGTGGGAAAGAAGACTGGATGGGCTGTGGGTAAAACTGCAGGTAAGGGATTGGCTATTCAACTCCTAAGGCAACTAGTCCCTCCCACAAATGGTGTTTCCTCTGGTGTGCTGACCCAAGTGTTAGAGGAATTGTTTGGAAAATCAACTCACCACTAGTCAGCTGCCAGTTAGAAGCAACATATTTCCAAATGAGGTTATGGTTGAATCTGAATATAGTTTAGCTTTACATCACTTTAGTATATAATTTCTTTTTTAATTTTTATTTTATGTGTATGAGTATTCTATCTGTATGCATCTAAGTCCTCATGTCATACAGTGTCCAAGGAGGCCAGAAGATGGCGTCAGAGCTCCTGGAACTGGAGTTCAGATGGTAGTTAGCCACCATGTGGGTGCTGGGAACTGAACTGGGTCATCTAGAAGAGCCACCGGTGCTCTTAACCACTAAACCGTCCTTCCAGGACCCTAATACATAATTTCTATCAAAGGATCTACTCTACACACAAGAGGAAAGGACCCCCTCATCAATGAGTTTGAAATATATTAAACAAAACTAAATGCATTACAAAATGCCTTTCCAAACCTTTTCTGCTGGGCCTGGTGGCACACATCTTTAATCCCAGCCCTTGGGAGGCAGAGGCAGGTGGATCTCTGTAAGTTCGGGGCCAGCCTGGTCTACATAGTGAGTTCCAGACCAGCCCCACTACAGGGAGTGGGCCTCATCACCTTTTCCATGTGAATGTTCACTGTGAGGAGGAAGAGGCCCTGTGCACTGTCCCCCAGCACATCTGCCACTGCACATCTTTGAGGTGCATCGATTCATTTTGGTGACTTCACAATTCAAACATTGCACAGTCCTGCCAAGTGTAATGGACTTTCCTCAGTGCTTATACTGTAGAAATAGCAAAGGCTAACTTTCTATGAGTCCCTGAGAATACCTGTGCTTAGGAAACATGTAAGCTACAGGCTTAGGCCAACCCTAACTCTACAGTGGATTCTGTTCATAAGCAGGGAGTAAACAGGAAGGACTTCTAGGGCCAGACAACAGCACCATCTAATCCACAAGTCCATCTCCCTGGAACATTTCCCCAGACATCTGCTTGGTCTGTTCCCTCACATCATTCAGCTCCTCCTCAGATGGCACCTCCTTGGAGAGGGCATGTGCTGTCCAACACAGCAATCCCAGTAACTCTCCAGCCACTTACAGCACTAGCTGCCTTTTGTATATCTGTGTATGCTGAGGGAGTCTAGGCGTTGTGCTGACCCCTCTAACCCACTCTATTGGAGCAGGTTCTCAGCAAGAAGCTGAAAATCCACATTTCCTCATCAGATTTCTTGTATATGATTCATTTTAGTGTGTGCACATGTATGTGTATGTGTGTGGATTTCTGTGCATGTATGCACATGTGTGGGTTGGTGTCCACAGAAGCCAGAAAAGGTCAGAGCCCTTAGAGCTGAAGTTACAGGCATTTGTGAGCCACCTGGTGTGGATGCTAGGATACAAAGTCAGGTCCTCATGACAGAGCAGCAAGTGCTCTCAGCCGCTGAGCCATCTCTGCAGCCTAGTTAAAAAGAGTGAAGAAGATGGGGTTTGTTTGTGGTCAGGCTCTTTAGACGTGTCAGGGCAATGACTCTTATTTTATTTTTTATTTATTTTTATTTTATGTGCATGAGCATTTTGCCTACATGTAAAAAGTGTACCACATGTGTACAATGCCCATGGATGCCAGAAGAAGGTGTCAGATCTCCTGAAACTGGAGTTACAGATGGTTGTTAGATACCATGTGGGCCCCAGTCCTCTGTGAGAGTAGCAAGTGCTCTTAACTGCCCGAACGTGCAGCTCCTGGAACGCGCAGAGTTCATGAGTATCCCTCCCATCAGGAGGGCATCAGCAATCCCTTTCTCCTATCAGGAGTATCCAGGAGGACATCGTGAATATCCCTCCCATCAGGAGGGCATCAGAAATCTTTTTCCTATCACCTCCCATCAGGAGCGTTAAAGGCAGCTTTGCCTCCAAGCCACCCCACTCTTGGGGACTGGCATTCTCTTCTCTTTTTCCACCTTTTATTTTCGGTCTGAGTCTTTGCGTGGGACCATTAAAGACGAAGGAGCAACTGAGGCTTTCTGGTCAGGGCTACCCCCTGATGTCAGCTGAAGGCTCTTAGTCCTCTTAACGGACTCTGACTGCCTGCATGGGTGTAGACAAAGACCTCCCATCTATACATCTAATACAAAAAATCAGTAACACAATGGCCAGTTAAATGCTCTTAGAGTGGCCACCGATCTCTTAAACTTGCGGGAAGGCTTGCACTGTGGACTGAGTAGGAATCACCTGAGATCTTGATCCCAGGCATGTTCCCTTAGAAATCAGCGTTTCACCCCACTTTCCTTTTCTATCTTAACACCGCTACAAACAAAAATCCCCAAAGTTCTAAGGGATCTTCACATAAGCCTTAAAGTCAACTTCTAAAATAAACTTCCCTAATCTGTTTTGTTATCTTGCCCCTGGGGTATTCAAGCCAAAGCTAAAACCAGTTAGGTGAGAATTTAAATTAACTAGCCCCTGCGGAGCACTTAAAAAATTCAAGGTGGCTCGCGCCATACAAACAAACAAAAAATTTTAAAAGCCATTTTTCTCCTGTAAACCTTCTAAATCTGCAGCTAGGCTTGTGTTCGTCAGAACGTATCAATCCCCTGGTGGCAGACTGCCCCAGGAACATTGAATACCACTGACCACACTTCTTTTCTATAATGGGTAATTCAGCATCACGCTAAAAGAAAACCTCCAAATTCGCTCCCTTAGAGCCCTACTTAAATCAAGTTTATAGATTGGAATTATGACCAGCTTTTTGGTCAGGGCAACTTCTCCACAGGAATCCAGCAGGCTGCAATTCCTGCTGGCTGTTTTGAGCAAGTCCACTTATGTGCATTACAAGCCTGGGACCGCCTAACCTCCTTGTCCACTGGGCCTGGAGAAACTTCTTCATTAACTTATTTTAAAACAAAAGCCAACTGAAGCTCTCCCAGACTTTATACTAAGAGTGCAGGCCAGTTTAGATAGAAAAATAACAGATCCTGCAGCCAAAGCAATGCTTTTAAACAGCCTTGTCTGGGAAGGGATGACCCCTGAGCACAGACAAGCATGCCAGGGACTAAAAAATGAACATTATGACAGATGGATTGTGGCCACCCATGATATTGGGACTGCCACATACCAGGCCTCCTCCCTTGCCCAAGCCTTTGTAGTTGCAACCCAACCCAACTCAAAGTGCTTTAAATGTGGAGAAACTGGACACTGGAAAGAAAATTGCCCAAAAATCGGTTCGGCTGCCGCTTGACCCCCTAAAACCCTCTGTCCTCACTGTAAAAGGGGCTTTCACTGGAAAAGAGATTATAAATCTAAATATGACAGAGATGGCAAACCTTTGCCACCTTTAAACTCCTTCTGGGGCAGCCCTCAGCCCCGCTAACAAGAGGGAAGCCACAGACCTTATGGGTAACCAGTATTACCGAAAATGCCCATCCAAAATTAACCATAAAAATAGACAATAAACCTTTCAAATGCCTCCTTGACACTGGGGCTGATAAAACCATCTTAAGGCGATCTGAGGTTCCCCCACACTGGGAATTAATACCAGGACCCCCAACTAATGGGAGTAGGGGGGCCCTCCCGAGCATTCATCACTAAAAACTTCTGTAAATGGGAGGATCCTGATGGAGAGGTTGGCACAATAAGACCCCTGATTGCAGATATAGCCACATATCTCATAGAATGAGACATCCTGAAAGACCTCAATGTAGTTCTTGCCAGCGGGTCTGAAAAAAAATGCCTTAAAATAGATGATCATATGAGGTTCCTAAAACAAAAGAACCCCCAATTCTAAGGGCCACTGTTGATTACCAGACTCCCTGCCTCGACTGGATCACCAAGGAACCAGTCTGGGTGGAACAGTGGCCATTACCCAAGGAGAAATTACTCATTTTACAACAACTTGTAGAAGAAGACTCTTTGTAATAAAGAAGAAGACAGGTGCATGGAGACTGTTGCAGGACCTTAGAGCTATAAATAAAACCATGAAAATATGGGGATCTCCCCAAAGAGGCCTACCCATGGTCTCTGCCATTCCTCTTAATACTCCCCTGTTAGTCCTAGATATAAAAGATTGCTTTTTCTCCATCCGTTTGCATAATAATGATTGCCAGCATTTTGCCATCTCAGTTCCAAAAATTAACAATTCTGGTCCAGCTGATCAATATGAATGGCAAGTTCTGCCACAAGGCATGGCAAATAGTCCTACGATATGCCAGGAGGCTGTTGATAATGGTCTAGCACCCCTATTAAAAAAGGGCCTGCATGTCTTTCATTACATGGATGACCTCTTAGTCTGGCAAGATGAGGATTCCTCTCTAGAAGACCTAAAAGATGCTATGATAAACACCTTAGAGGCAAAAGGTTTTGTAATTGCAACAAATAAAATACAATCTCTTCCCCCCACTACATACCTAGGGACTGAAATAACACCCTCTGCTGTTAGGCCCCTCAAACCTGTCCTAGATGTCCCCTATCCACTCACACTTAACTCACTTCAAAGTTTTCTAGGAAATATTAATTGGCTAAGGCCATGGCTTTCCATCCCCACAAGTCAATTACAGCCACTTTTTGATCTCTTAAAGGGAGACAAAAACCCAGCCTCCAGATGGTATCTAAACCCAAATGCAAAAAGGGCTCTCCAAATAATTAATAAGCACTTTGAAAAGGCATCACTAGCCAGATATGACCCCAAGCTACCGGTTCAACTCTTAATTTTTAATTCCTCCTCCACCATGGTGGGAGCAATTCATCAGCCACACAGAGTACTAGAATGGCTTCACATGCCAGTAGGGGGTGCTCCTCGCTTTCTTACAGAAGTAGACACTCTTGCAGCTATGATTCATCAAGGAAGAGAAAGAACCCTACAAACTTTAGGAAAAGAACCTGATACCCTTATTATCCCCTTCCCATTATCAGATGTACAATGGCTCCTAAAACATCACTCCTCTTTTTCAATTAGCTTAATAGCCTTCCCAGGACAAATTGATAATCACTATCCCAAAGATAAATGGATGTCAGTTATTCCAGTATTTCGCTGGCTCCCACCTCGGCTCTTCTGCCACAAACCCATAAAAAAGACTATTACAGCCTTTACAGATGGAGGAAAAAAGGGGGCAGCACTGGTCATATATGACTCCCCTAATGACCCACCTATGATATATTTTCAACCTCTATCTGATAAATCTCCACAATTTAAAGAGCTCTTTGCCATCTATATGGCTCTTGATAAGATTGATAAACCCTTCAACCTTCATTCTGACAGCATTTGTGCTGTTAATTTGCTCCCATGGCTAGGTTGTTCCTTTGTCAAAATAGATGACAACCCCATCTCATCCCTGCTAATTAAAATTTCTACACAGTTACAAAAACGGGTGGCTCCATTATTTGTCCAGCATATCAGGTCCCACTCCTCTCTCCCAGGTCCTCTTACTGAAGGAAATGCCATAGCAGATGAGGTAGCCACCGCTGGAACATACTCTACCAGCGTAACAGATGCCCAAAACCTCCACCATGCCACTCATATTAATTTACAAGGGCTCCATCTCAGATTCCCCCACATTCCCCTCAGACA
>NW_008340410.1:18600-23428 GCF_000622305.1 Nannospalax galili | reverse complement strand
ATTTATATATATTTTTTATTGTTTCAAAAGCATTTTTACTCAGGAAAATCTGTGAAACATGATGAAGCTTAAATAATCAATCATCAACAAAATAAGTAATTTACATATTTTATTGATTTTTTGTGTATTTTATACAGAAAATGTTGGGAAACCCTGCTGTTAGGGTTGTAGTTTCTCCATGTCCAGATAGCCCTGAGGGGCACGGTGCCAAATGGAAAAACTCCCCTTTCCAGCAGGGGGCCTCCTGCTCTCTTCCTGGCTCACCTTGAAAGTGCCGCCAAGCATGGAACAGATGCCTTATCTGAAACATGACCTTTGGCATAGTTACCTGGAGTAAAAACTACTCCCAGGTTTTTTCTATATGATAATCAGGCATTGTCTGATAGTCTGGAAGATAGGAGCCCACTGCCACATGTAAATAAAGCATACTATGAGCACCTAACAACTGAGGCTTTTGCTACTGCCTCCACACTATAAATTCTCTAGTTCTCCCACTGAATAAACAGCTGTTTTTTCACTGTGCCTAGAGCTGTGTCATTGCTGTTTCACTGAGCCTGGGACCAGCCTGTGATCAGTTTCCCCGGAAGAGCTGTCTTCCGTCAGCTCCCACTGGCCATTCTGACCCCGTTTGCCACTTCTGCTCTCCCTGCCCTCGTGAGCTGGTGGCCAACGACCCGCGAAGAAAGGTAGAGCCCCCCGCAGCTGGCCCGAGCCTCCCGCAGCTGGCACGAGCCCGCCCTGCAATTTCTCCAGTCCCTAATTATTTTTGAGATGACACAGAATACAACCATCCAATGACAAATGACAACATCATTCTTCTTTTGGGGGCCAATGAATTCATTTAAAAAAGACCTAATCAGCAAGCAAGCCAAGCTTCCCAAGCGTGGGGCTAAACAAGAGCTGCATGGCATCCCAGCAACCTCGCCTGTGGACTGAGCCATGTCCCTCAAATTCCTGAGCTGAGCCCTAACCCCAGATGTGACTGAATTTGGACACAGGGCCTACAGTGAGGTGATGAAGGTAAGGTGATGCCGTTCAATGGGGTTCTGATCCAGCAAGGTTTGTGTTAATGAGGGATGATCAAGTCAGTCTCTCTCTCTCTTTCTGTCTCTCTCTCTCTCTCTCTCTCTCTCTCTCTCTCTCTCTCTCTTGCTCTCTCAATATCACATAAAGATACCATGAGAAAGAGCTATCTGCAACCCAGAGAGGCCTCACCCCAAAGCAAATTTTCTTCGCCTTGATCTTGGACTTCCAGCCTCCTGAAATGCTAGAAAATATATTTTATTTAAACCACCCAGTGGACATTATTTTGTCATGGCAGCCAGTGCAGACTAATACATCCTTCTTTGTTGAAGTGCATATACATTTTCTTGAGGGAACAAAATGACCCAGTTCCTGCAACCCTACTGTTCACACTTGATGCAGAAGTGGGAATTTTATATGGCAAGTGGATAAAAGTTTCAGCCAGTCAGGCAAAAGCTTTTAAACAGTATGTTCCTTAATACTATCTGGAATGGTCCAAAGCATCAGCAGAGGGAAACTTCTGATGGATTGATGTTTTGAAAGGGCATATTCCAAAGACAGAAAGAAGGGTGAGTCACATGTGTAAGGTCAGGACAGGAAAGTTAAATAGCACAGTGAGAGGACACATAGGAGAAAATGCTAAGGTAACACAGAGGTTAACCACATTGGAATCAATGGAAATGGAAGGCACAAGTCCACTTCTTGAGAAAGCCTGTATAACAGTAACACAGGACTGAGAAAGAGAACACATCCTGAACAACCCTTGTCTCCAGAAGAATGACAGCCAATGTGATAAAGAGAAAATTGAATAGCTGAGTCCATCACAATACTTACATAGCATGCTAGACAGTCACCAAAGAATCATGTTTATGAAGCATTTTTAATGACAAGGAAATGCATGGCATGAGATTAAGTGGGGGAAAGCTGGGTAAAAAATTGCATCACAAATAATCTTGACTTATGAAAAACTAAGATCAGAGTAGAACTATCAGATGGCTCTATGACAAAATGATGCTGTTACCTCTGATTGGTATATTTTTCCTGAATATTATGGTTTTATGAAATTTCACATGACAAGTATTTGTTGCTTTAAAAATCAAAAAATATGTGAAGCTATTGAAAAGCAACCTCGAGCTGGTATTAAGTAAGGCCAAGAGTCCAGGCCCAGGAATTGTGACAAGGGATTCCGTATCAGTAACTCCCAAGGATTCATAAACACTAAGTAAGAGGCCAGAAAGCTCCAGTCTTCGCAGTAATAGGAATCTGAAGCCCTTGGGCCCTATAGCTCAGGAAAAGTCTTGATTTGCTATCTTAGTAAACCTAGGCAGGGGGCTAGAAGAGGAGCAAGCTGAGCTTTAGTCTATCCATCACTCTCCTAAATACGAGCTGTGTTTGCTCTATTATCAAAACCCGGTGGACACAGGACATAGAACCCCACAGACTCCAGGCCCCTGTCCCGAACTGGTCCAATTTTATAATTGATGGCATTCCAGTTCTCTCTTTTCCTCCCCATGCCCACCTGTCCCGTCCTCACAGCATTCTCCAATCTCCAGTATTCCAGATTGCTTATATTTGACCAGTTGTCTATGTTGATGAGATTAGGAGATGGAAAGTGGCCGAGCAGTTTAGGGATGGGCCCTTGAAAGCAATCAGCTCCAATTCCAGTGTGTGGTGCTGTCTAATGAAATCCATCCCCCCTCCCCTTCCTCCATCATAACTGAGCTGTAGCAAGTGGTGTGGCTTCCTCACCACACAGCATTCTCTAGCTTCCTTAGTAGTATGTGTAGCCAAACACCTTCGCTCTCACCAATGGAACCTATGTGGAAGCAACGAACTCTTCTTTTCTTGTTTTTTTTTATTATTTGTATTTTATGTGTATAAGTGTGTTGCCTGCATGTGTGTAAGTGCACCCATGTCATACAATGTTCGATTCTCTGGAACTAGAGTGAGAGATAGTTAGCCACCACGTGGGTGCTGGGAATTGAACCCATGTCCTCTGCAAGAGCAGCCAGTGCTCTTAACTGTGAGCCATCTCTCCAGCCCCAGTGAACAATACTTTGAATGCCATGATGGCTCACCAAGCTCCAACCATGAGGATCACAAAGCTCTAGAGAATGGCAGAAAGGTGCACTGAAGGAACCTGGATCACTGAGGCACTACCCGCAACAGCCCTGCCCACCAGCCTAGGATGCCCATCGCTATGACATGGAAAAATGAGCACTCCCTCTTTATCTTAATCTCTATGACCTTTCAGACATCATCCTTTTAGCCTAGTCCATAAATATAATGTGCATCTCCTGGAACCTTGCATTTAGCTCTGTTCCACTAACTGTATAACTGCGCTTTGGCGATCCAATCTGCTCCACTGACACTCAGAAGAAATAGGTTCAATTTTAAAGGAATCGTGAAAACAAAAGGCATAACGAGGATGGTCTTGTAACGGCCTTGGCAGACAAAGAAGACACTTCTGTCCCACCCTTTGGCTATCGGACTGCTGAAACAATGGTCCCTGGAAAGTGGAATTTCTCTAGGGATTTTATCTTGGAAAAGACTGAAGCCAGCCAAAGGAGGAATTTGTCTCCCAAGATTTCACACAGCTCAGACAACCTGCAGGGCAGACCAGTAGGCAATGATGTATCAGTGATGGACAGGCCCACACCTTGACCAGGACTGCTTAGTTATACAGCTGACAAGAAGTCTCAGGGGTTAAAGTGCTTATCGTGTGCAAGCTAGGCAAGAAGAGAGCCACCTCTACAAAACTGCCTTCTGACCTTCACATGTACACTATGGTACACTCACCATACTCCACAAACAACCCCCTCAACACATGCACACACACACACACACACGCACGCATGCACGCACACACGCACGCACAAATATTAAATAATTTTTTTCAATGAACCATCCTCTTTCCTCATCCTTAAACATGACTCGGGATTTCACTAGCTCACCTATCTGTTCTGCCCATTAGACTTTGTTCTTCGATGACAAGCAGCCTTCTCATTATCTAGAAATATGCAGTGAGACTTCATAGTAATTTCAATAGATTTTGTCAAAGTGAATGAAAGTAAAGTTAAAGAGTATCAGATTAGGTTCAGTTAAATCAAAGGCAAAGATTTAGAAACTCACTGTTCAAAGAACCATGTGCTTGTAAATTAACCATGTTTAAGTCAAAGAATTTCATTAAAGGCTTTTTTTCAAATAATCTCTTTAATTATGAGAGAATTTGTTTTGCTCATGACATTTTTTAATCTGAATTTTGGTGTCAAAATTTAATCCTCATTCTGCTTAACTTTTTTGTGTGTTTTCAAGAGCTGGAAGAGAGACTTTCATGGTTCTTGCCACACTGCTCCTCTGTGGATCTTTCTTGAAGAGTCTAAGTGGTAACTGAAAAACAGACCTCTTGTTACCTTAAGACCATTATCTCCTCGTCCCTCTCCCCCTAAATATTTTAACCACAGATTCCTTCCTTCTTCAACAGAACAAGGTAAATTTTGAAGAAATAGTCTTCTAAAACAAGCATGCGTTCAGCAAGTTCTTAAATGTTAATAATTTTACTTCTCTAATCAGAATGTTTCAAAGGAACTGCACTGTCATAAAAGCAGTATTAAACCTGAAACAAGGTCATTTTGTAAGAGTGAGACCACGGAGGACAAGTCACAGCCTTTGGGTTGCAACAGCAAGAGGTTTATTCAGGACACAGGTACCTGTGGGCACAAAGTCTCCTCGGAGGACTAGCGCGCCCCAGGTTGAGTTCAGGGGGTTTTTATAAGGCAGAAGCAGGGTGCAGAAGCAGAAACGC
>NW_008340410.1:4171-14892 GCF_000622305.1 Nannospalax galili | reverse complement strand
AAAAGTACTGGGGCCAAGGCCAGGAGTGGTGGTGCATGCCTGTAATCCCACCATGCTGGAGGCAGAGGCAGATGATCTCTGAGGCTGGCCTGGTCTGCATAATAAGTTCCACGCCAGTTGGGGCTATAGGGAAACCCTGTCTCAAAAAACAACAAACAAAAAGAGTACTGGGCTATGGTGGGGGGTTTGGGGGGGAGATAAGGAACCATACTCTGCTCACATCCTGAGTCCTTGCAGGGGCTAGCCCATGTTTTATTTGCTGGCACTTCTTGCTTAGTGTAAATTGATTGAGTGAGAAGAATAATAGAGCTTAGGTCCCCAGGGAATTCATATGCAAATCAGAGTGATAAAGGGTCACCCCAAAGCTCATAGCCTGGATAAACGAGATAAACTTAGGTATATTACCTAGATGAGTGGAACCAGAGGCCAGATAGTCACAGGAAGTGCTGATGGGGCCCTCTGACATGGTCCCCAAGAGAACCTTAGATCTAGACCTCTCCTCAGGAAAAAGAAAAAACAAAAAAACAAAAGCACATGGTGGCACAAGCCTATAATCCCAGTATTTGGGAGGTAGAGGAAGGAGGATCAGGAGTTTAAGGTTGTCCTTGACTATATAAAGACTTCAGGGCTCCATGAGACCCTGTCTCAAAACCAAACCAAATCAGACCCTTCATCAGCAGTCAGTACTCTTGGAAAGAAAAAAAGACCTTAACTCCAGACTCATCGCTTGAACAGAATCTTGACTTCATGAGCTTGTAAGAGTGAGACCACGGAGGACAAGTCAGCCTTTGGGCTGCAACAGCAAGAGGTTTATTTAGGACACAGGTACCTGTGGGCACAGAGTCTCCTCGGAGGACTTGCGCGCCCCAGGTTGAGTTCAGGGGTTTTTTTATAAGGCAGAAGCAGGGTACAGAAGCAGAAGTGCGGTTATTGGTTAATTTCAAACACATATAGTAATTTCATCAGTAATTTCAAAGGTATGCAGAGATATGGGGTAAGGGCCGGGGCTGAGGGGAAGTAGGATTGCTAAATGGGAGGTGGCCTCAGAAGCACAGAAGATTTCCTGTTATCGGGCCCCCAGGGTGGTCAGGAGTTCTGTCTTGTTTATGGCTTCATCTGTGAGGCTTGACCGACGCCTGCCTGTCCTGCAGCCTTTTGATAAGGCTGGTTCTGGTTTTTGTTAAGTTTTAACAAGTGGGCTGTGGGCCCCTGAGCACTCATGGTGCCTAGTTTCTTTTTAGTTTCTCAATTTCTCATCTCTTATGAAGAACTAGGTTGCTGCTCAGTTAATGGGGCCTTTTCCTGCTATTTTTTCTTGTTTCCTGTACTTGTTTACTGATTTCATCTCCAGATCTATTGTTCCCATTAAGTTCTCATGATAACCTATAACTCAGTGGGCAAAATTTCACAGGGTATGAGCTTAGAAGAAAAGCACTTCTTTTCAATATTATGAGAAATTTTTCTGGCAAATGATTTTTTTTCTTCCGCCTGTGGACCTTGAATAGGTTCTCTTCCAGGATTTTTGCAATTATTCCACTCTTATCAGACACCCTTAAGGCCAGATTGAATAGCCTTGAGCTTATTGCCAAACTTTAGCGTTTCCTTCTTATTGCGAGGATCTAATTAGAGACAGTTCTTTCATAAGTAACATTTTGAATCTGCCCCCTGAATGAATGAAGGCCTGTTACTCCCTCCTGGGTCAATTCTCTCAGGTTCTGAATGGTTTTCACCCAACAGTGAGCTTTGCTACACGGCAAGGATGAAGGCATAGCTCCATTCACGAAACCCAAATTGAAATCACCAAAGGCAGGATTCACACTGCTAATTGTTGCTTAGCAATAATGTGCAAAACATGCTAATGGGCCTGTGGCTCCAGGCACTATGGGAGGCTGAATCCACTCAGGTAGCAAATCAGGGAATTAGGAAGCCCAGGGCAGCAGCAAGAAAGGAATTCCATCCCTCAAGGAAGGCTCTGTTCTCCTTCCTACATACTGCTCAGTTGAAAAGAAAGTCCCTTTACCCATTAGACGGTACGATTGTGGTACTTGAAGAATGCAAGGAAATGCATGCTTGGAGGCTCTGATTATCCCAAAGAGTCCCTGGTGGATTTGCATGTGCCTACAAGAAATAGTTTGTTTTCATTTCCCTACTAAAGATGCTCAGTGAGAACAGACATTAAAATCCCAGGTCTTAAATTGCCAGGGGGGTGAGAGCAGCCCTACTCTCACAGACTATGATGTTTGGAGATTAAATAAGTACAGCCTGGCTTCAAAGTACATTACTTTTAAGGAAAACTCATAAAACTAAAATAGCGAGGAGAGAGAGAGAGAGATGCCAGGAGATGATAGGAATGTTGGGAAGTCAGTCCGTCGGTCCAGCATGTGCCCTTTGTGCTTGACAGTGTTAGTGTCAACTTGACACACCTGGGTAGAGGGAGCCTCAACTGGGGAATTTCCTCTATTGGACTGGCCTGTGGCCATGTCTGAGGGCATCTTCTTGATGAGTGATGTGGGAGGGCACAGCCCACTGTGGGTCGTGACACCCCTGGGCAGGTGGGCTGTGTTGCATAAGAAAGCAAGCTGAGCAGGGACCAGGGAACAAGCCAGTAAGCAGCCTTCTTCTGTGGCCTGTGCTCCAGCTCCTGCCTCCAGCTTCCTGCCCTGAGTTCCTCCTACCTTGGGCTCCCTGATGAACTGCGACCTGGGAGATGTAAGCTGAATAAACCCTTTCCTCCCCAAGTTGGTATTGGTCAGAGTGTTTTGTCACAGCAATGGAGAAACAAACTAGGACACCCTTCCTTAGCATCTCTCTCAGGAAAGCTTCGATGCCCATTAAGGATTCCAGCATTTTGCACTGGGAAGAGGTAAGAAAGTAGCTCAAACCCAGTTCTGAGCTTCACTTTTTGTTTTATTATGGAAATACTGAAACTTTGATTTTACATCCAAAAATAAAAATGAGTAAAAGCTGAAGATATGTGTCTAAAAACAAAGTCGGTTATTTTGCAGAATTACCTAGTCTTCCCTTGGTGAAAATCTATTATTCCCTAGGTTGGTAGATGAAAAATACTCAGTATCCAACAGCCATTTTCTAAATACTTTTTGTTAACATATAACATATACACTAAGACAAAAATTTTAGTAGTGGTTCTCAGTGGATCTTTCTTTTTTTTTCTTTTTTTCTGTGAGATCAAGACAGAAAGGTTTATTTTGGCTCATGGTTTAAGAAGAGATATGGTTCATCCTGGTGGGAAAGCATGGTGTTAGGAGAATAAGGTGGTCACATCACATCCAGTCAGGAAGGATAGTGTCAGATGCTGGTACTCGGCTCATTTTCTCTTCTTTTCCTGTTTTTATTCAGTTCAGGATTCAACTCATGGGCTCTCACTACATTCAGAGTGGGCCTTCTTTCCTCAGTTAAACCTCTCTGGAAACACCCTCACAGAGCCGTCCGGACGTGTGTTTCCTAGGTGAATCCAAATCCTGTCAAATTGACAATGAAGATTAGCCATCACGTCTCAATTCCAATGTGATTTTACTAAGGAAATTTGGAGACTCAGAGAGCAGGGTGGGACCATGACTGTGTTTCTGCTTTAAAGTGCTGAGATGCTCTTACTCCTCCTTCCCCTTTGTCACTCAGTAGTGTCACTCAGGCTGGTCATAAGACTTTGAATGATGTGCTCATTTCTTTCTGTCCAGCAAATGCAGCAGCTGATGGTCTTGAAACATGAATATGTTGTCTTTGAGGAGTTGTCTTGGTTATTGCTATTTTGTTTGCTTGCTTGTTTTTTGAGACAAGGTCTTGCTATATAGCCCAGACAGGCCTTGAACTCCTGGTCATCTTGCCTCAGAGTCATTTATACTGGGATTACACATGAGCCCCACCACACTTTCCTTAGGGCATAGCTCTTACTGAAAATTCTGCTGAATCAGTTTAGTTGCCTGGTTCTAGTTTTTGCCTTCCTTTCTTTTTTTTTAAATAAATAATTTATTGAGAATTTCATACATGCATATAAGGTGTTTTGATCAAATCCATGCCAACTCCCTCCCCTCCAACTCCTCCCATATCTCCCCATCACTTTTTTCTGATAACTTCATGTACTCTTTCTTCTTCTTTGATTGATTTGCTTTTGGCTACTCTAACATTCCCCCCTCTGAAGAGGTAACCCTAAAATCTTTTAAGGATTATATAAAAGCTCCCAAATATTTTAGACATTTTTGGCCTTTGGAATGGAGTAGGTTACTAAGAGGCCCAAGGGCATTTTGACTTTCTTCTTTTTTTTTTGACAGAATCTGTAGCCCCAGTGGGTCTGGAACTTGCTATGTAGACCAGGCTGACCTTGAACTCATGGAGATCTGCCTGCCTGTGTTAGGGTTCGAGAATCGAGAATAATTCCCACAGATACCCACAAAGATTATACAAAAAGTTTATTCAAGAATTTAAAGTAAAAATGACAACAACCAAATAACCAAATGGCAGCTAGCCGGGCACAGGCTTCACGAGTCAAAGATGAAGTCTGGCCCTGAACAATAGCAGGCAGGAGCTTTTATTGGGGCACTCTGCAGAAAACTGCATGTGCCAAGCATCTTTTTAAAATAATTGGATGTCCCCCTATCCTGTGTACGAGGGAAGTCTTGATTGGTAGGGGCTGTCTTCAGTGCTTTGGAAAGTGCTGACTAATATCTTTTAGAGTCAGAAGTTTTTGTTCATACCATAAGGCTTTTACATGTACAATATGCCTGAGCTTGTCTGGGCTTGTCTAAAGAAGCTAGCCAAAATGGAGTCAGAACATTCTGGCTCTTCATCTGCATCTTGTCTGGATGGAGATGTGGCATTTTCACCTGCTTCAAAGATTTGAAAATTATATACTTTTGTCTCTTCCCTTATGAATTAATTCAGCTGGCTGTGGTAATCTGTAGGAGTAAGAGGAGAGGTCTGACTATTGCTGAGATCAAAGTTGTTAACCATGGGGACCAGTCAAATAGGGAATCGTACCAATTTTGTTGATCTAGTCGTTCATTTTCTCTTTCCTTAAGTCTTTTATGGACCTCAGCCAAAGACTGTTTTACAACTCCCTGGTGATTATCATAGAAACAGCACTGTTTCCCTAGGGCAACACAGAGTCCTCCTTTTTGTAGAAAAAGTAAATCCGGCCCTCTCCTATTTTGTAAGATTACCTCAGCTAAAGAGGATAGAGAGTCTTCGAGGTGGCGGATAGATGTTTCTAATGATTGTATGTCTAAGTCTATGGCCTGTCTAAGAAGGTGATAATTTTTATCCTGGAGGACTAGCGCTAAAGCCCCCAGACCAGTTGCAGTGGTTACCCCGACCCCAAGTAGAGTAAACAACTTAAGTGGTTCCTATGGCCCTACGAGGTCTAGACTCTTCTGAGACTCTGGTTTCCATTTCTATGTCTGTTCTATAACATAGATGGGGAACCAGCTGCACTAGTACACAAAAATCCCCAGTCTGGTTTAAATGGAGGAGTGGAGGCAATAACACATGCTAGTTTTGAATCTATATGTTGTGGAAAATCTTGTGACTGATTTTGCCTTTTGCCTTACTTACCTATCATTCTGGAATGCAGTGCTTCCTGTTTCTTATCAGAGAGAAAACTATGTAAATCACATGGTTTCCAGGAATACAAAACTTAGAGAAACTGAAACTTATCATGCTAATAGAGCATCTAGCCCCCTAGATAGTAATAGGATACTAGTCTGCCATGCTAATAAGGGATCCCATATTCTGTGTTATGTTTGGACTATTACCCCTATATAAACCCGTACTTTCCTGCAATAAAGCAGATCTGTGTCACTGAACCGGGTCTCCTGCGTCTGAATGTGGCGATGCTGGCGCAGACTCCTCACCAGCCCTGGTGTCTAGACCAGATGACTGATCAGAAGAACTGAGAGAGCAGGAGAGTGACCATAGCCGGAGGAGAGCAGCCACAGCCGGCAACCACAATTTAGGGGGTTCGTAAGCCCAGGGGATGGCTGCAAGGGCTCTTGGATCCATTGGATCTCTGGGGGTGTGGATCTAGGTGTGGGCAAAGTAGCAGTTTTATCCAGTCAGACAATTTGGCTAGGTGCTGGCCTCTCAACAGATTTAAAAATAGTTCAGGCCTGTGTTGGTCATCCTATAGGCTGTAACACTGTCCGAGCTGGCCCTATCTGGGTCCCCAAGACCAGACCCACCTGAAGATGGGCTGAAAAAAGTATTCCTGGATCAGTCCCTGTGGTGTATAACCTGAGGCCCCAAGTTCACCCATCAATCCATTTTTGTAGGTTTTTAAGTTCCTTTCCTTTTGGGGTGAAGCTCAAGGAGATAGGGTGGCATCTAAAGGAGGAACAGGGTCCCTCAAATTGCCTTGATCTGGGGTTTCACCAAAGGGTTAGGCCCAGGACCGCAGTTACCTGGATCAAGTCAGTAGTGACGGGGGCAGCCCAAATAATATATCCAGTAGACACTCAGCTCCATGAAGCACAGAAATAGTCCCCTGGCCCCCACAGGTACTTCTTCGGTCACCATTGTCACCTGGGCAAACATAGAAGTGGTGCTCTTTCATCCTCTTTCTGCCGAGGGGAGACTGGCAAGCATAATTTACAGTGCCTGACGTGGTGTACAATTCCCAAACTCCTTCAAGCAGGTCACAGAGGTCAAATGTAATCTTTGGGAACCAGGCACCTGGAGGTCCCAGGTGGGAGGAGATGTTCACTATCTTTCCAGTGGATGTGCTTGCTACTACCTACCTAGGTGAGGTTTTGGAGTCCATGAGGAGAGATAGCTAGGGAAGGCTCTATAAAAAAATAAAATAAAAAAGCAACAAGGGTTATGGTGTGGCAGAGATTTTTAGCTTGAGAGGATTGTCTTTTACCCATGTGACTTTCCATCTCTTGTCGACTTGGTTTGACCAATCTTCTGATGCAGGCTTTAGATGCAAGTGATGTATCCAGGTCCGGACACCAGACACCTTAACCACAGTAGGGGTGGTGAGGATCACGATGTGTGGCCCCTTCCATCGAGGTCTGAGGGGCTCGTTGTGGTGCCGTCTCACCCAAACAAGGTCTCCTGGCTTGAATCCATGCGGTTGGGCTGGCGGCAGTTTGTAGATGTGCCTCAGCAAGGGGGAAACATTGTCTTGTGCAATCTGTAAGGCCTGTAGGGACTTAAGAAATTGGGATTCAGATAAGTCAATTAGCATATCTGAAGGCAGCTTGGGAAGCAAAGCAGGTGGTCGGCCATACATGATTTCATAAGGTGTTAGGCCTTGAGTATATGGGGGTATTTCTGACCCTGTATAGGGAAAAAGGTAGGAGGCCTGTCCAGTCATCGCCAGTTTCTAGGGTTAATTTGGTCAAGGTCTCTTTAAGGGTCCTATTCATTCTCTCTACTTGCCCTGAGCTCTGGGGGTGGTATGCACAATGTAGCTTCCAATTAGTCCCCAGTGTTTTAATTAACTCTTGAGTTACCTTAGAGATGAAGGCTGGTCCATTGTCTGACCCGATCACAGAGGGGAGTCCAGTTCATTGATGATCTTTTTAACCACCATTGAGGCGGTTTCCCCCTTTGTGGAAAACACTTCAACCCATCCTGAAAATGTATCTACAAAGACTAAGAGATATTTATAGCCATACCTGCCAGGTTTTACCTCAGTGAAGTCCACCTCCCAATGGACTCCAGGCACAGTGCCCCTCTCCCTTCTGGCTGGGGACATGACTTTTCCTCTTGTATTAGTAACTTGGCAGGAACAACATCTGGAAAGACAGCTCTCAATCATTTTGGTTAGATCGAAGATGTGGTACGGAGTCAGGGGTTCTTGTAACTTTCTCTTTCCTAGGTGAGTCCCTTTGTGAAGTTTAGATATGAAGTCCTCTGCCACCTTATGCAGTAGAATGAGCCCTAGGTGAGTCCCTTTGTGGAGTTTATATATTAGGTCCTCTGCTAGCTTGTGTGGTAGAATGAGCCTCCCATCAGAGCTGTATCTCCATCCATGCTTGATCTTGGTATTTTCCAGGGAAGTTAAATCCTGATCATCTTGAGCTGAGTAGGAGGGCTCTTCTGGAAAGAGGGGTTCAGGCAGGATAACCAGTAAGTTTGAGGCTGTTAGAGCTGCTTCTCTGGCTGCTAGGTCTGCTCTCCTGTTTCCCTGTGCCTCCAGTGAATCCCCTTTTTGGTGCCCCGGACAATGAATGATGGCCAGTCTCTTTGGTAACCATATGGCCTCCAGGAGTTTTAAGATCTCTTGCTTATTTTTGATAGTCTTTCCTTCTGCTGTCAGGAGCCCCCTCTCCTTGTATATAGCCCCGTGGACATGAGCCATAGTGAAAGCATAATGGCTATCATTGAAAATGTTAACAGTCTGGTCTTTACTTAGCTTTAAGGCCTGAGTCAGGGCAATTATTTCAGCCCTCTGGGCAGAGGTCCCAAATGGTAGGGAGGAGGCCCACACTGTCCGCGATGGACTGACAACTGCCACCCCTGTGCACCTGGTTCCTTCCTTAATGAAGCTACTTCCATCCATGGACAGAATTAAGTCCAGATGGGGCCATGGAACATCCATCAGGTCTTCCCGAGTCCCATGTAAGCTGCAGAGTACCCCCAGGCAGTCGTGCAGGACCTCAAGATCTGGTTCTAGCAGCAAAGTGGCAGAATTGAGAGCAATGCTGGAGAGGAACTGGATGTGAGGGGGATTAAGGAGCAAGGCCTGATAATGCGTCAACTGAGCATTCATCATCCATCAGTCAGGGGGATTTTTAAGGACCCCCTCAATCGAGTGAAGGATGGTAACTGTAAGGGGCTGTCCCAGTGTGAGCTTATCTGCATCCTTAACCAATAAGGCCATGGCTATGATAATTCTGATGCAGCCCAGCCATCCCGAGGCCACAGGATCAAGCTTTTTTGACAAGTAAGCCATAGGTCTCTTCCAAGGCCCAAGCATTTGGGTCAGGACTCCCTTGGCTATTCCCACTCATTCATCAACAAAAAGCTGGATAGGGCTTATGGATATCTGGCAGAGCCAAGGCCGGAGCCTGCAATAAAGCCTTCTTAATTTCTTGAAAGGCCTTCTCCTGAGTCTCAGTCCATAGGAAGGATGACTCATTTCCTCAAGTTGCTTCATACAGGGGTTTTGCCAGCTCGGCAAATCTGGGTATCCAGAGCTGGCAGAAGCCTGCCAATCCCAAGAATTCTCGCAACTGCCTGCGGAATCTTGGGATTGGAATTCCCATAATGCCTTGCTTTCTGGCTGGTGACAGCCACCTCTGCCCATCCCTTAATATGTACCCTAAGTACATTACCTCTGTGACACAGAGCTGAGCCTTCTTGGTGGAGACCTTATACCCCAATTGGTCCAAGGTCAGGAGCAAATCTCTGGTGGCCTGAAGACAAGTGCCCTCATCCTCAATGACAATCAACAGGTCATCTATGTACTGTAGGAGGCTTACCTCTGGGTGCAAGGCCCAATACTCCTGCAAGTCCTGGTGTAGAGCCTCATCAAAGATGATGGGGGAGTTCTTGAACCCCTGTGGCAGTCGAATCCAAGTGAGTTGTCCATTAAACTCCTGGTTCGGGTCTTGCCACTCAAAGGCAAAGATGGGTTGACTTTCCTTTGCCAAGGTCAGGCTAAAGAAGGTGTCCTTGAGATTTAAAACAGTATAGACCCTTCTCTCCAGAGAGAGAGCTCAGCAGGGTATATGGGTTGGGGACGGTAGGGTGGATATCCTCTACCCTCTTGTTAACTTCTCTCAAATCCTGCACTGGGTGGAAATCGTTAGTCCCCAGTTTCTTGACGGGTAGGAAAGTGGTGTTCCATGGACATTGGCATGGAACCAGAATACCAAACTCCCTAAGGCAGTTTATATGTTTGGTAATTCCTGCCCTGGCTTCAAGAGTCATTGGGTACTGTTTTACTCTTACAGGCTGAGCATTAGTTTTTAAAGTCACTATTATTGGTGGCTATTGGATGGCCCTCCCTGGGGAAGTAATTTCTGCCCAAATTCCAGGTATTGTTGCCTGGAGGTCCTTGAGGATAGAGGTTGGTCTCTTTTGAGGGGGTGGGGCGTGCACTCTCCATTCTTCTTCTAATTGTAAGCATAGGATATAGGCTGCATCCAGTTCAGTCACATCAGGAGGTCTTCTCCCAGAGAAATAGATTTGAGCCTTCATTTTGTTTAGCAGATCCCTACCCAATAAGGGATATGGGCACTCTGGGACCACGATAAAGGAGTGTGAAACTGTCTTCTTACCCAAGTTTACTTCCCTTTTGGTAGCCCAAGGGTGCTGAGCGATTCCCGTGTCTCCTTGCACCCAGGTGCATTTATTGGTCAATTTTCCCATAGGTTCTTTTAAAACTGAATATTGTACTCCAGTGTCAACTAGGAAGTTGACGGCTCATCCCTCCACTTGTAGGGTCTACCAGGGCTCATGGTGGAGGTTCGCCAAGCCTGGGCCCCTTCAGTCTTCTAGGTTTGCCAACTAGAGGATCTTGGGCTTGGAGGGAGGCTGGGATCCCGTCCTTTGAGGACATTCCCTAGCCCAGTGGCCCAGCTGTTTACAATATGCACACTGGTCTCTTTTTAGGTGGGGCCAACCTTCCTGTGGGGGTCGCAGGGCTCGGGTCCCTTTTTCGTAGAGGGTCTGTCCCCCCATTTGGGATTCATTGCTCTTTCAGCCAACAATATCCTAGCCAGCTCTTTTGTTTGTCTTTCTTCAAGGGTTTCTCTGTT
>NW_008340410.1:0-4083 GCF_000622305.1 Nannospalax galili | reverse complement strand
TATTGATAGTCATCTGATTCTCTGGGGCCTCTGAGTTTATGAGAGTATAAGTTTTGAAAGCCTCTAACAGGTGTTCCAGGTACGCTCCAGGAGACTCATCCCTTCCCTGCCTCACCTGACTGACCTTAGGAAAATTGGTGGGGTGCTTAGCAGCTGCCCGGAGACCCCCCATAAGAATCTGGTGATAGACCTTTAGGGGTTCCCTACCTTCGGGGGTGTTATAGTTCCACCCCTCTGTTGGGTACGTGAGAGGGAAAGCAGCCACAAGCAAACTCTCATTCTCTGTCAGTCACCAATCATTTCCAGGGACCGCATGTCTGCATTCCCAAAGGATGCAGTTCCGTTCCTCGGTGGTGAACAGGATATTCAATAACTGTTGGCAATCATCCCAAGTGGGTTGGTGGGTAAAAAGAATGGTATCCAGGAGGGAAATCAGGGCCTGAGGCTTCTCCATGAAGGAGGGAGTCTGTAACTTCCAATTATACAAGCCACTAGTAGAAAAGGGAAAGTAGACTACTGGGGAAATTCCATCCTCCCTCAGGGGCTCAATCTCCCTCAGGGGAAGAGCTTGCACAATTCTCCCCTTGCCCCGTGACCGAGTGTGCATTGGACTGGGCTTGGCCATGGGTGTGCTGGCTCAGCCATGAGAGCTGGGGACGGAGACTGGGAAGGACTGAAAGAAGAGGAAGATGCTCATGACCTGCACTCCCTAGGTCTATCCTGAGCACTCACTGGGGCCCCGTAAGGTGGCAGGAGTAAATATTCCTCTGGCGCCGAGGGAAGAACCTCAGGACCCGATGGGTTTTTGGTCTGGACTTTCTTCAGGGGAAGCAAAGTGGCTGGCCCCTTAGGCCCTGATGGCAGTGGTGGCAGTAAGGGACACAGCCAGTGGGGGGGGGCAGCAACCAGATATCACCAACCTGGGATGTATGGGATCTGGTCAGGGTGCCCTTGTTCCCTGAAGATAACTCCTTGAACCCTGTAGATGAGGGACAGGTTAAAGGACCCTTCAAGCAGCCATTCAACTTCAAAGGAGGGCCATTTGATGGTGTAGAGGGTCTGGAGGTAGGTCAGCTTGACACGGAGTCCAGACATGTTCGAAGCCACTCATTTGTAGTCCTGAAAATGACTAAGAACTAGATCAAGGAGAGCTGAAGATGATGAGACTTTCTGGCCCATCGTGGGATAAGCTTCAAGAAAAAAGAATATAAGGAGAGGAATGAGAATGAGAAGAAGTAGGATGGAAAGTCGATAGACAAGGCGGAGCTCCGAGCAGAGGGTGAGGGCAGTATGAGACAGCGGTTCCCTAGAGGGAGAAATTAAAATCTTGTAGCGAGGAGAGTCAGCTGAGAAGGCTGCCCTTGTTCCCTTCCCAAAAAGATTTGGCCAGCCTGGATTCCACGTCAGACTTGACCAGAATCTTGTGTCTGGCCCACCTGGATTCCACATGTGACTGCGCCAAGACTCTGGGTCAGTCGCACCTGGATTCCACATCAGACTGGAGCATGACCTCTCAATAGAAGAGGAGACGGGGCGTCCCTCATCCTTCCCCAGCTCTGGGATCAATAGCACATCCGCCTGATCTCCCTTGAGCCCCAGGATGTCTGGACTACCGAAAAGAGAGAGAGAGAGAGAGAGAGAGAGAGAGAGAGAGGCAGAACTTACCAAGGCCAGCTCTGGTGGCGCTTCCATGGGTCTGGGGTCTTTATTCTTGAATCCCGGGATGAGCTCCCACAACTTTTAGCCAAGAAACTGGCTACTTTAATTTGGGGTCTTTTTACCCTATCTAGTGAATTCCTGCCTCCTATTCTTATAACACCATCCTCTGAAGGGGTTACCCAAATTGCCAATAGGGAATCAGGATGCAGACCACTTTGACTTCTTCCATGCTGAACAGGGAGGTAGGGTACGGCAATTGGAGTACCCCTTCAGTGGGTCTATCTAAAAGATTCCCAAATTGCATAACTCTTATCTGTAGGGAGAAAAGAAAGTCTTTGAATCATGAATAGGAAATGTGAAGGATAAGTAAAAGCAAGAGTAATTAGCATTATAAGTTCTAGAGAGGGAACTAGAAAAAAGTCAGAATAGGACAATTTTCAAATTTTCATATGAAAATCCATTGGAATTCCTCACAAGGGCTTCCAAAAGCATCCCTCTATTGGGTTCCTCCTCATTTTTCTTTTTGTCTTCCAAGGATGGACTCTAGAGTGATGGATTCAGGATTTGCTTTCATATATTTTAAAAGCTGTTAGAGTGGTTAGAATCATATCAGTTCCCTCTCAAATGCTTCTAGATATGGGGAGAAAACAAATTTATCCATCATTTTAGGACAATAGCTGGTTGTCTCCCTTAGCTACAGGTGGGCACTACAGTATTGGAGACCAAGGTTTGAAGTCTTACATCTGAGCAGCACTTTCTGATTAGGAACAAAATCATCAATGAGAAATAATTGGCTAAAGAATTTTTTTTATATAGAATTAAGCCTAATGTCTGGGAAGTATAATCCCTTGAACTCTTAAAGAAATATACGGACTACTTTACTCTTTGGTTATACTTTCCTTTTGGGGGTTTAAGACCATACAGTTGTCCCAAATAAATAAATTTATTTTTAAACTTAGAGTCATTTGAGGATCTGTTCCTCATTGGTCACATGGGCTTGGGAGGAGCTCCTAGTTCCCTTCTTTTACCAGTTCCATCTGTGTGAAGATAAGTCAAAGGTCCTGCTTGACCATGTCTGGCTTCACTTGGAAGCATGAATGAGATGTTTCCTCTGAGTTGACCATCCTCTTTGTAGACTGAACACTAGTTCAAATCCATCTGGTGGGGTCTCCATGGCCTCCCTGAACAAGAGGACAGGTGACTCACCACAGTTACAGGACATTTTGAGAGATGTTCCATAGTTCCCTGGAGCTTAGTTTACCTTGGAGGGCAAGAGGCAAAAACTGTCCTTTAAGTCCCTCTAACCATATTACTATAGGCCTCAAACTATGGTTGTTAAACATCCAATCAGGTTAGTTCCACCAGTCTGGTACTTTTAATTATCATGTGTGATATAGATAAGGCTTGGTTAAAAAAACCAAATATTCTTAGATAAACTTTGAGTAGACATATATTTTGTTCCTTACCTAGTTGACTAAACTATGACCATAGACATTTTAAGATTAGGTGTATATTATTTTTGTTTCATTCTTTATATATCATAACAAACCTACACAGACCATCACTTGTTAGGCTTTCTCATTTTTTCTGTCTATTTTAGAAAATATCTCCATTCCCATATCCTTTTAACATCTTTTTCATTCTCGTTTCCTTTTTTCCTCATTTTTTAAAAAAATGAGACCCAATAGCATTAACAAATACATTTTCCATCAGTTGTGAGACTTCTTGTCCTGGGGTTGCTAAGCAGTGCTTATTCCCTTCCAAGGGTCTAGTGTTGAGCCGATGTTTGATTAAAGTTTTACTGGAGAACCACTGAATTTATTGAGCTTACTTACCAAAATAACTGAGGGGTTGCTGAGGCGTATGTATGTATGACCTGAGGGTATGCACAATGGAAAGCCTTTAACCAGTATGGGTCATGCCTTCTCTTCCTGGTTTCCCAAGGTTGTATACTTTATCCCTCCCCAAATCCAGGAGGCCATGTATGATTAGGGTCAGATGACATTAAGTTGGCTTTGAAGAGTGACTGGATAGTGCGGTGAAGGTCCAATGACCCTGCTTGGCCCTCCTTTAATGAATGAGCACAACCGTCAACAAGCCCAGTAGTGATGATGTTTAGCAATCAGGCTCAGCTGAAGTTGTGATGATGGTAGTTATTTCATGCAGAAGGGACTGCTGGTAGCATCACCTTATTAAAAGTACCTGGAATTGAAAAGGATTTGGTGCTAGGCTCCACATATGAGGGAGAACATATGTCGTTTGTTCTTCTGAGTCTATGTTAATTCATTTAGTATAACAGTTTCTAGAACCATCCATTTACCTGCAAATTTCATTATTTCATCTTTTTTACCTGCTGAATAGAATTCCATTGTGTAAATGAATGACATTTTCATTATCCACTCATCAACTGAGGGACACTTAGGT
>NW_008340409.1:0-325 GCF_000622305.1 Nannospalax galili | reverse complement strand
ATGGAGTCACGTGACCTGTACCTTGTAGGTAGAGAAGAGGAGGGCAGCTGCTTAGGCAGCCCTCCAGCCCTCCGGATCTTGGGGCTGTGGCCCTCAGGAACTTGCGGCAGCCTTGGCAGCGGCGGCCCAAGGGAACTTGCGGCAGCGGTGGCGGCGGTGGCGACAGCAGCCATCCGGAACGTGCAGCGGTGGCAGTGGCCCTCCAGACGGTGCGGCGATGTTGGTGGCCCTCCTGACCGTGCGGCGGCAGCGGCCCTCCTGAACATGCGGCGAAGACGGCGGGCCCTCGGGAACATGCGGCGGCGGTGGCGGCAGCCGCAACAGC
>NW_008340408.1:0-347 GCF_000622305.1 Nannospalax galili | reverse complement strand
TCCAAGTTCTATCCATTTACCTGTGAAATTCATAATTTCAACTTTCTTAATGCTTGAATAGTATTCCATGGTGTAAATGTACCTCTTTTCATTACTCATTTATCATTTGATTGATACCTAGGTTGCTTCTAGTTCCTGACTATTGTGACTAGAGCAGCAACGAGCAAAGATGAGCAAATATCTCTGTAATAGAATATGGAGTTCTTTGGGTATGTGCACAAAAGTGGTTTGGCTGAATCATGTGGGAGATCGATTTCTACCTTTTTGAGGAATCTTTGCACAGATTTCCATAGTAACTGCAACATTCTGCACTCCCACCAGCAGTGAAGAAGTGTTCCCCTTTCCCA
>NW_008340407.1:162-562 GCF_000622305.1 Nannospalax galili | reverse complement strand
CTTGTCTGGTTCCTGATTTTAGTGGGAATGTATTTAGTTTTTGTCTGTTTAGAATGTTGTTGGCCGTGGGTGTGTTGTACATAGCTTTAATTATGTTGAGATATGTTCTCTCCAGTTCAGTTCCCTCTAGGACTCTTAACATGAATGCATGCTGACTTTTGTCAAAGATCTTTTCTGCATCAATAGAGATGACTGTGTGATTTTTGTCTTTAAGTCCATTTACATGATTTTTTTTGCATTTGTTGACTTATGTATATTGAACTGTCCCTGCATCTCTAGAATAAATCTGACTTGATAATAGTTAATGATCTTTTTGATGTGTGTCTATTTGCAGTTTGCGAGTATTTTGTTGAAAATCTTTGTGTCTATGTTCATTAAGGATATTGGCCTATTAGTCTAT
>NW_008340407.1:0-141 GCF_000622305.1 Nannospalax galili | reverse complement strand
TCTCTCTCTCTCTCTCTCTCTCTCTCTCTCTCTCTCCTCTCTCTCTGTCTTACCTGGTTTTGATATTAGAATGGTACTTTCATAGAAGTAGTTTTGGAGTTTTCCCTCTCTATCTTTTTGAATAATTTAAGAAGTATTGGG
>NW_008340406.1:0-317 GCF_000622305.1 Nannospalax galili | reverse complement strand
CCTTTCCTGCATTCCAAATGGTCATGCTTTTACCTCTCCTGTTTCTCCTATTCTGTGGGTGTAACTTTAAAACAAAAACAAAACATCAACTAAAGTAAATGTGAGTGGGGGTTTTTTTTTTTTGGTCTTTTTGAGACAGGGTCTCCCTGTAGCCCCAGCTGTCCTGGAATTCACTGTGTAGACCAGGCTGGCCTCAAACTCACAGAGATCTGCCTGCCTCAGCCTCCTGGGTGCTGGGATTAAAGGCGTACGCTACCCCGCCTGGAAGAATGTGAATTTTTATTACTGTTTTTTGTGTGTGTGGTGCTGGGGATTAG
>NW_008340405.1:0-542 GCF_000622305.1 Nannospalax galili | reverse complement strand
TAGATAGATAGATAGATAGATAGATAGATGATAGATAGATAGATGATAGGTTGATGATAGATAGATTAGATAGACAGATATAGATGATGATAGATGATAGATAGGTGATTGATAGGTAAGTAGATAGATAGACAGATAGATGATAGATAGATAGATGATAGGTAGATAAAATAAGGGATAAGGTCCCTGATAAGTTATCCAATCTCAAGTGCTCAGCCCTAAATACAAGCAGCACCAAATGGACTAGATAGATAGATAGATGATATATAGATGATAGATGATGATGATAGATAGATGATGATAGATAGATAGATGATAGATAGATAGATAGATAGATAGATATAGATAGATAGATAGATGATGATGATGATAGATAGATAGATGGATGATAGATAGATAGATGATAGATAGATAATAGATAGATGGTAGATAGATAGATAGATGATAGAGAGATGATAGATAGATGATAGAGATATAATACATGTATTATGTATATACATACATATATATCCAGCTATTTATCTGACATAGTGTTAGTACAA
>NW_008340404.1:0-379 GCF_000622305.1 Nannospalax galili | reverse complement strand
TATGATGTTCCTGAGGAGTTAAAAAATAAAGTTGCTAAAGAGATTCGAGACTATTTCTTTGAAGACTTCTTTAGATATTTCTGTAAGGAAGGAGTCTTTAGTTCCTCCTTTTCCGGCTCCAGGTCCTCAGAATTCAGATGAAACAGAGGATTCTGATGAGGATTCAGTTATGGCTCAATATATTAGACAGAAATTACAGAGACTGGTTATGACTAAGCCTAAAGTAAAAATGAAATGAAAGTAGAAATGAAAAAACAAGGTTGAGAGTAACAGCAGCGCTTGCAAAATTATTGATATAAACATCTGAATCTGAAAGCACAACATCCTTGTATTAATTTTAAAATTCAAGCTAGATCTCTCAAAGGTCTGGTTGATACTG
>NW_008340403.1:0-662 GCF_000622305.1 Nannospalax galili | reverse complement strand
GACTCAGAATTGTCTGTTCTAAGATTCTAATCCAGAAACAACCTCCTATATGCTTTGGGTAATTGTTTTATATAGTGAGTATTCGTGCATGTTTCTTCATGGACTTAACAGACATGCATGTGTGTGACATGTACACATTTTATATGTTTGTCTGAACACAAGTAGCATGTCTGAATGTAACAGTTTTGAAACTCTAGCTCACATTGGTTTTGTGTACATTACCTTCCAACCTCAGTGTTGGGTAAATAATGATGTAATCTGAGCACATATAATGTAACATGACCCGGTGACACATGGTTACCTCAAGTGGGCAAAAGGAGGTTAGAGCAGGCTGATGGGAATTCCTGCTCTGCTCTGGGAATATGCGGTATATTTACATTTGCACATTTAACATTTCAAAACGTACTATGTGAGAATCCAAACATTGATAATCATTAAGTTGAGAGAAAAATTTGTTACATTTGAGGTTTTTCAAGCAGGATGAGATTGAAATTCAGGAAATAGCAATGGACAGAATCTATAAGCAGTGAGAGTAAAGTTAAACACTGAAACTTCATTTCTCGTCACATGAGGAGTTATCAAGAGGTAAAGGTGTCTGTTGTGATGATGAACAAAAGTAAATAAAGACATCATATCCCACACTCTGTCTGAGCTATGATCAG
>NW_008340402.1:0-403 GCF_000622305.1 Nannospalax galili | reverse complement strand
CTTGAGTGATCTTCTTGCCTTTGTTTTCTGAGTTTGTGGGACTATAAGTACATGTTAATGGCTCTGATTTGACTTTTTTTTTTTTTAGATGGATCTCACTATGTAGTCCTGACTGGCCTAGAATGTACGATGTAGACCAGGCTGGCCTTAAACCCACAGAGGTCCTCCTGCCTCTGCTTCTGCATGCTGTGGTTAAAGGTATGCACCACTGTGCTCAGCTGAGTTGGCTTCTTTAAATGAGTTCATGTGTTGTGTTTGTGCTGGCCACAGAGTTAAGCTACTGATTCAGATGTCTTCTGGTTTTGTCCTGAAACTTCTGTTAGCCTCAGGTTTCCTGTACCTGTTTCCTTCCGTTCCTTTTCCCTTCCCCTTCACTTCTCCTTCCCTTTCCCCTTTCTTTCTC
>NW_008340401.1:0-477 GCF_000622305.1 Nannospalax galili | reverse complement strand
CCACCAACCTCCTAAAACACATAAAGTATCCTGCAAATGCCTAGAGGGTTAAAAATGTGTCTTTTATCCAGCATCCAGCACACTGTAGAATCTCAAAAATAGTTGTTGTAAAATGAATTTCTATGGCTTTGGTATTAGTCATCCCAAAGGAGGACAATAACCTTTTCCCCAAATACATTTTTCTCTGTTCTCCTGGTTATGTGTGCCTGTCTTTGTTTATAGTCAATCAATATCACTATTAAGGCACCTCCAGTCTGGTTGTGCTCAGGTTAGGAGCTTGTCTGTGGGATAGGCTGACTTACCACAGAGATACCAAACACCCTTTCAAAATCTATTACTAGGTCAAGTCTCAACTCTGCTGCTTTAAAAATCACTTTTTCAAGGTTTTCTTTGAAGTTTTCTTTCTCCCCATGTCAGCAGGATAGGTGTGAATTTCTTATTTTCAGCAGACCCTTCTTGGAATAATGGTGACCCAGT
>NW_008340400.1:0-297 GCF_000622305.1 Nannospalax galili | reverse complement strand
TGTCCAGGACCTGTGTGCATGTTTCTTCATGTGTGCGGAGGCCAGAGGACAACCTCGAGAGGTTCCTTGGGTGCCACCCACCTTTTAGGGGGGGGTGGATACACGGTCTCTTACTAGCCTGGGACTCAAAGTAGACTAGACTAGGTGGCTGGAGAGCCCTGGAGATCCTCGTCTCTCCTTCCCCCAGCCCGTGTGCCGCCACACTGGGCATTCTTTAAATGTAGGTTCGGAATATTAAACTCACGAGCTTCACTGACTGATCTATCTCCCAGCTCCACTGTGAAGCTTATTAAGAGG
>NW_008340399.1:0-980 GCF_000622305.1 Nannospalax galili | reverse complement strand
CTACAGATTCAAATGCTGAAGCCACATGAACGAGAGACCCTGGTCCTTGACTCATTAAGAAAATATCCTTCCACTTCTTGTAAATATACATTTTGGACTGTTACAATCATTAAAATTAAGCTACTGTGTTAAGACACTGAGAATTAGGGGTTTGTGTACTGCAGCACACCCTAACAGAGTGACAGTTACTACTTCATTTCTGATTGTCACCTTGGTACTTGGGAATTTGTAGCATATATCACAGGTTGAATATGTGTTAAAGGAAAGAAGGGGTAAAGGAAAGGAGCAAAAGAAAATAGTATTTGTAGAGTTCTGTAATCATCTTGACGAGGATTTAAGTACTTTGCCCAAACCATCTCCAATTGCTCCTCCCAGCTCCCCTACTTCTTTCTATATTAACAATGCAACGTAGGAATCTTCACTTGGATGTCTGCAAAGGGAAGTTGAGGGCTTCTTAGTTTCGGTAAACTTAAGCTTAATAATCAAATGAATCAACTTATTTTATACAACTGGGATTTAAAACAATTCCCAAAAAGAATCATGACAAGGAATTTTCTGCTTAATAACGTCTAATAGCCTATAACTGGAAGTTCTAGGCTTATAAATTTTTTAAATGAGTCAGTTAGAAAATAAAGATATTATATACATTACAGGCATGTATAATATGTATATTTCCAAAAGAAAGAAAATGTGTGGTAGAAACTTCTGGTAATAATTTAAGCCTATTTCCTTCTCCTTGGGTGCAGGGAAGGCTGCGTGTTCAGTTCCCTTATAGGTGGAGTTTACTGTGTCTAGTTCTGGTCAGTGTTAGTAAAAGAGATACATGCTAGTTCTTGACAGAACTGGTAAAAAGACTCTGTATGTTCGTCTTGACTGATCTCTCATCCCTTTAATTGAAGACAGACTGTGATGTTAAGCCACTGAAATTGAAGGGGTCATAAGTTGCCAAGGAATAGCTTAGCCTTCCCTAACTGCAGAGA
>NW_008340398.1:6523-8177 GCF_000622305.1 Nannospalax galili | reverse complement strand
TATGTCATCACAATGCTTCAATGTGCCATCACAATGTTGAATGTGCCATCATAATGTCCCAATGTGTCATCACAGTGCAATAATATATTATCAGATGGTCCAATATGACATCACAATTCTCCAGTGTTTCCTCACAAAGCTCCAATGTGACATCAGAGTGCTCAGTGTGCCATCAGAATACCCCAATGTGTCATAACAATGCTGCATTGTGTCATCAGAATACTGTGTGATATCACAATGCCCCAGTGTGACATCACAATGCTCCTTTTTAACACCACAATGCTCCAATATGACATCACAATGGACCAATGTCACATCTCCATGTTTATTGTCCCATGACAATGCCCTAATATATAATAGCAATGATCATTTTGCCATCACAGCGTCTTAATGTGTCATCTAAATGCTCACTATGCCATCACCATGCTCCATTGTGTTATTTCAATTTTCCAATATGATATCACAATACTCCAGTGTGACATCAAAATGCTCCAATGTGACATCACCATGCTTGTTTTGCGATTACAATGCTGAAATGTGTAATGTCAGTGTTCACTATGCCATCACAATGCCGTACCATGGAATCACAACACTCCTCTGTGGCCCAATGTCATCAGAATGCTCAATCTGCCAACAAAATATTCCGTGTTCCCTCACAATACGCAAGTGTGTCATCAGAAGGCTCCATTGTGTCATCTCAATACTCTAGTGTGACATCAGAATACCCGAATGTGTCATAAAATGCCATGGTGTGCCATCAGAATCCTCAGTGTACCATCACAATGCGCCACTGTTTCATCACAATGCTTCAATGAGACATCGCAGTGCTACAATGTGTCATCACAATGCTCCAATGTGATATCACAATGTTCAGTGTGACATAACAATGAATCAGTGTGTCATCACAATGCACCCATATCCCACCACAATGCCCCAATGTGCCATAACAATATTCAATATCCCATAACAATGTTCCAATGTGTCATCACAATGTTGAATGTGCCATCACAATGTCCCAATGTGTCATCACAGTGCAATAATATGTTATCAAATGGTCCAATATGACATCACAATTCTCCAATGTGTCTTCACAAAGCTCTAATGTGACATCACAGTGCTCAGTGTGCCATCAGAATACCCCAATGTGTTATAACAATGCCGCATTTTGTCATCAGAATACTGTGTGAGATCACAATGCCCCAGTATGATATCGTATGGTCCAATGTGTCTTCACAATGCTCTGTTGTGCCGTCCCAATACTCCGTGTTCCATTCCAATGCTACAGGTGCTATCACAATGCTCCAATGTGTCATCAGAGTGCCCCAAAGAGCCATCTCAATATTCCAATCTGTCATCATAGTGCTCCAATACGTTTTCAAAATGACCCTTTATTCCATCAAAATGCCACTATGTGCCATCACAGTACTCCAATATGCCATTACCATAACCTAAAAGAACAACACAATGGAGCAATATGTTATCATAATGCTTCAATGTGCCATCAAAATGTAGAATATGCAATCAAAATGCACCAGTGTGTCATCACATTGTAGTAATATGTCATCAAATGCTCCAATATGACATCACAGTTCTCCAATGTGTCTTCACAATGCTCCAATGTGACATCACAGTGCTCAGTGTGCCATCACAAAGC
>NW_008340398.1:0-2862 GCF_000622305.1 Nannospalax galili | reverse complement strand
ATTGTGCCATCGCAATGCTACAAAATGTCTTCAAATCACTCCATTGTGACTTCACAATGTTCAGTGTGCCATCACAATGCCTCAATTTGTCATAATATTCAATGTGACATCAAAATTCTTCAATTATGACATCACAATTCTCCAATGTTCCATCAAATTTCTTAGTGTCCATAACAATGCACCAACATGTCACCACAATGTTCAATGTGCCATTACAAGACCCCGTTGTGACATCACAATGCCTCAGTGTAACATCACAATGCTCCAATGTGTCCTCAAAATGCACCAATTTGACATCACCGTGTTCAGTGTGCCATCTCAATGCCCGAATGTTTCATATCAATGCTCACTATGCCATCACAATGCCTGAATGTTTTATCTGAATGCTCCAATATGCCATCACAATGATCCAGTGTGCCATCATAATGTTGAATGTTTCATCACAGTGCTCAGGGTTCCATAACACTGCACCAATGTATCATCACAATGCTGAATGTACCCGCACAATGCCCCAATGTGTCAAATCAATGATCACTATGGCATCACATTGCCACAATGTGTGATCACAATGCTCCAATGTGACATCACAGTGCTCCAATGTGTCATCCCTATGTTCGAATATTACATCACCATGCTCATTGTGTGATCATGATGCCAAATTGTGTCATGTCAATGCTCACTATGCCATCACAATCCCCTAATATGTCATCACAATGCTCCACTGTGACAATACAATGCTCCAATGTGTTATCACAATGCCGCTATGTGCCTTCGCAATGCCCTAGTGTTTCCTACCAATGTTCAATGTGCCACCACAGTGCTCCAATATGTTCCATCACAATGCACCAATACGACATCGAATTGCTCCCATGTAACATCACAATTCTCCAATTTGTAATCACAATGAACCCATGGTACATCACCATGTTCACTGTGCCTTCAAAATGCCCTAATGTGTCATCTCAGTGCTCACTATGCCATCACTATACTCCAATATATAAACACAATGTTCCAATGTGACATCACTGTGCACATTGTGTGATCCCAATGCCAAAACTTGTCATGCCAATGCTCACTATGCCATCACAATGTCGTAATATGCCATCACAATGCTTCACGGTGGCATCACAATGCTCCAATGTGACAACACAGTGCTCAGCGTGCCATCACAAAGTCCCAATATGTCATCAAAATGCTGCAATATGACATTGCAATGCTTCAATGTTCCATCACATTGCTCAGTGTGCATAACAATGCCCCAATGTGGCAAAACAATGTTCAGTGTGCCATCATAATGTTGAATGTGCCATCACAATGCACCAATGTGTCATTACAGTGTGCTAATATGTCATCAAATGCTCCAATGTGACACCACAATTCTCCAATGTGTCTTCACAATGCTCCGACATGACATCACAGTGATCAGTGTGCCATCAAAGTGCCCTAAAGTATATCAGAGTGCTCAGTGTGCCATCACACTGCTTCAATGTGTCATCAGGATTCTTCAGTGTGCCATTGCAATGCTTCACTGTGCCATCACAATGTTGAATGTGTCATCATAGTGCTCAATGTGCCATAACAATGCACCGATGTATAATCACAGTGCTCCAATGTGACACCACAATGTCCTAATGTGTCATCACAATGTTCCAATGTGCCATTACAGTGTGCCAATGTGCCATCACAATGCGGCAAAATGTCTTCACACTGCTCCATTGTGACATCACAATGCTCCATGTGCCATCACAGTGCCTCAACGTGTCATAATAGTATTCAGTGTGTATTCACCATGCTCCAATGTGTCATCATAATTCTCCAATGTTCCATTACATTGCTCACTGTCCATAACAATGCAACGTTGGGTGTCATCCTAATGCTGAATGTGCAAACACAATGCCACAATATGACATCACAGTGAACCAATGTGTCATTACCTTGTTCACAGGGCCATCACAATGCCCTGACATGTCATATCAATGCTCACAATGGCATCACAATGCCTGAATATGTCTTCTCAGTGCTCCAATATGTCATGAAAATACTACAATGTGACATCACAGTGCTTCAATGTGTCATAACTTTGCTCCATGTGCCATCACCTTTCCTCATTGTGTGGTCATAATTGTCCAATGTGTCATTGTAATGCTCAGTCTGCCATAACAATACACCAAAGTGTCATTACAATGCACCTATGTGTCATCACAAAGGCCCAATATATCATAACAATGTTCTATGTGCCATCACACGGCTTCTATTTGTTATCATAATGCTCCAATGCACCATCACAATGCTCAGTGTGCAGTCATAATTCCTCAGTGTGTCATAATAATATTCAATGTGCCATCACAATGCTCCAATATGATATCACAATTCTCTGATTTTCCAGCACATTGCTCGGTGTCTATTAAAATGCTCCAATGTGTCATCACAATGCTCAATGTGGCATCACAATGCCCCAATGTGACATTGCTACGCTCCAATGTCATATCACAATGCTCCAAAATGTCATCATAATGCACCAATGTGATATCACCCTGTTCACTGTCATCACAATGCCCTAATGCGTCATCTCAGTGCTCACTCTGCCATCACAATGCCCCAATGTGTTATCTCAATATTCCAATATGACATCACCATACTTCACTGTGACATCACAGTGCTCATTGTGCGATCACAATGCCAAATTGTGCCATGTCAATGCTCACTCTGCCATCACAATGCCATAATATGTCATCACAAAGCTCTGCTGTTGCAGCACAGTGCTCCGATGCATTATCACAATGTTCCAATTTGACAACACAGTACTCAAGGTGCCATGTCAATGCCAAATGTGTCATGTCAATGCTACAATGTGACATTATA
>NW_008340397.1:578-787 GCF_000622305.1 Nannospalax galili | reverse complement strand
CATGAAATAATGGAACTCAATTGTGCCTAAGATTTTGAGGTCTGTCTGTCATTTCCTCCCTCTGCTGGGGATGGACATTTGAGTTCTTTGAGAGGTAAACAAGAGCTCTGCCCCAAGCTCTCCCCCGGCCCTCAGTTTACTTCTCACATGGCAGACTTTACTACTTGAGAGCATATAATAATCTACATCTACAACATGAGCTACGTGGC
>NW_008340397.1:0-493 GCF_000622305.1 Nannospalax galili | reverse complement strand
GTACAGAAAAAATATGTTTATAAGATAGAACAAAATTTTGTTAAAGTCTTCATATATCATTTAAAAAAAAAACTTTGAAATCTACCCGTAAGTCTGAATTCTTTTTGATTTTATACCAAATAAAACACTTCAGACTCTAGATGCTGGTATCATCATGCCCTCCAGAGTCACAGAGCTTGTTCGCCTGCATTTGGACACCCCTAAAGGACTTTGGCACAGTTTTACAAACTCTAAAATTCATTTCTAAAGAGCCTTAGAGGAAGCTTGACTGGAATGACGGGAGTAATGGGCTGTGGCATCTAAGATTATACCTCTGCTTGGTATTTGCACACACAAAACTAAGGGGTGGTTGCACTGCCGTTTCTTACATGCTTATATGTGACTAAGATTTTTTTTTTTCAACAGTGCTGTGTATCTAACCCAGTGTTCTTGAGCATGCTAGGCATATACTACTAAGGGCAATCTGTCATAAATACAGACTTAACTTTAAAAA
>NW_008340396.1:0-811 GCF_000622305.1 Nannospalax galili | reverse complement strand
TTGTGGACATGTTTTCAGGCCTTTCATGTCATGGAAGGTTTTCCTTTCCCCCTCAACTGTAATAGACATTTTTGCTAGGTAAAGTGTTTTGGGCTGACATCTACTGTCATGTAGAATTGGAAACACCTTGGTCCATGCTCTTCTGGCTTCCATAGTTTGCATTGATAATTCAGCTGTAATTGTGATGGGCTTTCCTTTGTATGTGATGTGTTTTTCTTTTGCTGCTTTCAGTATTCTCTCTTTGTTCTGCACATTTAGTGTTGCTGCTATGAAATGTCATGGGGAGTTTCTTTTCTGATCCTGTCTATCTGGTATTCTATATGATTCCTGTATTTGTATGGGGATGTCTTTCCTTAACTTTGGGAAATTCTCTTCTACAATCCTGTTTAAGATCTGGTCAACACCTTTAACCTGAAATTCTTCTCCTTCCTCTAGTCCTGTGATCTGTAGATTTGGTGTTTTTGTAGTGCCCCACATCTCTTGCATATTCCATTCCTGTGTTTTTTAAATTTTTCATATTATTTGCTTGAGCAGGCCAGTTCTCCAGCTCTGTCTTTCGGTCTTGATGTTCCATTATTCATTTCATTCATTCTGCTTGTGAGGCTTTCTCCTGTCATTTCAAATTGGCTTCTTGAGTTTTTCAATCCCACCTCCATTTTGGCTTGGGTTTTATTCACTATTTCTGTCTCTGGGGAATTCTCTTCAGAAGTTTATCCCTATCTTCTTTTAGCTCTTTGATTTGTTTGTGTCTTCTTTAAAGTCATTGAATTCCTTGATCATGTTTATTATTGTTCTTTTAAATTCAGTGTCC
>NW_008340395.1:0-752 GCF_000622305.1 Nannospalax galili | reverse complement strand
TTCTAGAGATAACCTGAAATTCTCAGTTTATCTGTAGATTGAAATTTAAATGACTATTTTTTGTTTTATTTATTATTTTTATTCTATGTGTATGTGAGTGCACCCGTGTCATGTAACGCTGCGGAGGTCAGAAGAGGGCATCGAATTCCCCTGGAACTGGAGTTAAGGATGGTTCATAGCCGCCTTGTGGATGCTGGGAATTTAACCCGAGTCCCCTGCAAGAGCAGTCAGTGCTTTTAACAACTGAGCAATCTCTCCAGCCCCGGACTGTATATTTTACATGACTGATATAGTCTGTTCCTGTGAAAAGATTCTCAAGAAAAACAACTTACAGAAGAGTTAATTTCATCTTACTGTTTGAGGGTGTATTGTATCGTGGTAGAGACATTGACAGCAGGAGCTTGAGGCAGCTGGTCACATTGCATCCACAGTGAGGGAGCAGACAGGTGAATGCTGTGGCCCAGTTGGCTTTCTCACTTTCAGGAATCCAGCAACCATTCCAGGGAATGATGCGATTCAACTCCAGCATGTGTCCTTCAATTCAATTAGCTTAATGCAGACAACCCCAGTGGTCATACCCAGGAATTTCTACCTTAGGTGATGCCAGGTGCTGTCAAGCTGACAGTGAAGGTAAATGATTACAGACACACAACAAGAAAAGGAAGGAAAATTAATCCTAAAATTTTTATGAAAGAAAAAAATACCCTGAATGGGGAAGACCATCTAATGGAAAGAGAAAATCAAGAGGTATT
>NW_008340394.1:0-372 GCF_000622305.1 Nannospalax galili | reverse complement strand
AATGTAAACAATTCCTCACTGAGACTCTCTTCCAGGTAATTCTAGGTTGTGTAAAGTTGATAATTAAAGCTAACCGTCATGTCAGTTGAACCATTTCCCTGCCCCTCAAATTCATTTCTTTTTTATTTATTTTTACCTTATGAGTGTTTTGCATATATATATACATATATGCTATATATGGTCTCATGTCATGAAAAGTCCCTGGAGGACAGAAGTGTACATTGGATCCCCTGGAACTGGAGTTAAAGTAAGGATGGTTGCTAGCCATCATGTGGGTGCTGGGAACTAAACCCAGATCATCTGCAAGAGCAGCCAGAGATGTTTAAACACTAAGCCATCTCTCTAGCCTGCAAATTAATATCTTTTTTGTTT
>NW_008340393.1:0-448 GCF_000622305.1 Nannospalax galili | reverse complement strand
CCCCAAAGAGGAAAACACTCAGTCCTGATGATACCTCTGGAGAATTCTACTCATGTTGTGTTGATTTTGTTTTTTGTTTTTAGGAAGATAAAAAAAATTTTATTTTTTTCAACATTGCATTTTTAATAAAAATACATAGCATTAATCCATCTCACAGCATAGTATAGAATTCTTCAATAATTTTTGCCTTTAGCTTTTTTTCTTTTATTTTTTTAAATTTTATTATTTTTATTTTATGTGTACGAGTGTATTGCCTGCATGTAAGTGAGTGCACCTGTGTCCTGCAATGCCGCGGAGGTCAGAAGAGGGCTTCGGATTCCCCTGGAACTGGAATTAAGGACAGTTAGTAGACACCAAGTGGGTACTGGGAATCGAACCTGGGTCCTCTACAAGAGCGGTCAGTGCTCTTAATCGCTGAGCCATCTCTCCAGCCCCTTATTTATTTTTT
>NW_008340392.1:0-1350 GCF_000622305.1 Nannospalax galili | reverse complement strand
TTAGAAATATTCAGCTCCAGTGAGTTTGGGAACAGCAAGGAGGCAGCTCAGTGGTAGAGTGATTATTTAATATCCCAAAGCCTGGATTTGATCCCAACACACCAAAAGAAAAAAGTATATTTAGATATTCCTGGAGATTGGTTCTAAAATATTCCTATTAAAACACACCTTCCTATATTTATTTTTATCTTAATACTTCTTAATTAAATGTATTTAATTTATTCCTAGTTAAATATATTAAAACTTCATAGAAGATAATTTTCACCTTCAGTCCTGTGACCTAAGATAACTCACTGTTCATATGAGATTCTTTTAGGAATTCATTTAGAAGTTTTACATACTTCTCTTTAATTTGCTCTTTCATATTATGGATGTCACTACAAGTCAGTAAGTATAATTTGTTATCCTTCATTTAGCCAGTCATCTATTGAGAAATATTTTGTTTGCAGTTTCTTACTCATAACAACCTGATTCTATAGCCCAGTTTATTCCATTAGCACATTGGTACATATTGTCAAATGCTGTCTGGAAAGTTTGTACAAGCCTAACATGTGCCTTGTATTCCTACTAGCAAGAACTTATCATTTCTTAAAAAATCTTTTAAATTTTGTTAAATTAGTCTGGGTATGGGTGTACAAGCCTTTAAATCCAGCATTATGGAGGCAGAGGCAGGCTGATCTGTGAGTTTGAGGACTATGTGGTCTACACAGCAAGTTCCAGGCTCGCCAGGGTTAGTTATATAGTGAGATTCTCGCAAAAACAAAAAAGTCCCTCTTCTGGGGAAGGTGTTTGGAGACACTCAGAATGGTCCATTGTTTAACATACCATCGTAAGCTTTCCTACAATACAACCTCTAACAAAACTAGGCTATCCTGAACCCCTGGCAACAGAATTGTTTACCTTTATGCCAAGAAGATTGAGGAAAGCACCAGAATTCTCACGTGGTATGTACCCAAGCAGACTTCAAGTGGTTTGTGCTGTGAGACCTGAAGTTCTTATGAGATTGTCCAAAACAAAAAACATGTCAGCCACCCTAAGGTGGTTCTATGTGTGCTAAATGTGTTTATGTGTCCCTATGAAAATCATTTGAAGGCACAAGCATAGAGTCAGCAAAATAAACATGAGGTTCTTTTTGTTTGTTTTCTTGGTCTTTCTGAGACAGCTGGCCTGGAACTCACTATGTAGACCAGGCTGGCCTGAACTCACAGAGATCCACCTGCCTTTGCCTCCTGAGTGCTGGGATTAAAGGCGTGCGCCACCACGCCCGGCGATCTTTTTTTATTTTTAAAAAAAAGTTTAAAAAATTTTATTTATTATTTTTATGTGTATGAGTGTATTGCCTGCATGTAT
>NW_008340391.1:0-684 GCF_000622305.1 Nannospalax galili | reverse complement strand
TAGGAAGATCCAGCCTACCGTGTGAAGCATCATTCCTTAGGTGTATGTGAAAGGGGGGGTGTCTGGGATTATAGAAGTGTCGGGGGGTCTGGGATTATCGAAAAGTGGGGAGGGGGTTCTGGGACTATAGAAGAGTTGGGGGTGTTCTGGGACTACAGAAGGGTGGGAGGGGGTCTGGGACTACAGAAGAGTGGGAGGGGCCTCTGGGACTATAGAAGGGTGGGGGGTCTGGGAAGATAGAAGCGTATGTGAGGGGTTCTGGGACTATAGAAGAGTGGGGGGATCTGGGACTATAGAAGAGTGGGGGGTTCCGGGACTACAGAAGGGTGGGAGGGGGTCTTGGACTGTAGAAGTGTTGGGGGGTCTGGGAATATAGAAGAGTGTGGGGGTGTGGGAACATAGAAGCGTATGTGGGGGTGTTCTAGGACTATAGAAGAGTGGATAGGGTTTGGGGGTGTTCTGGTTGGGGTCTGGGTCTATAGAAGAGTGGGGGGTCTGGGACTATAGAAGAGTGTGGGGGGCTCTGGGACTATAGAAGAGTTGAGTTTCTGGGACTATAGAAGAGTGGGGAGTCTGGGACTATAGAAGAGTGGGGGGTCTGGGAAGATAGAAGCATATGTGGGGGTTCTGGGACTATAGAAGAGTTGGGGTCTGGGTCTATAGAAGAGTGGGGGGTCTGGGACT
>NW_008340390.1:0-526 GCF_000622305.1 Nannospalax galili | reverse complement strand
TTTAAGATGCTTGTTAGCCATCTTTATGACTTCTTTTTCTCTGTGCAGCCCATTTGTCCATCTTTAAATTCGGTCCCCCTTAGTCCATCTTTTAATTCAGTTACTTCCTTTCTTGATTCTTTGTTTTGTGAGTTCATTATATATTCTAGCTGTTAAACCTCTGTCAGATGTGTTGTTAGTGAAGATTTTATACCACTCTATTGGTTATCTCTTCACTTCCTTGGTTGCTTTATTTTAATGTACAAAAGCTTTTTAGTTTAATGGGTCCCATTTGTTGATTCTTGACCTTATTTCCTAAGCAATAGATGTCTGGTTTAGAAAATCCTTTGCTAAACTATATCTTGTAGGTTATTACCAATGATTTATTCTAATAGTTTCAGAGTATCAGGCTCCACATTGAAGTCTTTGATTCTTTTGGAGTTGACTTTTGTGTAAGGTGATAATATGGGTTTACTTTCATTCTTCTACAGGTTGAGATCCAGTGTTGCTAGCACCATTTGCTGAACATGCTGTCTTTCCTCCAGTG
>NW_008340389.1:0-337 GCF_000622305.1 Nannospalax galili | reverse complement strand
GGTGCGCAGGGATCTCGGGGCACCAGCTGCTAGCATGGTGCCGGTCCCCTGCGCACACCTGGAAAGCGGCAGGTCCCGCGGCTCTTCTGCTCTGCACTGCTGGTGGGTCCTGGCTTCTCCGCTGCTTCTCCACTGTGGATCCCTCTGCTACCGGGGCTGGCCCGGTCGAGTTCCACCCCAATTTCACCCGTGCACTCTCTCTCTAAGTTCGGGACCCGTCAGCTGCCGGGTCACGAGGAGAGGTGCGGGGCAGCTAAAGCTGGGTTTCCGTGAGTCGATGATGGAAGAATTGCGCCCCCCGGGGAGACTGGATCACAGGATTTAGTGTTACAGCTCA